>NC_057772.1:3508075-4108075 GCF_014825855.1 Bombus pyrosoma
ACTGCAGGGATCCTTATACTTTGTTTCGTCTTCTGTAAGAGATTTTGTTTTATATTTTACATTACGGAAAGAACGAACAAATTTCTGTTTTGGTCAGCTTTAGATAACACACTAATCTTGGGCCATGGTCATTAGATTCCAGAGAATCAGAATATATCGTACCTATTGCGGGTATTACGGAGCAGTATTGGAAGGGATTCCCACTGTAACCTTGAATGCATGTACATGCAGGGCGGTGATTTATGACCTTACACTCTGCATTTGTACCACAAGTCCCTGGACAAGGATCTTGACATTTGGATCGTATACAGCTCAATGTGGATGCACAATCGGTATCAATGACACATTCGGGTCGACACCCTTCATAAGGATTGCCAACGTAATCAGACAAGCAGGAACAAGATCCAACACCGTTTTGCTCTTTACATATCGCATTGAAACCGCATGGTGATGGGGTGCACGGAGAAAGACTGACGGGAACAGCTAAAACGATTTTGAGAAATCAGAAAATTTGAGACTATAGATAGATAAAATTACTTATTATATCCATAAAGGAACAAATATTTCAATAGCAATAATTTGAACATTCGAAATCTGGGAAAGAATTCTTCATCCTTACGTGGTCTTGGTGTACACTGCGTGAAGGGGTCACCAGTATAATCCTCAGGACAAACACACATTGGAGTATGACTGACAACACGACACTCCGCGTTCGCCCCGCAGGATCCAGGACAAGGATCTCTGCATTTCTGATTGATGCAAGCAAACTGACTAGGACATTCGCTGTTACTGACACATTCAGGTCGACAATTGGGAGGTGCGCCTATGAATTCTGGAGAACAAGAACATGAGGGAGCATCGTTGACAACCCTACATTGAGAGTTGGGGCCGCACGGAGTGGGTTCGCATGGGTTTTGTGGCACTACGGGCTCGGGTGCTAAAAATATGTGTATTAATTATTAATATGTTTGATAATAATTTTGTTCAGAGATCACATACGAAGAAATAGATCTTACGTGGTGGGACACATTGTACAAACGGATCACCAGCGAGATCTGCGGGACAACTGCATATAGGATTATGATTGACAACGTTGCAAACAGCTCTGAATCCACATGAACCCGGACATGGATTTACACACTTCTGATTGGTACAAGCTTGTGTCAATGGACAATCAGTACTGACTGTGCACTCTGGTCTACAAGTTGGTGGTGCTCCTAAGAATCCTGCTACGCAGGAGCAGACAGGCTGACCATTGATCTCTCGACAAACGCTGTTTGGTCCACACGGCGAAGGCGAACATGGATTTCTTTCTATGGTATCTATCATCATGGCAATATGATAGACGATCAGATGAGAGTCAGAAGGGAACTTTTTGCGATTAATATAGCAAAGATTAATATTACAAACTGTACCTTGGGAGACAGTGCACTGAACGAAAGCATTTCCAATCATGCCAGTGGGACAGCTACACATAGGCACGTGATTGTATACTAAACATTCTGCATTTAAACCACATGTACCAGGACAAGGATCGATACACTTATTCTTTAAACAAGCTCGATTCTGGGGACAGTCTGTGTTCAGTACACATTCTGGCCGGCAACCCATATAAGGGTCCCCTTGATATTCTGCCAAACATGTACATATTCCATTGTCGCAACGTGCATTGGGCCCACAAGGTGATGATGCACAGGGATCAACAATAGTTGGTTCAGCTGTCAAAGGAATAAACATGTTCCTCATTTTTTAGAACTCCTTCGCAAATTATAATTCGACATATTTTTGTATCTTTCTTACTTGGTATGACGGGAGAGAGATTGCAGTTACTGAAAGGATCTCCAGTGTATCCTTCGAAACAGGTGCATATAGGAACGTGATTGAGCACCGTGCACTGGGCATTGGAACCACATGAACCTGGACAAGGATCTCTGCACCTCTGTCTCATGCAAGTCTGGCTTGCGGAACAATCAGAATTTACTGTACACTCTGGACGACAATTTGGAGGACTTCCGATATAAGTTGGTAGACATTGACAAGATGGTCCACCATTAACCACACGACATTCTGAATTTGGACCGCAAGGAGAAGGCAAACATGGTTGTGAAACATCGACTGCTGTAGGTGGTGCAGCTTCTAAATATGGAATTACGAAATGAAGAATCTTTCTATCTTAGAACAATTTAAATTAGTGTCGCGATATCTTACGTGGAACGGGGAAACATCTAGTGAAGGGATCCCCGGTGTATGATTCTCTGCAGGCACAAATTGGGCTGTGATTCCTAATCATGCAAGTGGCGAAAGTTCCACATGAAGCAGGACATGGATTAACACATTTCTGGTTAACGCACGCACGATCTTGTGAACATTCTGAATTTAAAGTACACTCGGGACGACACATGGGGGGTGTGCCAGTGAATTCAGCCAGACAGGAGCAAACACCTTGATCATTTACTACTCGACATTGACTATTTGGTCCGCAAGGTGAAGGGTTGCATGGATCCTTGTACGTTGGTTTATCTTCTAGAAAATGAGGATTTCGAATTATAAGAAATATTTTTTGTAATCTTTCGAAATCCGCGAACTGCAAGCTTTTCATGCTTCAGAGTTTATGTCAAATGTATACCAGAACGAATGGGTAAATACTCATACCTATTTCCCGGATTACTGTACAGTATTGGAAGGGATTTCCACTGTAACCTTGGAGACAAGTGCATGCAGGACGATGATTGATGACTTTGCACTCTGCGTTCGTGCCACAGGTGCCGGGGCAAGGATCCTGACATTTAGAGCGTATGCAGCTCAATGTGGATGAACAGTCAGTGTCAACGACACATTCAGGGCGACATCCTTGATAGGGGTTGCCAATATAATCATTTAAACAGGAACAGGAACCTACACCACTTTGTTCTCTGCATATCGCGTTGAAACCGCACGGTGATGGGGTACATGGAGAAATATTGACGGGGATAGCTAAAACATTTTACGTTATCATTTAATATCTTCGAGGAATAAAAATTTTTGATAACTGTAATTTAGAAAGAAAAAGTATTAGGAAAAGAATACTCTTGGCCCTTACGTGGTCTAGGTGTACACTGGGTGAAGGGATCACCAACATAAGCGTCGGGGCAGACACACATCGGAGTGTGACTGACAACACGACACTCCGCGTTCGCCCCGCAGGATCCAGGACAAGGATCTCTACATTTTTGGTTCATACAAGCCAACTGACTTGGGCATTCACTATTACTGACACATTCCGGTCGACAATTGGGAGGTGCGCCTATGAATTCCGGAGAACAAGAACATGAGGGAGCATCGTTGACAACTCTACATTGAGAATTTGGTCCGCATGGAGAAGGTTCGCATGGGTTTTGTGGCACAACGGGCTCAGGTGCTAAAAATATATATATGAATAAGCTTTATGTTTTGAAAAAAGATCTACAAAAGATCCAATTTTAAGGGAATACTGCTTACGGCGTGGGGTACATTGAACAAATGGATCGCCAGTGAGGTCTGGTGGGCAGCTGCATATAGGATTATGATTGACAACGTTACAAGTAGCTCTGAATCCACATGAGCCGGGACAAGGATTGACACATTTTTGATTACTACAAGCTTCTGATAGAGAACAATCAGAACTAAGTGTACATTCTGGTCTACAAGTTGGAGGAGCACCTAGGAATCCTGCTACGCACGAGCAAACAGGCTGTCCATTGATCTCTCGACAAATACTGTTTGGTCCACATGGTGAAGGTGAACAAGGGTTTCCCTTTATGGTATCTATCATTAAAATGTAATGAGAGACAGTCAAAGGCGTGTGAGATGAGAATTAAATTATCATTGCAAATGAAATTTCTTAATTTGTACCTTGGAGAACAGTGCACTGAACAAATGCATTTCCAACCATTCCGTTGGGACAGCTGCACATGGGCACGTGACTGTACACCAGACATTCTGCATTTATACCACAAGTACCAGGACAAGGATCAACACACTTGTTTCTCAGACAAGCACGATTCTGAGGGCAATCTGTGTTCAACACACATTCTGGTCGACAACCAATGTAAGGATCTCCCTGATACTCTGGTAAACATGTACACATTCCACTGTCGCAACGTGCATTGGGACCACAAGGTGATGATGCACAAGGGTCAATAATCGTGGGTTCAGCTATAAAGGCAATAAAAATATTTCGCATTTTTTACAGATTAATCATAATTACTAGCTATCTCTGCCTTTCACTTTTTCTTACTTGGTTTAACGGGAGCAAGATTGCAACTGTTGAAAGGATCTCCTGTGTATCCGCTTAGACACGAACATACAGGAACGTGATTCGATACTGTACACTGTGCGTTAGAGCCACAAGAGCCTGGACAAGGATCTCTGCATTTTTGTCTTATACAGGCTTGACTGGGAGAACAGTCAGAGCTAACTGTACACTCTGGACGACAATTTGGTGGACTTCCAATGTAAGTTGGTAGACATTGACAAGATGGACCTCCGTTAACTACACGACACTCTGAATTTGGACCACAAGGAGATGGCAAGCAAGGTTGTGAAGGTTCGACTGTGGCTGGTGGTAAGGCTTCTAAAAGGGCAATTACGAAATCAGAAATCTGTCTAATTTTATATCAAAGAGTATATAAATTAATTTGGATTTTTTCGAAATGTCTTACGTGGGATGGGGAAACATCTAGTGAATGGATCTCCAGTGTATGCTTCTCTGCAAGCACAAATTGGACTGTGATTTCTCACCACACATGTGGCAAATGTGCCACAAGATGCGGGACACGGGTCCACACATTTCTGGTTAACGCATGCACGTTCTTCAGGGCACTCGGAATTTAGAGTACACTCGGGGCGACACATAGGAGGTGCACCCGTGAAATCTGGTAGACAGGAACAGACTCCTTGATCATTTACTACTCGACATTGACTGTTTGGTCCACAGGGAGAAGGGTTGCACGGATCCTTATATTTCATTTCGTCTTCTACAAGAGATTTTAATTCAGATTTTACGTTGCGAAAATCATTTCTCCTGATTTTCAGAAATAAAAATTCATGAGTGCAAAAAATTTACTATAATGACCCTAATCAAATATCGAAGAGATTTTTCGTACCTATTTCACGTATCAAGGTACAGTATTGGAATGGATTTCCAGTGTAGTCTCGGAAGCACGTGCACGCAGGACGATGGTTGATGACCTTGCATTCTGCGTTCGTGCCACAGGTACCTGGGCAGGGATCTTGGCATTTAGAGCGTATACAACTTAATGCTGATGGACAGTCCGTGTCAACGACACACTCAGGGCGGCACCCTTCGTAAGGGTTGCCGATGTAATCGACTGCACAGGAACATGAACCGACACCGTTCTGTTCTTTACATATCGCATTGAAACCGCACGGCGATGGACTACATGGGGAGAGATTGACGGGAACAGCTAGAAATTTTGGGAATAGTCAGAGCAATCGAAGGGCAACAAATATAATAAACGATTATGAAAGTCGAAGGTCCTGCCTTCTCGAAAATACTTCTTTGACCATAAATGAAAGTCCAAAAGGAAGAAAATATAGATTTTTATCCTTACGTGGTTTGAGTGTACACTGAGTGAAAGGATCACCGGTATAGTGATCAGGGCAAATACACATAGGTGTATGGCTGACAACACGACACTCGGCGTTAGCCCCACAAGATCCAGGACAAGGATCCCTGCATTTTTTATTCATACAGGCAAACTGACTAGGACATTCGCTATTGCTAACACATTCGGGCCGGCAATTAGGTGGGGCTCCTATGAATTCCGACAAACAGGAACAAGAGGGTGCACCATTGATGACTCTGCATTCTGCATTGGGTCCACACGGAGATGGTTCACATGGGTTTTGTGGCGCTACGGGCTGGGGTGCTAAAAAGACACGTACAAATTACGATTATCCGTGTTACGTTTCTAAATTCTGTTCAGCGTTCAAATCTTGAAGGACTAAATCTTACGTCGTGGAACACATTGAACAAATGGGTCGCCAGAGAGGTCAGGTGGACAGCTGCATATCGGATTATGATTGACAACATTGCAAATGGCTCTAAACCCACATGTACCAGGGCAAGGATTGACACATTTCTGATTGGTGCAAGCCTGTGTCGGTGGACAATCGGAACTGACTGTACATTCTGGTCTGCAAGTTGGTGGTGCTCCTAAGTATCCTGCTACGCAGGAGCAAACAGGCTGACCATTGATCTCTCGACAAACACTGTTTGGTCCACACGGTGAAGGCGAACATGGGTTTCCTTTGACGGTATCTATGATCGTCACAATACGATACAGTTTTTTGAAATGGTTTTCAAATGCGTTACAAAATGAAGCGATACGAATCGAATGTTGGAAAGAAAATTCATTGATCTATACCTTGAAGAATTATGCACTGAACGAATGCGTTTCCAACCATTCCATTAGGACAACTGCACATGGGCACGTGATTGTATACTAAACATTCTGCATTGACACCACATGTACCAGGACAAGGATCAACGCACTTGTTTCTTAAACAAGCTCTATTCTGAGGACAGTCCGTATTGAGCACACATTCTGGACGACAACCTACGTATGGATCACCCTGATATTCTGATAGACATGTACAAATTCCATTGTCACAACGTGCATTGGGACCACAAGGCGATGGTGTACAAGGGTCGGCAACAGTGAGTTCAGCTGCGAAAGGAACAAACCTGTTATATTCTAGGAACTTTTCAATAATCTCAGATTGGGCTTTTTATTTCAACTTCCTTACTTGGCTTAACGGGAGCAGGATAGCAGTTGCTGAAAGGATCTCCCGTGTATCCTTCGAAACAGGAACATATAGGAACGTGATTGAGTACAGTGCACTGAGCATTGGATCCACAAGAACCTGGGCAAGGGTCTCCGCATTTTGCTCTCATGCAAGCCTGACTAGGAGAACAATCAGAATTCACTGTACACTCTGGACGACAGTTTGGAGGACTTCCGATATAAGATGGTCGACATTGACAAGATGGCCCACCATTAACCACACGACATTCTGAATTTGGACCGCAAGGAGAGGGCAAACATGGTTGTGTAACTTCGAGTGCTGTAGGAGGTGTAGCTTCTAAAAGTGCAATTGCGAAATGTGAATCGTACTCAACTTTTCTAATATTAAGTTACTCGAAATGTTTCGATATATCTTACGTGGAATAGGGAAGCATCTGGTAAAGGGATCTCCCGTGTATGATTGCCTACATGCACAGATTGGACTGTGATTCCTGACCACACATGTAGCGAATTTGCCACAAGAAGCTGGACACGGGTCCACGCATTTCTGGTTAATACATGCGCGATCTTGAGGACACTCTGAGTTTAGAACGCACTCAGGTCGGCACATTGGAGGTACGCCTGTATATTCTGGCAGACAGGAACAAACCCCTTGATCATTTACTACTCGACATTGACTGTTTGGTCCGCAAGGTGAAGGATTGCATGGGTCCTTGTACGTTGGTTTATCTTCTACAAGATTGCGATTTAAATTTATTGAAAATATTGTAATCTTGTAATCTTTCGAAATACAAGAATTGCAATCTTTTCATTCGTAAGAGTTTATGCCAAATGCATACTAGAACGAATAGCTAAATACTCATACCTAATTCACGCATCAAGGTGCAGTATTGGAAGGGATTTCCACTGTAACCTTGAATACACGTGCACGCAGGACGATGATTGATAACCTTGCACTCTGTGTTCGTTCCACAAGTGCCTGGACAAGGATCTTGACATTTAGAACGTATACAGCTCAAGGTAGATGGACAGTCCGTATCAACGACACATTCAGGGCGACAACCTTCGTAAGGGTTGCCAATGTAATCGGGCGAACAGGAACACGAGCCTATACCGTTTTGTTCTTTGCATATCGCGTTGAAGCCACATGGCGAAGGAGTGCATGGAGAAATATTCACAGGGACAGCTAAAAAGTTTTACAATAGTCAGAAAATACGGAAAATTAAGGCAATAAAATATTTTCTGCGTAAATAGTCGAAGTAAAAGTTTCCGACTGCTAGTTCCTCTGACCAATGAGTAATGTATATAATAACATAATGGCAATGAACAAAAATGTTGATCCTTACGTGGTCTAGGTGTACATTGAGTGAAGGGATCACCGGTATAGTCGCTCGGACACACACACATAGGTGTATGACTAACAACGCGACATTCAGCGTTAGCGCCACAGGATCCCGGACAAGGGTCTCTGCATTTCTGATTCAAACACGCCATGTGACCAGAACATTCGCTGTTACTGACACATTCGGGTCTGCAATTGGGAGGTGTGCCTATGAATTCCGGAGAACAAGAGCAAGAGGGAGCGTCATTGACCACTCTGCATTCTGCATTGGGTCCGCATGGAGAAGGTTCGCATGGGTTTTGTGGCACTACGGGCTCGGGTGCTAAAAGTGCATATGTGGATTACTATTATTAGTTTTATAAACTTCGCTAATGATCGTACATCGAGGAAATAAATCTTACGTCGTAGAACACACTGAACAAATGGATCGCCAGTAAGTTCTGATGGACAACTGCATATAGGATTATGATTGACAACGTTACAAGTAGCTCTGAATCCACATGAACCGGGACAGGGATTGACACATTTCTGATTGGTACAAGCTTCTGATAAAGGACAATCTGAACTGACTGTACACTCTGGTCTACAGGTAGGTGGTGCACCCAGGAATCCTGCTACGCAGGAACACACTGGCTGTTCATTGATCTCTCTACACACGCTATTTGGTCCACAGGGTGACGGCGAACAGGGATTCCTCTTTACAGTATCTGTCATTGTTACAGTATCGTAGACATTTAAGATTCCGTCATAACGAATATTTTCTCACATTAATATCGCAAATAATATCGGTAATTAATTCAAATGTAACCAAATGTGTTATACCGTTCATAATATAGCGATATGAATTAAGGGTTAAAAGATAAGTTCCTGGAGTTGTACCTTGAAGGACAGTGCACTGAACAAATGCATTTCCGACCATTCCACTAGGGCAGCTGCACATGGGCACATGATTGAATATCAGACACTGAGCATTTTGACCACATGTACCAGGGCAAGGATCGACACACTTATTCCTGATGCAAGCTCGATTCTGAGGACAATCCGTATTCAGTACGCACTCTGGTCGACAACCAACGTAAGGGTCTCCCTGATACTCTGGTAAACATGTACAAATTCCACCGTCGCAACGTGCATTAGGTCCACACGGTGACGATGCACAAGGGTCAACAACGGTTGGTTCAGCTGTTAAAGGAACGAACGTGTCTCGTATTTTTTACAGATCATACAAATTTCAATTGTTACTTTTTCTTTAATTTCCTTACTTGGTTTAATGGGTGCAGGATAGCAATTGCTGAAAGGATCGCCGGTATATCCTTCAGGGCATGTACACACAGGCACGTGGTTGTAAACCGTGCACAAGGACGTGACACCACAGGACCCTTGGCAAGGATCTCTGCACTTCTCATTGGTACACGCAAGATTCATGGGACAATCTGAATTCACGCGACATTCCGGTCGACAGGTCGGTGGGGATCCGATATATCTTGGCAGACAGGAACAAGAGGCTGTACCACCGATGTTCCTGCATTCCGCGTACATGCCACAAGGTGATGGCACACACGGATCTTTGGGAGCGAGGTCAGTGTCTTTCTGGGGTGATTCTAAAATTTGTTGATTACATTATACGTGGTTAATTTTAATAGAAGCGGTTTGTATTCAATTTGTTAGGACGAATCGAAAGTTTTAGAATTTTTGAATACTGGATATTTGATGAAGTAGATTACGCATTGTCGAAGGCTTTAAAATGTTTTAGATTCTGGATGTTTGACGAAGTAGGTTATGCATAATATGAAATTCAAGCTGACGTACATGTTACGATGAAAGTATCCTAAATTCATTAATTATAAATCGCACATCTATGAGATTAGAAAACATAATGAGACCATAAATAATGAGAATATAATGCGTAACCATTGTACAATAGAAGCTGTGAATCTTTGAAATCTAGTATATTAAAGCAACTCGTATGCTTTCGTTAGAGTCTGATAAAATAGAAATTGTTATTAGCTGATCCTGGCTTTTAAATGGAGGGTTAAAAGATCTCGATGATCCATGATGGAGAAAATATCAAGAGAAATATTCTTACGTGGAGTAGGGAAGCATTTCGTAAACGGATCACCAGTGTATCCAATATTGCAGATGCATATGGGGCTGTGGTTGATCACCTTACACTGCGTGTTGATACCACACGAGTTCGTGCACGGGGACGCGCATTTTTGATTAATGCACGCAAGTTCCCTCGAACATTCACTGTTTACCACGCATTCGGGTCGACAAGTTGGTGGGCTTCCAATGAAATTTGCCAGGCAGGTACACACAGCATGGTCGTTGACGTTTCGACATTGACTATTCGGTCCGCATGGAGACGGACTACAAGGGTCTGACTCTATGGGGTTTGCTGTGTAAGGGAAAATTGCATTAAACAGCCTACATATGCCACAGTTGCAAATATATCAAGCTTTGTGCTCATTAAACTACTTGTGCAACGAATCTAATGGAACGTAACGATGATTTTCTATTCGAAGTCGAGGAAAAATGAGGAGATCTCACGGAAATTAAATTGTCTATCTGATTGAAAAGTTAGTTTTCTGTGTATATCCTCTGCCATGGTATCCTCTTAAGTATGATTTAGGTTAATTAAGGTACTTCGGTTCGAGTCATTTGAAACAATATATGATCGGTCTGAGTGATTTATTTACTTGACTTGGAATATTTTTTCACGTGTGACTAATTAGAACTTCGCTTAAAATATGAAATACGTGCACATACTTCAAGTTTATAAATTAAGATAATATATTCCAAATTAAGTAAATCGCGTTTTCACTCTCGTAAAATTGTTTCAAGTTACTTGAACGAACCTACAGCTTGATTAATCTAAACAACACTTTGATTCCTCGTTAGTATTCTACTCGCTGCTATATGAATATGAAGGCCTCGATTCTACGTTCTACGTCTCTATCTTTATTTAATGATCAAGCGTCTTTGGTTGCAGAATGTGACACAACGGAATCTTACGAGCAGCGGAGATGGGGGAGCAATAAGTGAACGGATTGCCAGTGTATCCAGGGTTACATGAACACGCAGGTACGTGATTGATCGTTTCGCAACGGGCTTGCAATCCACAGGTTCCTGGACAGGGGTCTCGGCACTTGAGGCCCATGCAGGCCATCGTCTTGGAGCAATCGGGATTTTGGGTACATTCGGGTCTGCATCCTTCGTAGGGGTCACCAATGTAGTCTGGCAGACAGGAACAGGAACCGACGCCATTGTTCTCGCGACAGATCGCGTTGGTACCACAGGGGGATGGCTCGCATGGTTTCCTAATATCTAAGGGTGTATCTGATCGAAAAGAGAAACACTTTCACTTATGTTTAAATTCATCATGCGGTGTTTGGTGAAAGCTCGTGCAGTGGTATGAATATTCGTTGAATTTTCATTAGGTTTTAATAAATTTGCGAATGAATGGTCGGGGATAAGCAGAAGCTTTCTTAAATAGCAAGCATTCAAATGCTTGCGTTTGTCTGATCCTTCAAGGGTAGGATTCAATCTCCTATTACTGGCTGTCGCTCTAGCATCGGGTGTTAGGGTGATTTGGGGTCATGAGGCGTGTCTTTAAACGTCTACTATCTTCTAAACGCTTCTAAGCATTTGGGGTTTATTAGGGTTTTTAATCTTCTTAATAATCTAGGGTTAGGGAATTAATTCTTATAAGTACTTTTTAATAAGCGTGTCTTCGAGGTGGCTTTCAATCTTTAATCGGGAAGGGTAAGTTCGTATCACTTTTTAAGGGTTAATGCCTTTGTATCCAGAGCAACGAGGGTAGTTCGTACGGAGTACATAGGGGATCAAACGTTCCAAGATTTTTCCAACTCAGGACGTTTTAACCTTAGGGCTGTTTCAAAGCATTATGCTTGGATTGGGAATGGTCAGTACGTGCAATATCCTACATATTCGAGGGGATGAATTGGTTATCGGGTTATCATTCAGGGACGGTATAATTAGAGCCTATATTCCATAGGCCCCGCCACCATTCAATCTCTTAACATGGTTATATATTTCATTTACGATTACTTTCTCAATTATATGTACGTGTTGGGGTTTTCGAAGCCGTGCTCAACTTCGTTGAATACGTTAATCGCAGGTGTGATTATGCAATTAGCGATTATTCTCACTCTAAGTGCATGTTGATGATAATTCATGGCCCCGCCACCATAGTGACGTTTTGTCACCGAGTTTGTTAGGGCCTCTTCTTTCTCAACGACGAAAATATGATTATTTGTTAGCAAACGAAATGGTCGTTATTATTAGGCTGCGGATATTTACGCAAATTCGTATCTTTACCAATTTAATTAAGAAATGATAGTGGTAGATAGACAATTATTTTACCTACCAAACGTTATGACGAGATATTACATTATATTTGTTATATTATATTTATATTATATTATACTTTGCATATTGTAAGTTTTTTATACATTATGTTCCACAAATATTTTTGTATATTACACGCACTTTTGCAGCTTCACATTTTTCATAAATTTGCAGAAATCCGCAGTCTAACTCTGGAAGGTGTAAATCAGCACTTACCTGCACTTCGTCCGCATGCAAACGACGAAATTTGCAAATAGGAGAAAAAGAAGGAAAGAAATATGAAAAATTGTTCTTTGGTAGACTCACCCTTCGGGATCGCCTCGCAAACGCTGAACGGATTTCCGCTGTAACCATCGACGCAAGCACACACCGCGTGATGATTCACCACCGTACACTGAGCGTTCAAACCGCACAGACCGACGCACGGATCGCGACACTTTTGTTGCATACACGCTAAATGCGGCGGACACTCGGGATTAATCGTACACTGAGGTCTACAATTTGGTGGAACACCGATGTAATTTTCGATACACGAACACGCTGAACTATCACCTCGCACTTGGCATTCCGCGTTCGGACCGCACGGAGATGGTTGACACGGGTTCGTTGGTACTGGTGGTTGTCCTGAAATTCGAAGAAATAATATTTGAGGATTACGGAAGAAATAGATGTAAATATAATTCTGTCGATTATCTGATTTCGATGTTACTTAGCGATTAAAAGGCTGTATTCGATATAACAGGCGTAAAAAGAGGGACAATGTATTCGATGGAAATATATAAATTTAGTATCTAAAATACGACAATGAATACTTTCGAAATCAATATTTTTCGAGATATTTGAAGTCAATATCTTTGACATAATGCAATTGTGTCTCGAAAAATCTATTGACTAACTGATTTATCATTTCTTTCTTTATATCGAAGGAACATACATTCGATAAAATGAACAATTTTTAGAAGAACGTTCGGTGTATGATTCAATACATCGGCAATTCCATTGCTTTTCAAACCAGACTACGTAGATGGGTAAATGTCTAAATATAGAAACGAGAAAGCTTACTGGGCATGATGTAACATCTAGTGAAAGGATCGCCAGTGTGTCCCTCGGAGCAGCTGCATATTGGATTGTGATTGACTACTTGACACTTGGTATTCTGTCCACAAGTTCCTGGACAGGGATCTTGACACTTGTTAGCGAGACACGCCTGAGTTAACGGACACTCGGCACTCACTACACACTCTGGTCTGCACGCAGGAGGACTACCGATAAAGTCAGTCTGACAAGAGCAGACTGCATGATCGTTCACCACCTTGCAAATGCTGTTCGGCCCACAGGGAGACGGTGTGCATGGTTGTTTTCTTGGTTCTGAGAAATCAATCAAAATTTCTTTAATATAGTCCTCGTGTACTTCTGCGGATTGTTTATACAAATTCATATGTATACTAAACTAAAGCTCATATGTATATTATACACACCTTCAGATATCTGTGGTCGACACAGTGTGAACGGATCTCCAGTGGTACCAGGGAAACAGCTGCACATAGGAATGTGATTGACCACGTCGCATTTCGCATTGGTTCCACACGTGCCAATACAAGGATCCACGCAAAATTGATTGACACACGCCTTTACTCGAGAGCAGTCCGAATTCATAGTGCATTCTGGACGACAGTACGAGTATGGATCACCGAAATAGTTTGGAAGGCACGTGCAGATTCCCTCTCTGCAATCTGCGTTTGGTCCACAGGGGGATGGATTGCACAGATCTTCTGGTTTTGGTTGTTCTATAAAATAAATAATAATACAACCGTGAATTCAACTGTCTAATGGATAGATAAAGACAAAACATGAAAAATAAAGATCACAGACGAAAAACATGATAAGCAATTTTAAAATTAAATAGTCGATTCGTTATCATGAAATTACTGCCCGTTTAATTGGTTGTTACGAAATTTTATAGACGTACGATCTATTTTTAGAAATATCGTGTTTTTCCTTCGAATTTAATAAATACCTATTATCTGCGAGCATAGCGTGAAAGGATCGCCGGTGTATCCTGATTGGCACAAGCAGACAGGAATGTGATTCTGCACCCTGCAATCTGCGTTTTGTCCACACGATCCAATGCAAGGGTCTCTGCATTTTTCCGAGATGCAGGCTTGATTAGAAGGACAATCTGTGTTAACGACACACTCTGGTCGACAATTTGGTGGTAACCCTATGTAGTTCTTGAGGCATGAACAAGCAGCTTGATCTCCAATTGCTCTACATTCTGCGTAGAGGCCGCACGGACTTGGACTGCAAGGATCACCCACTGGTGGCGTTGGTGTGACTGGAAAAAATATAATTTTAAAATAATGTCAATTTATTAATTTAATTCAAAGGTTTTTAAAGATCGGTCATATAATTATTATTTTAAATACTCACTCGTCTGAGGATAGCATCTAGAGAAAGGATCTCCCGTAGTACCCTGAGGGCAGCTGCACAGCGGATTGTGATTAATTACACGACAATTAGCTCCCACTCCACACGTTCCAGGACAAGGATCATTACACTTGTATTTGTAACAAGCCCTATTTTGAGGACATTCAGAATTTACGACACACTCAGGCTTGCAGTTAGGCGGAGAGCCAACGAACGATTCCTGGCAAGTACACACAGCTTGATCTTTCACGGCTCTACACAAGCTATTGGGTCCGCAAGGCGTAGGACTACATGGATCAGTGACAGTAGGCTCAGTGTCTGCATTGATTGGTAAATTACAGACGCTGAATGGATCTCCTACGTAGCCAGGCTGACATGTGCAAGTAGGGATATGATTGATGACGGAACACTGAGCCTGGATGCCGCATATTCCTGGACACGGATCTTCACATTTGTTGCGAACGCAGGCTTTGTTCGTTGGACAGTCTGAACTGAGAATGCATTCTGGCTGACAGCCTTCGTAGGGATTTCCGTGGTAATCGTCGATGCAGATACAAGCACCGACGTTGTCACGTTGTTGGCAGATCGCGTTTGGACCACAAGGCGAAGGCTCGCATGGATTGATTGGTTCTTCTGCAATTTGAGATACGAAGTATACCGATTAAGAGTATTCGTATGAAAATAAAATAACGAATTAACGATTGCGATAGACGTGGGAAATACAAGGGGTTTGCGAAATCGTGGTATAACTGGAAAGGAGATAATTCCTCGTATAAAACTAACGATAAGTTAGAGACGTAGAAAAAAATTTTTTTGCTTGGGAAGAGATCAGATTATTTAAGAAAATGATGAACTTTCCGAACGATGTAATGAGCAAATTGAATGAACTTACGATCCAGTTCGACACACTGAACGAAAGGATTTCCTGTGTAGTCGGCTGGACATGAGCAGGTAACAGCATGATTGACTACCAAACACCTGGCATTTTCGGCACAGGACCCTGCACAAGGATCCGTGCATTTGGAATTGACGCAAGCTTTGTCCGATGGGCAGTCGGGATTTATGAGACACTCCGGACGACAAGATGGCGGGGTTCCGATATAAGTTGGAAGACAAGAACAGGATGGATAACCATTCACGTTGTGGCATTGAGCATTCGGACCGCATGGCGATGGATTGCACGGATCTCCCGTGTCTTTGACGTCTGGTAAGACTGCAAGGATAAATTAGATGAACGTAATTAATGTAGAATTTGAAACTGTGACTTCGACATTGCGAGAGACGAACGAATTTATTATGCAACCTGATAGTTGATTGAAAATTTCTTACTCGGAGTATCGTAGCAGCTCTTGAAAGGATCCCCAGTCTGTCCAGAAAGACAACTACAGATCGGCGAATGATTGATCACTTCGCATCTGGCGTTCAAGCCGCAAGAACCCAAACAAGGATCCGTACATTTTTTGTTCACGCAGGCACGAGTCGGAGGACATTCCGTACTGACCACGCATTCTGGTCTGCACGAAGGTGGTGATCCAAGATATCCCTGAAGACAAGAACACACTGCGTGGTCCTCGATGTTACGACATTGGCTGTTTGGCCCACATGGTGAGGGCGAGCATGGATCTTTCATTGCTTCTGGAACTAAAAATGCATTTTATGATTTACTGGATATCGTTACACATTATATCTTGGTTAAGTTTCGAAAAGATCAGAGATTAGAAATGTGAAAAATTTGAAAATCGAAATATCTAGTAATTTGAAAATTAAAAAATTCGTAGATCTAGGAGATCAGATTTAAAGATTTGATTCGAGTTTTGTAAAAAACAAATACAGGGAAATTCTTAGTGGAACGAAAGCTTAATTAGTAGACAATTAAATAAACTTCAAGCGATTGAGAAGTCACAGATAGTTAAAAAAATCAGATAACTGCTGTTATACGAAATGTTTGTCTCTCGAAATAAATAGAATTTTTATTCTACTCACCTTGTGGTTGGACACGACAACTGACGAACGGATCTCCAATGTATCCAGGTATACAGGAACACACAGGAATATGATTCACAACATCGCACACCGCATTCTGTCCGCATGTGCCAGGGCAAGGATCTCTGCACTTATTCTTCAGACAAGTCTTATCGCGTGCACATTCCGAATTGAGAATACATTCTGGTCGACAAGCTTCGTACGGATTGCCGATATATTCAGGTAAACACTCGCAATCTCCATTTTTGCATATAGCGTTAGGTCCACAAGGCGATGGGCTGCATGGATCGCTCACAGATGGTACAGTTGCTAAGGATAAAATGCGTTTTTGCATCTCGTAAGAAACTGAACAATCATTTAATTAGTATAAAAATGAAATATATCTTCTTACTTGGTGGAATCACTGTGCACTGTGTAAATGGATCACCGGTGAAACCATTCATACAGGTGCAAACAGGAATATGATTCAGTACGTGACACTGAGCATTAACGCCACAAGATCCTGGACAAGGATCCTGACATTTCTGGTTCACACAAGCAAGGTGACTCTTGCATTCGGAACTTAGAATGCACTCTGGTCTGCACTCTGGAGGAACACCGATGTAATTTGGTAAACAGGAGCACGCTGGGTTTCCGGATATGATCTGGCACAGGGAATTCGGACCGCAGGGTGATGGAGTGCAGGACGGCGGTCGTTCCGTGAACGGTTGAACTTCTTGAGCTAATAGATAAATAAAATAAAAAATTTGAAGACTTAGAAGTTCAAAAATTTAAGTATAATTAGTATAATTTAATGAATTCTATCTTCATAAGGTATCATTATTAAAATTGTATCCATATAAAAATTGATGAAATTCTTACCAGGCGAGCATAGTGAGAAAGGATCTCCCGTAAATCCAACAGGACAAGTACAAATAGGATTATGATTCTTAGTAGTACACAATGCTCTCAATCCACAGGTGTTTGGACATGGATCCATGCATTTCTTATTCAAACAGGCCAAGTGAGCTGGACATTCAGCATTGACCACACAGTGAGGTCTACAGTTCGGTGGGATTCCTCTGTATTCCGGAAGACACGTGCAGACTGCTTGACCATTCACTTCGCGACACTTACTATTGGGTCCACACGGTGATGGTGAACATGGATCCAATGGTTCTCCTGAAAAATGAATTCGCAATAATAAAATATTTATCCGATGCTTTATACATATAGTAACAATTAGTCAATAAAAATCGTTATTCGATCTAATTATAACCAAGTGCAATAGAAATCAAACATACATGTGAAATGAATACGAAATGTATGAAATTTAATGCACGAAAGACTCACTCAATATTTCCTTAACTTCGCAAGCGAAGTACGGGTCTCCCGTGTATTCTGGAGGACAAGTACACACTGGAACATGTTCCTGAACATTACAGATGGATAATGTACCGCAAGTGCTTGGGCACGGATCAGAACACTTGAAACCAACGCAGGTTAATTGTGGAGCACAATCGTTGTTCGATTCACACTCTCTGTGACATCCCTTCGCGTTATCGTACGGATCTCCGATAAGATCTGGTGGACATGCACAGGCTCCTGCACCGTTTCGTTCGCGACATTGAGCGTTTGGACCGCATGGATTCGGAGAACATGGGTTTGTTACACTTATGTCCGTTGCTAAATAAAATAAAGATTAGTTATAATGTAATAAAGATTTGAAAATTGAAAAAGTTTGAGAATTTGAAAGCTTGAAAATTTGAAGCATAATCGAAGAATTAGAAATAAGAGGTCATACCTGGAGGAGGTGCCAGAATGCACCGAACAGTGGCATCGCCTTCATAACCCTCGGGACACGTACAAATCGGAACGTGATTCTGAACGGAGCACCTAGCCAACTCTCCACAGGCTCCGGGACAAGGACTCTTGCATCTCTGGTTAATACACGCGGCCGAATGGAAGCAATCCGAGTTATCAGTGCACTCCGGTCTACAATTCGGTGGTCGACCGATGAAGTTCGACAAACAAGAACAAGCTGGTTGAGAACCAATAACTCTGCATTGAGAATTAGGTCCGCAAGGATTAGGAGTGCACGGACTTCCAAGATCCTTAAACGGTGGTTGAGACACGTTAAATTTGGTGCACTGTACCAGTGGATTGCCAGTATATCCATTAGTGCAAGTACAAATGGGATTGTGATTCACTGTCAGACATTTGGTATTCAACCCACAAGAACCTGGACAAGGATCTGCGCACTTGTTATCGATGCATGCTTTGTTTTGAGAACATTCCGAGCTCACTGTGCATTCTGGACGACAGGTTGGAGGAACACCGACGAATCCTAATTGACAAAGACACACAGCGTGTCCATTGTGAACACGACAGTTGCTGTTAGGTCCACATGGCGATGGTTCGCAGGGATTTAGTGGCGGTGAGGTTGGTGTCACTTCGAATACTGCGCAGGCGCTGAAAGGATCCCCGGTGAAACCAGGAAGACAGGAACACGATGGAGCGTGATTGATCACGCGACAAGTTGCTCCCTGGCCGCATGTGCCAGGGCATGGATTCACGCATTTATTGTTCAGGCAAGCCTTGCTACGATCGCAGTCGGTGTTTGTCACACATTCTGGTCGACATCCTGTGTAGGGATCGCCGATGTATTCTGGACGACAAGTACAAGATCCTACGCCGTTGCGTTCGTTGCAGATCGCGTTCGCTCCGCACGGAGATGGATTGCATGGCGTGCGCGGTTGTTCCGTGGTTGTGGGTACTGAAAATTTGAAAGGTTTTAAAATGAAAATTTGGAAATTTAGAAATTGATGAACCGAGAATGTAAATATTTGAAAGTTTGAAAATTCGGAAATTTGTAAAGTTTGAAACTTGAAAATCGAAGGTTTACAAATTTAAATATCTGAAAATTCGAAGATTAAAATCGTTCAGAAAAACAATTCTTAAACCATCGGTACTTTACCTTTCATGATAGGTACGCATTCGGTGAATGGATTTCCAGTGTACCCGGTGTTGCAGATACAAACTGGATTGTGTTTCACGACATTGCAGTAAGTATTCACACCACAGGATCCCGGGCAAGGATCTACACACTGTTCGTTCTGACATGCAAGATTTCCAGGACATCCTTCGTTGATAACACACTCCGGTCGACAATTCGGTGCTCTGCCTACGTAATTCGGTAGACATGAACATGCTGGGAATCCATCAATCACGCGACACTGAGAATTCGGACCGCAAGGCGATGGAATGCATGGATTTCCACTTGGTTTTGGTCCAGGTTGTTTCGGTTCCACTTTAAAAAGTATTTAAAAATAACTTTGCAAAATCGCAATTACTGATCGTAGAAAAATATATGTGTAACATAAAACGAATAATTGAAGCGTTTCAATAAAAATACAACTCTGACGTAAAATGAACAATTAAAATTCTTCAACTGTTCGCGAAGAGACGCGGTCGCGGTAGAGGCGCCAACAAGAATCGTAAATTCTCCTTACGATACGATAATCGACAGTATGGACAATAAATCTAAGGAATACTTCAACTTAAAAGATACTTGTCTGGTCTTAAGGACCATAACTATAAAAAATGCTAAAATTTATGATAGGTTCTTAAGATTATTGAGGGCTCGAAATAAAGGTATTTAGGACATTTGGTGGCAATCCTGCCCAAAGGATGCCTGGGTTATGTAGAGAGACACGGGACGTAAGAAAAATAAAGATCTTACCTTCTTTAACACAACCAAAGAACGGATCTCCGGTGTATCCAGAGGCGCAACTGCATACGGGATTATGGTTGATAACTTGACAATCAGCATTCTGACCACAAGTGCCTGGACAAGGATCCCTGCACCTCTGATTGATACAAGCCATATTCTGAGCGCAATCTGTGCTAACCACACACTCTGGTCTACATTGCGGAGGACTACCAACATAATCTGGCTGGCAGGAACAAACCGCATGATTGTCGATCACGCGACAATTACTATATGATCCACAAGGTGATGGTTGGCATGGATCACGTGGCAGTGGTGTTACTAGAAAAAGATAAAATGACGTTTTATAATGAAATGGCAAGAATTATGATTTGATCTTTTAATCCTTTGACAGTGTAATAAGATGTCGTAAATAACGATTATTTCTTTATCAGAATATTCGAATCTTCAAATTTCGTGCATTTCTAAATTTCTCAAAATCTTTGAATTTTCAAATATTCGTTCATTATTTGCCTGAAATTTTTTCGTGCTACACTGTCAAAGTATTAATTCATGTTATTTCGTAAATTTACCAGGCGATATATGGCAGGATTTTAATGGATCTCCCGTGTAGCCAGAGAGACAGCTGCACGAGGGTTGATGATTGATCACTTGACATTGAGCATTTATACCACACGCACCCACGCATGGATCCTTGCATTTATTGTTTATACAAGCCTTCGTATGAACACAGTCTGAATTTTGAACACATTCTGGTCTACATCCTTGATATGGGTCTCCGGTGTAGTCGGGTAGACAGCTACACGAACCAGCTCCGTTTCGTTCTTTGCAAATTGCATTCGCGCCACACGGCGATGGATCGCATGGCAGTGGCACTGGGAAAGTAACTATAGAAAAAACAAATAATCGTTTACTTCAGAATATGTGTCTTCATCAACTTCAATTTGATCGAGTAAAAGATGGGGAAGTATTGCTACTATCCAATCCAAAGTCAAGTTATATCATTGAAATGAAACGTTGCGATATTCTTTATAGAATTCAAGAATTTCTACCTTTGCTACATCCAGAGAATGGATCCCCTTCGTAACCCTCGTTACATTGACACATCGGCCGATGGTTCTGCACGGTGCAGTTGGTATTAAATCCGCAAGAACCAGCGCAAGGATCCACGCATTTCTTTTGAACACAGGCGAGATAGTGTGGACAGTCTTGATGAATCGAACACTCTGGTCTGCAAAGCGGCGGTGCTCCGAACATTCCACTGATACACGTGCAAACTGGATGATCCTCTTGCACACGACACTCGGCGTTCGGGCCACAGGGCGATGGTAAACACGGATTTTTTGGTCTTGGCAGTGGTATATCTGACAAAGAAAAGGTAAATAGTTTTATTGAAATCGTTATAGTCTGTTAATTATTTGTAATGCCCCCTAACGTATTACGCCAGCTCATATTTTTATGAACATAATTAAAGAAGTAGGACCTAGAGACAGAGACTTAAATATTTCATTCGGTAGATATTTCATAAACTTCTTTGTCTTTGAATCGTTTATAAATATTTTAAATTACCTTCTTTGACGCATTGAGTGAAAGGATCACCGAGGTAATCCGAAGGACAACTACAAATGGGGTTGTGATTGACGACCTGGCATAAAGCATTCTGTCCACAGAGACCAGGGCAAGGATCACCACATTTTTGACCGATACAAGCCAAATGTGCAGGACATTCTGAGCTAACTAGACATTCTGGACGACAATTAGGCGATGTTCCATGGTATCCTGGACTGCACGAACAAACCGCACGATCGTTCATCACGCGACAGATACTGTGCGGTCCGCAAGGCGATGGCATGCAAGGATTCTGAGCTGGAAGAGCTGGAAGAACAGAAATGTCTTTTCAAACAGTTTTGTATTTATAGTAGCTCAAAGTACTACAAGAAATGCATTCTGGAATCCTATATTGCAGATAAAACTTCTCATAATACAATTACAATAGTCCGATCCCAATAATTATAAAGACTTACGAGACGTCTCGAGTTTGCAAGAGCCAAACGGATCGCCGGTGTAGCCAGGTAAACAAGAACAAACTGGAACATGATCAACCACTTCGCATTTTGCATTGGAACCGCAAACACCTGGACAAGGATCTCTACAGTGCTGATTGAAACACGCAAGATGATTGTCGCAGTCTTGGTTCACGATACATTCCGCTTCGCAACCGTCCATGTATGGATTTCCAATAAATGGTGGAACACACTTGCATTTTCCAATGCCATCCTCCTCGACACAGACCGCGTTCTTTCCGCAAGGAACTAGCAGGCAAGGTGAGTATGTATCTGATGGAGTTACTGAAAACAAAAAATGAAAGCCACGTTTGAATTAATTTTTTATCTTTTACGTGTACATAACGCATTCTGTTAAGAATTTTACGAACTGTATAGATGGTTAAAAATTTGACAAACACTTACCTGCGCAACTCTGATAAGGATTTCCAACGGTATGCTCCGGACAATAACAAGGAGGTACTCTATCCGAGTCACACTTAGCACCAAGTCCACAGGGATTAGGACTACACTGATCAGACTTAGGCACGCATCCCCTGATCGTATTTGGACTCTCAATGTATCCTGGTAGACAAGTACATTTCGAAAGGCCGTTGTTCAATACGGTACATTGAGTGTTAGGTCCACAAGGAGATGGCTCGCAAGGGTTGCTAGGAAGCGTGCAAGGGGAAGCAGGTGGTTTCCCCTCGTATCCTGGCAAACAGAAGCATCTCACTTGCCCTGACACCACGCGACATCCAGAATTAACGCCACATGGATTTTCTTGGCACTGGTCACCTTCTGGTACTGAGAAGAAATATTTTTAGGCTCATTAGAAAATCGAATTTCCGTTAAATATTCTTCATCTTCATACACGCTTTAATTTTGGTTGGAATTTCATCGGAAATTTTACAATAATTTACAATAATTTATATATAAAGATGGTTGGGTAAGAAATTTAATAAATTTCCATTAAATATTTTTTTTTACTAACTCTCTTCCTAATTGAAATTTCATGAAAAATTTCAATTGACGCAAAAACTATTCTATACTTCCCATTTACTAAAGGAAATATATTTGAGAAACTTACTACACTGTTCAAACGGATTTCCAGTTAATCCTTTCGGACAGAAGCATATAGGATTGCCATTATCGTTCTCGCACATGGCGTCCAAACCACAAGGGTTTGGAACACACGGATTGGTGGTCGCTAGTGTGCATCCAACTTGAGGATTTCCTTGGAATCCAGGCAAACACTTGCATTGAGCTTGATGATTCTCTGGATAACAATTCGCGTTCACACCGCAATCGTTCTCCAAGCATGGATCGATGCACTTCCGGTTAAGGCGATCACAATATTTGCTCGATGGACAATCTTCGTTGTATTGACATACGTTTCTGCTTTCTTCTTCTGGAACGTTGTGAATTCAGAAATATTTATAACGTTTATATCATATAATATCTGTTTTATGTTTATATCTAGGTATATCTTATATTTATGAAGCAAAATATATATATGTAGAATGCTACATCCATTAATCTTTCTAAAATTGGATAATTGTATGTAAATATTGAAAAAATTTGTTGTATTTATATAACGAAGAAACTACCTGGTTCACAGTAGGAGAATCCATTTCCATGGTAACCGTCCTCGCAGCTGCAATCCGCTTGGTGATTGGTGTTAACGCAGATCGCGTTTTTGGTGCAAGGATTCCAAACGAGGCAAGGTTCCTGACAAGTGCCCTCAATGCACGCCTCTGTCAGCGGGCAATCTTTGTCGCTAGTGCAACCCGCTAAGGAAAGATTGAGAAAAAAGCCCGTATAGCCCAGAGAAAGAGTGCACGAGTATAAAAATAAGGGTGGTAGGCTCGTATTGAGTGAATCAGCTTGTATAAAATACAGTATTCTCTGTGTGTATATGTGAATGCACGAAGATCGTGATTGATATAAAACAATCGTGTTGTTTTCAAGATTTGAAAGTTAAAGGATGAGTATCGAAGGGAAAATGCTAACAGATCTAATTTAAGACTTGAGAATGACTTGAGAGTCGTGGAAATATAGTGTGAAAATCGAATGTTGAATAATTAAAATTGCACGTGATACGTACATAATATATATGTACAATACATATGTACATATTTACAGAACAAGTTGAATGAGCGCTGTAAAAAGAAACGAAATGATGGATAAGGATGTACTCGTACTTGTACGAACCTTTTACGCAAGTATACGTCGCTGGATCGCACTCCATACCCGCTGGACAGTAGGGACAGTCTGTTTTATCGTTTGTTACATCTGAGAAAATTGGAAAAAAAGATCAATTCCGTGGAAAATTTGCTGTATCTTCTGGTAAAAATGAGATGCAAATGGCAGGGCATAACATTTTTTAACTGGTAGAGATTTTTGAACGTCAAATGATACAAATTCAATTATTATTCGATTACCGATTTTCAAATTCTAGGCACTTTGAAATTAAGCTTTCAAAATCTCTTAGACATTAATTTGTAAACTTTGAGAATAAGTATTAAGTATCAAATGTCCTGGTTGTAAGTTTCGAAGTTGTATCAATTGATCTTTATCTTTTTCCAACCAAATTTTGCATCCAATTTTGTCTCAGATTAATTTTTCTTTCTAATATTCTACCTTTCACGCAAACGGGTCTGTGGTCTTGAACATGGCAGACTTCCACGAAGTCGCAAGGATTATGAAGAGTGCACGGGTTCAGACACTGATCGTTTATGCAGGCCAATTGAGAAAGACAGTCGTCGTGCGTTTTGCATTTGGTATCTAAGAAAATGAATGTACATTAGAAGCTCAAAATAACTCGACCACGATAGTTCATACTATTGTAAACTAAACTTTCCATATAAAAGAATTATCAGAATTTATTTATTCTCCATAACTTATTCAATGACTTCTCTAAATAAAAATTTCTCAAAATATATATGTAAAAAAAATATACACGTATATCTAAACAAAAAACTAATAAAACAATAAACACAGAAAATAGTATACACAACCCCTAATTTCTAAAACATATAGTGGTTTTCGTGTTATATGTGTAAAGCCCAGAAACAATCGTTAGTTTTACCACATTTAAAGGAAACATTCCATTTCACATTTCCACATCACATAAAGGGAATTATCTAAAAATTAGTTTGTATAGAAAACGTTGTTTAAAAGTTTCCTTTAAACTTTCTTGCAACTCCACAAAAAAGTACAATTAATCACTACGTATAGATAAGCAAGAAGAAAACGTGCACAGGCACAAAAATAATATACAACATGCAAAAGAGCGCTAATGCAGCAGGTCCATGTCTGCGCTGAATTACAGAGGTAAACTGCAACTACACTTATATTTATACATATAATATTTATCAAATATGCCATTTTTCCATTGTTCCCACGGACAATTGATCGATCAGGATGTATCACGATCGTCAATTCGTGTACGATCTGTCGATCAGAAAAATTAAAAAAAGAAATAAAACTCTCCAGAATTGGTTGCCTCCAATTTTTATCTGGATACCGGATGATGTCATACTGGAGAATAGTTTGTCGAGACATATATTGGTGAACACGAGGACAGCACATTTATAATAACTCCCGACGAAAAAGATCTTTTACCTGGGAGTATGCTACAATTAGATGTACTCTGGTTCACTGTTAGGTTGAAGCACACGGGCCGACACGTATCGTTCAAACAAATATTACATTCGGAATCATTGATGGTGGTTTGGTCGCAAGGTATCTGCCCTGGAGTATTTATAGGAGTTGTTAATGTGGGATATGACTCTGTGGAAGATTGTTCTAGCTCTGTGGAGTATGGTACAGTTATTGTAGGTTGTTCCGTGGAATATTGTATTGTTGTGTGTGTCTGTTCCGTGGAATACTGTTGGATTGTTGGACGTTGTTCCTCAGTAGTTGAGAGTTCTGTTGTATACCGTGTTGTTGCTGGTTGTTGTTCGGAGAAATATGGATTAGTTGTTGAAGGTTGTTCCGTTGAATATTGCGTTGTTGTTCGTAAGTATTCCGTAGAATATTGCATAGTTGTTTGTGGCTGCTCCGTGGAATATTGTTGAACTGTCAAAGGCTGTTCCGTGATATATTCGGTAGTTGGAAGTTCTGTTGAATACTGTATTGTTGTTGGTTGTTGTTCAGTGAAATATCGATTAGTTGTTGAAGGTTGTTCCGTTAAATATTGCGTTGTTGTTCGTAAGTATTCCGTGGAATATTGCATAGTTGTTTGTGGCTGCTCCGTGGAATATTGTTGAATTGTTGAAGGCTGTTCCGTGATATGTTCAATGGTTGAGAGCTCTGTTGAATACTGTGTGCTTGTTGATTGTTGTTCGGTGGAATATCGATTAGTTGTTGGGGGTTGTTTCGTTGAGTACTGCGTTGTTGTTCGTAAGTGTTCCGTGGAATATTGTATAGTTGTTTGTGGCTGTTCCGTAGAATATTGTTGAACTGTTGAAGGCTGTTCAGTTGAGAGTTCTGTTGAATACTGTATTGTCGATGGTTGTTGTTCGACTACATATTCATTAGTTGTAGATTGTTCCGTGGTGTATTGTTCAGTCGTTGAAAGATGTTCTGTTGAATATTGTGAAGTTATAGAAGATTTTTCAGGATATTGCGTTGTTGTTAATTCTTGTTTAGTGGAATATTGACTACTTGTAAATGATAGTTCTGTCATATAGTGCATTGTTGTTTCTGGTTGCTCAGTTGTTGACCTTTGTTCGTTGGTATATTCAGTTATTAGAGGGAGCTGTGTCGTATATTGTAAGCTTTTAGAAGATTTTTCTGTTGGGTACTGTGTTGTTATTGTTTGTTGTTCAGTAGGAAACTGACCAGTTGTAGAAGGTTGTTCCGTGGCATATTGTTCAGTTGTCAATGGTGATTCTGTTGAATAATTTAGAGTTGTAAAAGATTGTTCTGTAGAATACTGTGTTGTCGTTGATTGTTGTTCGATAGAAAACTGACTAGTTGCAGTAGATTGTTCTGTGGTATATTGTTCAGTTGTCAATGGTGACTCTGTTGAATACTGTAGAGTCGTAAAAGATTGTTCTGTTGAATATTGTGTTGTTGTTGATTGTTGTTCAGTAGGAAACTGACCAGTTGTAGAAGGTTGTTCCGTGGCATATTGTTCAGTTGTCAGTGGTGATTCTGTTGAATACTGTAGAGTCGTAAAAGATTGTTCTGTTGAATATTGTGTTGTCGTTGATTGTTGTTCGATAGAAAACTGACTAGTTGCAGTAGATTGTTCTGTGGTATATTGTTCAGTTGTCAATGGTGACTCTGTTGAATACTGTAGAGTCGTAAAAGATTGTTCTGTTGAATATTGTGTTGTTGTTGATTGTTGTTCAGTAGAAAACTGACCAGTTGTAGAAGGTTGTTCCGTGGCATATTGTTCAGTTGTCAATGGTGACTCTGTTGAATACTGTAGAGTTGTAAAAGATTGTTCTGTTGAATATTGTGTTGTTGTTGATTGTTGTTCAGTAGAAAACTGACTAGTTATAGAAGGTTGTTCCGTGGTATATTGTTCAGTTGTCAATGGTGACTCTGTTGAATGCTGTAGAGTTGTAAAAGATTGTTCTGTTGAATATTGTGTTGTTGTTGATTTTTGTTCAGTAGAAAACTGACCAGTTGTAGAAGATTGTTCCGTAGTATATTGTTCAGTTGTCAATGGTGATTCTGTTGAATACTGTAGAGTCGTAAAAGATTGTTCTGTTGAATATTGTGTTGTTGTTGATTTTTGTTCAGTAGAAAACTGACCAGTTGTAGAAGATTGTTCCGTAGTATATTGTTCAGTTGTCAATGGTGATTCTGTTGAATACTGTAGAGTCGTAAAAGATTGTTCTGTTGAATATTGTGTTGTCGTTGATGGTTGTTCGGTAGAAAACTGACTAGTTGTAGAAGGTTGATCCGTAATATATTGCATTGTTGTTCGTGGCTGCTCAATCGTTGAGGTTTCCAAAGATTCTTCCGTAGAATACATTGTTACTGAAGGTTCTTTCGTGAAAAAGTCTGTTATAAAAGATCGTTCGGTTGATCTTTCAGTAGTTGTTTCCAATTTACTTGTAGAAGATTCTAAAGGTGTGTAATGGTAAAATGGCTCTGTCGAATATTCCCCTGTTATTTGCGACATCTCTGTCGTTGACTCGATTGTTGTTTCATGTTTCTGAGGATATTCTGCTGTCACAGTTATCAATGTTACATTTTCTGTCGTCCCTACATTTAAATTCTCAGTAATCAATCCCATTGTACTGGAACTTTCGCCCATTGTAACATTCTCAATAAAACTACTAGACATACTTGTCGATTCAGTGATCTCTGGCACCTCTGTAGTATACTCACCTACACATATCGGAGTAACAGTAACAACATGACCCAATGGCAACGTCTCATCTGGAGGATAAACATATGTAACAGGAGTGACTATCTGCACTTTTGTCGGTTCAGTTACTTCTGTACTTACATTCGTTTCTTTCATTAAAGTCGTAGTAAACGTCATTTCAGTAGTCGATATATACCGCGTAGTATTAACGTAAGACATAGTAGTTGTCTCACTTTCAGAAAATTTCTCACTACTGAATTCAATATCTTTCACTGTTGGAATAATTTCGGTACTTTCTTCGGAAATATCTTTAACGGTAAACACTTCTGAGACGCCTGAAGCAGTAGTACTTTCTACACCTTCGACATCTGTTGTCAACGTCGTGGAAGTTCTAAATACATCATCCGCTACTGTTGTACTTAAAGTTGGTTTGCTTTCCATGGAGACGGATGTACTTTCTTGAATAATAGAAGTCTCAGAAATTCCAGTGATTACTTCACTTGAAGATTCTGTACTTCCACTCGAATACGGAATCGTACTTTCCTCCGTAACAGTAGAAGTATATGCTGTGGTATTAAAATTAGATTGCGTAGTTGTTGAAAGTGTAGTCATCCCGTAAGTTTCTGGTGTTGAATAATCGAAAGTTTGTGTAGTTGTCATAGGGGCCTCAGAAGTTTCAGTAGCTACTTCACTTGAAGATTCTGTACTTCCGCTCGGAGATTCTGTACTTCCACTCGAATACGGAATCGTACTTTCCTCCGTAACAGTAGAAGAAGTATATGCTGTGATATTAAAATTAGATTGCGTAGTTGTTGAAAGTGTAGTCATTTCGTACATTTCTGGTGTCGAATAATCGAAAGTTTTCATAGTTGTCATAGAGGCCTCAGAAGTTTCAGTAGCTGCTTCACTTGAAGATTCTGTACTTTCACTCGAATACGGGATCGTACTTTCCTCCGTAACAGTAGAAGTATATGCTGTGGTATTAAAATTCGATTGCGTAGTTGTTGAAAGTGTAGTTATCCCGTAAGTTTCTGGTGTCGAATAATCGAAAGTTTGTATAGTTGTCATAGGGGTCTCAGAAGTTTCAGTGGCTACTTCGCTTGAAGATTCTGTACTTTCACTCGAATACGGAATCGTTGTACTTTCCTCCGTAATAGTAGAAGAAGTATATGCTGTGATATCAAAATTAGATTGCATAGTTGTCGAAAGTGTAGTCATCTCGTAGATTTCTGATGTCGAATAATCGAAAGTTTGCATAGTTGTGGTGGTGTTTGTACAAGTGTGATCGTATTGGTCGCAGCCACAAACAGGCCTGTGTGCTTTAACCCGACATCGAACTGTCGATCGACAGTGGCCGACGCAAGGATCAACGCAGGATCCATCGACACAGGCTTCTGTGTCGCTGCAGTCGTCATCGGACTCGCAGAAACGGTCGGGCGTGTGGTGAAGTACTGCTGCGGATACAATAGAATATAAACACACTGAACGAGCCAAGATAGGTCGAAGTAGCTCAAAGAGGCAGCTGAAAATGTTTCAAGCGTCACTCTTTTCTCGATTAGACTAATCACTACGATCACGTCAGATTTACTGGCTTACTCCAAATAATATATAAAAAAAAAACACACTCTACGAATTAATAATATTAAGTTATATAAGCATGCTCGCGTAATAAATAGACAAGCTATCGGTCAGAAGTATATAATCGATTAGGGTCTTTACAGAGACAGATGTAACGGAGAAAATAATAATCGTTGAACAGTGAGGACGTCGGCAGAGTAGAGGAGAGTATAGGTATCGGGATGAATAGTTGTATATGTGGCATTGGAACCTGAAACATCTGATTTTTCCATTCAGACGCTGGAACACTCTCATTTTACAAACTATGTAAATCAATCAAACCGTATTCTTTGGAACATTCGAATCAACCACGTTATCGAGTCATTCCACCGTTTGAACGGTAAGAAACCTGAAAAGTAGCAACTGGTATGTTCGGTGTGAGGCGTATAGTATAACAGTAGTATAGGCGAGTAAGAGTCAGACAGATATTCCGGATATATATATATCGTTGTGAACAAATTCGGTGAAAGAATATAGTAACTTGTGTCAGCTATTTATATATATATAATATATCCAAAAAAAGTGGAACGAAGACAGAGCTCTATAGATATAGAATAAATATAGGAACAGAATACAGAACTGTAGAGCGTGAGAGCGAGAGAATAGAGTAGTAGAGAGAGAGATAGGTGGTGAGAAATGGTGTTTACCTTTCATGCATCCGTATTTAGTGTCTGGCACAAAGCCGGGGGGACAGAACTTGCAGATAGGCTTGTGCTCCTCCACGTAACAGGGGGCATCAGCCGGACAGGTGGAGTTTCTGCATGGGTCCACGCAGCGATAGTTGCGGCACGCCAAGTCTGGAGAGCAGCCACTGTCTCGCAGGCAAATGGAGAGGGAGGGATTGCAGTTTTGTGTGCATATGCAGACGGGACGGTGGTCCAGGACATCGCAGGTTTTATCAGCCGGACATGGCTTTTTCTTTCTCACGTTACACGGATTCTGGCATTTTCCATTAACGCACGCGGCGTTCGACGGACAGTCGAAATCCCTCGTGCATGTCAACGTGTCGGGGGCGCAGGTCAGCTCCCCGACCTCGTTCACGACGAATCCGTATTTGCACACGCACATGGGCCTGTGGTTCCGCACCTGGCATCTCTTATTTACTTCGCAGGTGTATTGTGAACTTAGACACGGATCACGACACTCTCCGGTACGAGAATGACAGGATAGACTCTCTGGACAGTCGCGATCGGACGAGCAACCGATGTTCGGCGTAGGTCTGGGATTCAGCGTTTCGCATTTGGGGTCTGGATGACAGGCCGTGTGAGGCATACCGATATAACACTGAGGGCAGGAACATCGTGGCTTGTGCAGAACCACACGACACAGGGCGTTGATCCCACAGGCACCGCGGAGACCGCACGGGTCCACGCATTGCAGATTTATGCAGGCTTTTTCATTGGGGCACTCTAGGTCGCTGGTGCATTCGCGCTCTAGATCACCGACAAACCCACGATTTTCACGATTGGTTCATTTTTTATTGTTGTTCGATTTTTTTTGGATTTTTTGGTTTTTTTTTTGAGAGAGAGTCGTAGTGTAGTAGTCGTGGTGTAGAGTCACACGGTGGAGAATCGGTAGGTGATGGTGATGGTGGTGGTGGTGGTGGGACAGGAAAAAAAAAGAAAAAAGCATTTATAAGAACTGTGAAAAGAAACTTTCTCACAAATAACATAAACCACATGCTTTGTATTCGTAATACGGAAATAAGTAGGGTAGCTTTTGTGAAGAAGTAAAATAGAGAACCGAACTTTTACACTGTTTTATCCGGCACGTAATACGAGACAGGATACCTCTCGTTGTCCAGAGAAACGAATCGATTATATGTATATATATACGTATAAATTGGCAAGCAGCGATATTTACAACACAAGCCCCCACAGAATTCAAAAGAAAATAAGAGGGAAAATAATGTAAAACAGTGGATAAATCCAGCAAAAAAATAACAAGCATGGGTATATGAGAATGTCCCTTTCGCAGTTCCCAATCTGTATCATTAGTCCTAGGTCTAAAAAAATTAATCGGATCATCTGGTGTTTCATTCTCTGTGAAATGTGTACCTTTTTTTTCTCTATGTCGGTTGCAATTTAGATATTTGCCGTCTCTCTCTGTCTCTACTTTTTTTTTCATCCCGTTATCTTTTTTTTTGTTTCTTTTTTATATTATATTTTCGTTAAAGCATTTTTTCCTTGATATAACACGGTTTCCACAAGACAGATTGGATACTGAAATAAACATTCTACATATGAATAGTTATGTGTGAGACATGTGTGAAACGTGTTCCTCCTTTCCTCGGCACATTATGTACAGTATTGCCTAACTGTATAGATATATATGTACAGGTATGTATGTTTCTCGCGCGACCATTTTGTGGGTAAAATCCAGTGTCGTACATCTCTGTATCGTATTTTGTACAATATGTATAGTAATAAGTACGTTATAATAGAATCGTCTAAAGAACTGGTCCAATCACATCTGTCTCTCGATTGTTAAACGATTCACTGGATTAATACATTCTAATGGTATTACTTCAAGTCCTACTAAAGACGATAATACATGGTTATTCTACGGACCATGTTCCTCTGTTTCGTCAGTATTGCTCGCTAGTCACAAAATGCTGTACATGGAAAATTAATCGATCTGCCCGGTTAAACAGTTAGTAGGCCGTCTCTTACCTGTGGTGCACTCGATATCCGGCGATCCACTGGTACCCGGTGGACATCTGCATACGAATATCGCACCGTCTCGTATGCATTCAGCCCCTTTACCGCAACCGTTCGTGCGACAGTCCCCTAAACTCTTGTCTGCGCTACCTGTACTCGTAATAAAAAATTAGGAACATGTGAAAGTAAAGAAAATAAAGAGAAAAGGTAATGAAATGTTCTTCTGTCTTTCTTTGCAACAAAATGTGTTAGAAACAATTTTAATAAAAAGAAAAGAATTCTTTTAGCATTTAAGCTTGACGACTAGTATAAGTGACATTCATAACCATTGCAAACGTTAACTTCTCTAAGTTGTAATAAGAAATCGTAACTATCGAACAATGACAATTTATTCATATAATAATGAAGAATCGTTACTATCGATCTATTATATACAAATACTTACACGCCTGCGTCGGATCTCCGGATGGATAATTCGATGGACAGTAGCACTGTGGTTGATTCTTATAAATCCTGCATGCAGCGTTCACTCCGCAACGCATATCCTTGCACAGCTCCCCTCCGTCGCAGATGCAAGCTTGATGAGGATCTCCGTGGCATCCAGGATCGCAGGTACATTCGAATCCATTCAGAGTTTCTCTGCACTTCGCATTCACGCCGCACGGTCTCCTTAAACACTCGTCTCCACCTGAAACGCATCGTACAAATTATTATATTTAGAAAGATCAATTCTACGAAAAAGGAAAAAGAAAAAAGTGGAAGAGCAGTTTCCATTACCTTTCTTACAGTTGATCTTAGGATTTCCGTAGTGTCCAGGTGGACAAGAGCACTGAGCCTTCCTGTTAACCACTCTGCACTGTGCGTTGAAGCCGCAGACACCATGTTGCAAACAAGGATTTGTGCAAACGCCATCCTCGCTGCATCGTTTGTTGGCCTCACAGTCGTCGTCATGATGACATTCCAGTTGGTAACATTCTTGACTGGGTTCTCCCTGGTATCCTTCTGGGCACAAGCACACTGCTCTGTGATTCGAGACACGACACAGTGCGTTGGTTCCACAGGGAGATCCATTAGCTGAGCATGGATCCTCGCACTGACCACTGACACAGGATAAGGAGGAAGGACAGTCGGAATAAGTGCGGCAACCAATGAGGCATAGTCCTTGGTCGCAAACGTATCCCTGTAAATCAAACAATATATTTATGGTTAATAAGAATTAGTTCATTTTTCTGTGCACAATTTACTAAAATTGTGTTTAAGGTTTATGAAAGCTGCATTGCTAACTTAATGATAGAATTTTGATTAAAGCAATACTTTTCTTTAGAATTCATTCATTTCCGTGTTTTACGTGAATCAATATTTAGAGTGTAGATTGTGAGCAAAAAACGTCGACTTAATTGGTAATTGATTTAGTAATAGAATTTTGATGCGAATGATCTGTTTCTTTGGGATTCATTCATATCCGTGTTCGAGATTTTATGAGATTACAGGCAATGAGCATCGAATTAATTCGTAAGTGATTCAATAAGAGAATATTATAATTAAGAATAGAGGATTTGAAATTTTTTAAAGGCGGTACCTTTGGACAATAGTTGTTAACATCGCACTTGATGCGACACTTTTCAGAGTGACAAACTTCTCCGCAAGAACATTGATCCTGATCATAGCAGCTCTTCGTGCAAAAGCCAATTTCATCGCACTCACAGGTGCCATCGCAGGGAATCATAGATTTCGCGCAACTGATCAAAGCGTTTCCATAATAATTGGCTGGGCAACTGCATTGTGCCACGTGATTTACAACGCGACAACCGGCACATTCTCCGCAAGCCTTGCCACCCTCGCAAGGATCTATACAAAAATAAAAGACATAACCGAAATTAATCAAACGTGTTACATGGATATCTTTACGTTTTAATTGCATTCTACTTACTTTTACACTTATTGTTCACGCAGGACTCGTCGTTGGGACAAGTATTATCACTGCGACATCCGATATCACACAGCCTATTTTGACAGATCTGATTAGCCACGCAATGATCGTCGCTGTTGCAAATGGCTTTGCAAATTCCTCCGTCGCAACGTTCGTCGCTTAGACAATTAGCGTCGCTGCAAGATAATTTCAAATAACGTAGTAAATCAACTCGCAAAAGAAGGCAAGAAACCATCACGTCGCTTAAATGCTTAATCGGCTTACCTTCTGCACGTAGCGTAACAAGATCTTCCGTAACAAGTCTGGCCAGTAGCGCATTCCTCTTCGTTGCTACAAGGCAGGAACGCCTGTTTGCAACCAATTAGAGGATCACCGACTAATGGTGCCGGACAGGAACAATGTTTCTGATGATTTACGACCGCACACTTGGCGTTCACTCCGCAAACATCAGGAAGAGAGCAAGGATCTATGAGATACAGATGAAACTACGTTTACAGTCTAATTCAATCGTGTTAACGACGTTTCTATGGTTTTAATTGGTAGAATTTTTCTATGATTATTACTCGTTAGAATAATTAATTATTATAGTAAGTTCTCTGGCTATGTTCGTAGGTTTATTACGTAACGCAGGTACTTCCTAAAGCTTCCTTTTTATAAATATCTTTATCTTTGCAAGTATTTTATATAATATCGTGAACTTCAAAACTCTTTCTTTTACGTACAATTTCAATATTTTAATATTTATATACATAGTATGGATACGAATGGAAAAAAATAAGCTCCACTATCGAAGCTTCTTACCTTGACACTGATTGTTCAAACAAGCGAAATTCTCCTGGCACTCCACGTCAGCGCGACATCCAATGACACAAACCAATCCCTCGCAAATCTCTCCGCTTCTACAATCTTCGTCTCTTCTGCACAATGATTTACAGATTCCCGAAGGATCACAACGTTCGTTACTCAAACAATTTAAGTCCGTAGAACAGACAGGAGTGCACAGTCCTCCAATGCAAGCTGTTCCTGTCGCACAGTCCCTGTTCGCTTGACAAACGGGTCCAGGCGATCTTAAACAAGCCACTTTTGCAGTTGGATTCGGCATGAAGCCTGCTGGACACGAACAGGTGGCTCGTTGATTAAATACTGTGCATTTAGCGTTTGGCCCACAAGGAGTGGCTTCGCAAGGATTGATGCATTTGTTTGTGATGCAAGCTTCGTTCGCGTTGCAGTCCTCGTCCGCGCGACAACCAAACGCACACATGTTGTGCAGACAGATGTGACCCAAGAAACAGTCGTTGTCGAGTCTGCAGGTGAGAAGGCAATTTCCTTGGACGCATTTCTCGTTGAAGGCGCACTCGTTGTCGCTAGTGCAGATTGGGAGACACACGTTGTCGCGACAAGTGTTGCCATCGTTACAGTCGTTGGTGTCTCTGCAGGACACGGGTACTGGAAAGGGTGAATATTATAAGATTGTATCACTCACAACGTTTTCCCTCCGAAGATCCTTGTTTTAAAATATCTCCAGGACCAAATTTCTCACTTACATCTGACACATTCCACTTCCGAGTTACCGGTGAACCCAGGTGGACAGCTGCATTGTTTAATGTGACTCTTCACGTTGCACTCCGCATTTATTCCGCACGCGGCCTTCACGTTGCAAGGATCCAAGCATTGTCCATTGAGGCACACATCTGACAAGTTGCATTCTTCGTCCGATTGGCAGGACGCTGCAAGAATTCCAAATCACGTTGCTCTTAATCCATCGTATAGCATAGAATAAAGAAGCGAACGAATTGCTCTGGCTCGTTAGACGATACTCACGTCGACAGATTCCCTCGTAACAGTAGGTATTGGGCGAACAGTCCACGACTGACGTGCAAACAACCGGTTTAGGTCGACAGCCTATACTTAGATTGTTCGGATCACCCTCGTAATCGGACCGGCACTGACAGGCTCCTGCGTGATTAGTGGCCACACAGTCTGCGTTTGGTCCACACTGTGTACGTGAACAGACATCTGCAACATCGGACAAAAAGTTAGAATTACCGGCTAATCATTGCGCAAATTGATTTTTAATCTCTATCTTTGATATTAGGAGATAATTATCAAGAAAGATCCTTTTCAATGTTTAAGATTCATAAACCTACCGAAACATTTGGGTACGTTGTTGACGTTTATACATTTTGCAGTCAGTGGGCAGTCTCCGTCCTGCAGACATTCTACCGGTGGCTGACAACCGCTATTATAAGGATCTCCAATCATTCCCTGTTGACAGTGACACCTATAGGACCCTCTGGAATTTTCACACACAGCACCAGGTGCGCAAGGTTGATCCGAACAATAATCGATCAATTGACATCCATGAGTTGGTTCTCCAGTGTAACCCGGTTGACACGTACAAATCTGAAAAATGATAAACAACATGTATAACACAATTTTCTCTTGTAAAATTTCGAACATATGACGCATGATCGAATGATTAATTAATTACTTGAACGTGTTTCTCTGCTGAGCAAATAGCATTGACGCCGCAAGGATTATGAGCTAAACAAGCGATCCTGCACTTGTGCGCGTCACAAATCTTCTCTCCGCTGCAGTCATCGTTGACCTCACATTCAATAGATTGGCATCCAATTTTGTCGTCTTTCGAATTTCCGAAGAATCCAGGCTTGCAAGAGCAAACTCCAACGTGATTATCGGCTTTGCACTCGGCGTTGCGTCCACAGAGGAGCAGATCGCAAGCTTTCTGACATTCTGCTTGTCCAATGTTGTTCTTCATGCATCTTTCGTCGTAGGAACAGTCATCGTCGGATATGCAACGTAATTCTTGCACGCAGATGTTATTGTGGCAGTATTGGTACTCGGGGCAACTGGAGTTGCTCTTGCAGGTGGGCTGACAGAGACCATTGATGCAAAGCTGGTCGCCGATACAATCCCTCGTGCTTCCACAAAGGGCTGTAAAAATATGAAATTTAGAGAATTTTCAAGAATTCAATACGTTAAATTAAATCTTAGAATATGTCCTTTTATTTACCAGTGCATATTCCTCCATTGCAAGCTGAACCAGTAGCACATTGAGAGTCCGATTTACAATATTGGACAGGTGTGCAACCTAAATTAGGATCGCCAGTACCGCCAGGTTGACACGTGCACACTGCACTGTGATTTAAAGAAGAACAATCTGCTCCTTGTCCACATACGTTTGCAAGAGAACAAGGATCGACGCATTTGTGATTGTAACAGGCGTCGGAAGGACTGCAGTCGCTGTGATAGTTGCATTCTAAGTGAATACATTCCGTCTAAAATTCAGAAACAGGAACAAACGATCAGAATTAAGAAAGGAGATTTTCTTCGAACGAGTGATCAATGAAAGAACAACTACGTGTTCCAGTAATTTAAACGAACCAAAAAAAGTCAACTCTAAATCAAATCATTTTTTCTATTCGTAACTTATACTTACTGTCGGATTGCCAGTGGTCTGATCAGGACATCTGCAAAGTGGAACGTGATCATGAACGAAACATTCGGCATTTCTTCCGCACGAATGACTATCCGGTGATACGTCGCAAGGATTGGTGCATCTATTATCAATGCAAGCAGCAGTATTTGGGCAATCAAGGTCCGTGAAGCAGTCGCCCGGTTGTTTGCAACCAGATTTGAAAGGATCTCCGACCAAACCATGAGGACAGATGCAAGCGTAAGAGCCTTCCGTGTTTTGACAACTATGAAAAATATTGTAATATTTTTATCGCGAACTCCATTGAAATCTGAGACAAAGAATATTTAAAATGGTGAGGTAACTTACACCGCGGAGGAGTGACAAGGATTCTTCAAACATTCGTCAATGTCTACGCAAATGTCACCCGCTAGCTCGAAACCAGGATAACATTTGCATATTCCAGAATGATCGGACGCTATGCAGTTGCCGTATCCACAGTCCACTTGATTACAAGGACCTGAATAAATGAATTGTCGATAAGTATGAGAGAGAAACTATCACTTTATGTTTGGTCTATGAGAAAAGAACGCCGATTACCAAACAGCTCAATAATTAACATACTCCATTTGTAAAATTACTCGTATGTCGCTACTTACTGCTACATTTGTTAGTATCCTGATTGCAGTATTTGTCTATAGAACAATCGTTGTTAGAAAGACATTCCACTTTGAAGCACCCTGAAGAGTCTCCAATGTAACCAGGCTGACATTGACAGGCAGCCGTGTGATCCAAAACGGAGCAAATAGTGTTGAGACCACAGTCAACCAGAGAGCAAGGATCGGTGCAATTATGTTGGACGCAAGCCTGTGAATCAGCACAATCTGCGTGTACGGTGCACTGGTGAGGAATTACACAACCTGTTCCTACAGGATCACCAGCTGTGCCTTGTGGACAGACGCAGCGATAAGATCCATGAAGATTGACGCACTCTGCGCTCGAGTGACACGGTTGATCGTCACACTCGTTGATGTCCAGACAGTGTTCTGGTCCAGCAATGAATCCATGGCTGCATCTAGGGAAGAAAATTTATAATTGTTGACAGAAATTTTACGAAATGATTAAGAATACTCATAAATAAGAATGATTGAAAGTATTTCAGAACAGGTACAAACGATTATGACTTGAATTCATAAAAATATTATACAAATTGATCCAATTTTGCACTATTGCCACTATCTTCCCAAAGTAGCCATATTATATTCGATACTTACTTGCATTTGTTGTTGATGCACACCTCGTTATCGTTGCAACCAACGTCAGAGGTGCAACCTACTTCGCAAACTCCATCGATGCACAATTCACCTGGCAAACAATTACTGTCGCCGTAGCACACTTTCATGCATATTCCGTTCTTGCAGCGTTCTCCTTCGGCACAGTTGTCCTGTTCGCTGCATTGACATTGACAGAATCCAGAGACACACAGATGCTGACTGGGGCAGTCTTGAGGACCTTCGCAGATATTCGGCACTCTGACGCAACCTTGTTGGGGTGTAGGATTTCCGTGGAATCCAAGGGGACAGGTGCAGGTGGTAGCGTGATTTGTGCAGCTGCAGATCGCGTTTGGACCGCAAACGTCCTTTCTCTTGCATGGATCTGAACAAAATATTGGAAAATAGTTCGTTATTGACATCGGATGGTTGAAATCTATCAAAGGGCTAAATTAATTTTTCACGCCTCGGTACCTTGACATTTGTTGTCGATACAGGATTCCGTCGAAGGACAGTTCTTATTGCTTCGACATCCCAGAATGCACATTCCGTTAACGCAAGCCTGATCAGTCTGGCACTGTGTGTGAGTAACACACGGTACCATACATTTACTATCCACACACTTTTCACCAGCAGAGCAGTCGGTAATCGCTCGACAAACAGCTACAACAACCAACATCTTTCTTAATAAAACCAATCACATTTTACACAGTAAATTCGTATTTAATAGCAGAACTAGAAAACTCATCAAAATTACGAATTTCATATCTTTCCCAGCAATTTTTTCCTTGCTGATCTAAATTCTAATTTCCATTGAGAAGCGGTTCACATTGTCGAACAGTAGTACACGCGATGCTACAAATCGATAATTCTGGCATTAATTGATCGGAAAGACAAATCTTACCTATACACTGTCCTTCGAGGCAGATGCTCTCCACGCAATCAGCGTCAACGTTGCAATAATTCGTGGCGCGGACGCAACCATCCTGCGGGCCCTTTGAAGATGGAATAAACTTATGAATACACTTGCAAGTGGGTTGACCATTGATAATATCGCAAATAGAATTCAGTCCACAGGCATTTTCACATGGATTGGCGCATCGATGATTGTGACAAATGGAATGCACAGGACAATCCTTGACACTGGCGCAATATCCTTCCGGTTGACAGCCTTTCACGTAAGGATCCCCGACAAAATTCGGTGGACACTGACAAACAGGATTGCTGGATGGTCCAGGAACACAGAGAGCTGTTTCATGGCAAGGATTCGGATGACAAGCTTCAAGAGGAACACACTCGACGTCAGGAACAGGATTAGGCTTCAGCCCTGGTGGACACTGACAAATTGCCCTATGATCATCCGCGATGCAAACAGCGTTCACACCGCAAGCATTTTCATCACAAGCATCGTAACAAGTGTGCGTCAACCTATTGCAAAGCTGAGTGGGTGGACAGTCGATGTTATACACGCATGGAACAGCTCGACATCCTTTTACAACGTCATTGGGATCACCAGCGTAGAGGCCAGGTGGACATTCACAATTAGCTACGTGATTATGCACCACACACAAAGCATTTGGACCGCACGAAACGAAATTGCAGACTGGTTGACAGGTCAGAAGACCTTCTTTGGTGCTTCTACAGGTTTGATCCTCTGGACACTCGCTGTCAGTGGAACAATGGTCTTTCCTAGGTGTTTGACATCCTTGACGATCGTTTGGATTGCCGATAAAACCAGGCAAACACTCACAGCGACCTCGATGTTTCTCCGCCATGCACTGGGAGTTAATCGCGCAGGTGAAACTTTTACAAACAGAGACACACTTTAATACACCAAGAGCGTCTGGCCTACAAGCTTCTGTAGTGTGACAATCATCGTCGGAGATACAATCAGGGACAGATGGTTTTTCGCAGGAGGATAGTATCGGATTCCATTCGTAGCCATCTTGACACTTGCAGGTAGCGTGACCAGGGATTATATCAGGCTCGCACTTCTGGTGAGCACCACAGACTACTTTGCTACATGGATTTACACATTCGCGGACACCACCGTCCAGAAGAATACAGAAAGAACCTTCAGAACAATCTGAATCTTGTTCACATCTTGGTGTTACCACTGATTTAAATGGTTTACAGCCTTCTACGAGATTGCTAGGATTTCCCTTGTATCCATCGATGCAGAGACACGAAGACACGTGATTCTGGGTGATACATAATGCGTTTGGACCACACTGTAACTTGCTGCACGCGTCTACGCATTTCCTAACACCTTTTCCAACTTGGAAGCAGATCTGTTGAGGTTCACAATCGAGATCGTTAGAGCAGTGACCGTGAAGATAACAACCTTTGATCAGGTCGTTGGGGTTGCCACTGTAACCAGGTGGACACACGCAAGCTCCATCCTGGCAAACTGATCTTGGTCCGCATTTTACGTCGCTGCAGCGATTTATGCATTTGCCAGACACGCAGCTGTAGTCGAATGGACAAGGTACCGAGTCACTGCAGGTGCAAGTTGATGGATCGGTGCAAGGACCGACTTGGACCTGTTGGCAACCGATGAAGGGATTGCCGAAGTAACTTTCTTTACAGCGACAGTCGTAGCTACCAATAGTGTTGATGCATACTGCGTTGCTCCCGCAAGCGTTTCCATTACACTCGTTGATATCTGAAGAAATTAATAAAATTTCCCTCAATTATTGTATTATCCTCGAATTTTCTTTACAAATGGGTATAACCGATTTAAAAGTGGATTGATATTCTTTTAGTTACTACAAAATTCTTGTACCTTCTGTCAAAATTTAAGGAAAGGCAGTGTGACTTTGCTTCAATAATACGTACCATGACACTGAATATACGGATTTCCAGCGTATCCAGGAGGACACAAGCATTCAACTGCATTCGGACCAGCATTACAATGTGCATCCTTGCCACACAGAGCAGTGGAGCAATCAGATTTTTGTTGCACACCACAACCATGATACGGATTTCCGCTGGTACCAGGATTGCATACGCACTTAGATTCTTGCAACGTATATTCACAGTGAGCGTTAGAACCACAAGTAGGATCACAGACAGCTGGATTAATCGCTATCAAATTACGAAAAATATATCCATCAAATTGAGAAACTTAGGAAATGTGGAATTGATCGATATGCTCTCTGATGAGAGGCTCGATCAATCTTTGATCGTCATTTCGTGTAACACTTACGTGGCATACAGAGGAGATCCGGATTTCCAATGAAATAAGGATTGCACACGCATTTATTCGTCGCTGGGTCACAAGATGCACCAACCCCACAGACTATGCCTTCGCATCGACGTTTGCACCTTCCACTTATGCACACGCTTGGTTCTGCGCAGGGAACTTCTGGAGAACAAACGTCCGGTTGACACTGACCACCAGGGAACGGATTCCCCATGAAACCTTCGATACATTTGCACGTTGGTCCACTATAACTCACGATACACTGTGCTCCAGAGCCACACACGAAACCATCGCACTCTGTAAAACCATTTATTACAATTCTTTTTTTGGTATATCAAAACAATCATGTAAAATATCGCGATTATTTAGGACCTTCCTCAGTCTCAATTTTCTCTGAATGAACCGAAGAAAGTACTAATTATATATACTAACTACTAACGAAAGCCTCAAAATATTTAGCGCAGTAGTTGGAGGTTCACTGAATCATCTCGTTCCAATGAATCAAAAAGATCGTGCTTTAAGACAAATTACGGATAGTAAGAAACACGATTATATGAGAAATCACTTAAAGAACATAGCGCGCTAAGAGATTACATAAAGATATAATACTCACGTGAAACACACTCGTTGTTCTTGCCTTCCACAAATCCAATTACACATCGACACCAGGCAGCATGTTTATCAGGCTCGCAGTATGCGTTTGGTCCACAAGGTATATTGTCACAAGGGTTCACGCATCTTCCATTGACACAAGCGAATATATTGTCGCAATCGTCGTTAGAAGAACATTCGTTCTTAGCCACAGCGACTCTAGTACAACCACCGCCGTAAGGATCGCCCACTGTTCCCTTTGGACACTCGCAAATGTGATCGCCCTTGGTGTTAATACAGTAGGCACCGTGACCACAGGGATTATTGGCACACTCGTTCACGTCCACACAACCGTGTTGAGGGTCACCTTCGTAACCAGCCTCGCACATACACCTTGGTGGATCGCTTGGTGTACATTTTGCGTTTATACCGCATGGGAACCGATCACAAGGATCTGGAAATTAAAATGAGAACTTGTATGTGTCTAGATAGAGATGTATTTAAGAAATATATGAAAAATATGTGAACAACAATTTAAAATGATTCTCGCGAATTTCTCGAATCAGATATTGAGCACAGTGTTTCATATGGAGACGCTCACTCTTGCAAAGGTTTCCATCGAGAGGATCCGTATAAAATGGCGGTGGACAAACACATTCACCAGGCTGCACGCATTTCTCGTTGGCTTTACACTCGTTGTCGCTTGTGCATCTTTTCTGAGCCGGAGAACACAGACCGTTGTATGGGTCTCCGCCATAACCGTGTGGACAAACGCACTGATGAGATCCTGGTAGGTTTACGCATTCTGCTCCGTAGCCACATACTTGGTGTCCAACGATACACTCGTTTATATCTGTAAGTGAATATTATTGTATCGTTAGTTTCGGTTATGTTGATAATGTAGATGAAGTTGAACGGTCGAAGAAGAATGAAGATTTTGATATAAACCTTCGCAAGAACCGTCAGCCTTGGTAGTGTAACCCTTGGGACAAGCGCAGTAACTGACTCCTCCAGCAATAGTGATACACTCTGCACCACTGGGACATTTTTCTCCCTTGGAACATCCGGCCAACATACATTTTCCATTGACGATCTTATACGGAGGCTGGCATTGACACTCGATACTGTTGCATTCTGTAATTATTGTCAAATGATTACGTCTAATTTCATACTCTTCTAACACAGATTTGAATTATTTCCAATCGTGACGATTTGAAATACGTATGCGATCTGTAGCGTATTTAAGTACACATTGTAAACTGATCTTTCTAGCGTTAATAAATCTTCCAAATGTTAAAAACAAAAGTTCGTTACCTTCGCAAAGGGAGAACGGATTTCCATTAAATCCAGGCGGACACTGGCACTCGTAGCTCCCAGGTAAATTCTTACAAATGGCGTTAACACCACAGGCAGGTTTATCTCTGAGTTCCATACATTCGTTAATGTCTCTACATTTACCAGATTCGTGATCCCTAGTATATCCTCTCTGACAAATACAAACGCTGCTCCCCACAAATTCATCCTTGATGCACTGTTCTCCAGCAGGACACGGAGTACTTGGTCCGCATACATGAGGAGCCTTCGATTCTTGACAACCACCACTGTAAGGATCACCCGTGGTGCCACTGGGACATTGACAGGAGAAGGATCCCGGCTCGTTATTACAGATCGCTCCTTGAGGACACGGATTAATGGCGCATTCGTCAATGTCTCTGCAACCGCCCTTCACTCCTGGCTTTCCCGTGTAACCATTGCGACACAAACACGTGGCCACGTCGTTTGACAGCATACAGTGGGCGTTTGGTCCGCAAGATAAGTCCTCGCACGGATCTGATTTTATGAAAACAATTATTCGAAAAATATTAGAATTCTTCGTGAAAACTGTAGAAAAAAATTCCGTAAAATAATATTCTATACAGTTTCCTGATGTCAGGTCTGGTTTGATAACTAGAATATTAGTTTTAAACTTAAATAGAGAGAAAAACTCTATAATAATTCGATGTTTCGACTAGAAAATGCACTCACGTCTACAGTCGTTTCCAACGTTGGGTTCTGGGCACAGACAACGTTTCTGTGGATCACAAATGGCGTTTCCGGGGCAATCACCATCGACTTCGCAGGTAACTATGCCCACACACTTGATGTAAGGATCGGGATCTGGAATGGTCCCTTCTGGACAGGTGCAGGAATAAGATCCCTCGGTGTTGGTGCATGTAGCCCCGTGACCACAAGCATCTGGTCTGCCACATTCGTCTACGTCTATTTTAAATCGAAAATAAAACATTAGTGCTAATACAGACATTTTAATAATATAAGGTAATGATATAGATATAGTAAATTTGTATTGTCTGTTCTCGAATTTTCAAAAGTATCGAATTTTATAGTATACCCATGCATTGTTTGAAGGCGTTTCCAGAAAATCCAGGTTTGCACTGACAACTAAATCCACCCAGAGTATTGGTACAGATGGCATTTTTACCGCAACGTCCCGAAGGACCATTTATCGCGTCACATTCGTTTATATCTAATTTAAAGAGAATTCAAATATTATTGATTATCCATTAAAATGCTAAAATATTAATCATTTTTTAACAAAATTTCAAAACACTTACCAACGCATCCAGCTGCAATGTCGTTCGGATTAAAAGTCCAGCCGTCCTCGCAGATACAATAAGCTTCGTGGCCATCTGCCTTGCAGTACGCATGATCTCCACAGGTTACTTCGTCACACGGTGCTATAAAACGTAAAATCATATTTATAGATGTCTCTCTGTAATTAACATTGTTCTTTCATCGCGTTTGTTCGAAATTTATTTACCTTTACAAGGTATGTGTGGCGGAGTTCCAACGAAGCCAGATTCGCATTCGCAGTGATAACTGCCCCTAGTGTTGCTGCAAATCGATGCAGGTCCACAAGGGTTCGAAAGACATTCGTCAACGTCCACACATTCGGCTCCAATGGCTTTGAACCCGTCCTTGCAGAAGCACTGACCTTCGATACACTCGGCGTTGTTCACGCAGTCGAAGTTTGATTTGCAAAGTGTTGTCACGTCGGTCTGGACATTTTATAATTTCACAATGGATAAATAAAGAGAGAAACAAAAATGGCAAAGTAGTTAAATATAGTAAAGATTACGTGACTCCATGAAATTTTCGTGGAAAATAAATGGTTAAAAATAATGAACATTTTTCAATCTGAGAAAAGTTTGCTAAAAAAAGACATAATAAAGTAACAAAAAATTAACGTAATTACCTGTTCACAAGCAACTGTCGGATTGGGATTGGCACTATATCCCGGTGGACAGACGCAATTGTAACCAGGATCCGTGTTCTTGCAAATCGCATACCTTCCACAAGGGTTCTCTAATGCTGTGCATTCGTCGATATCTGAGAAACAGAGAAACAATCTCGAAGTTCAACAGATAGAAGAGAAGAATTAACGCTGAAGAAAATATAATAATATCTTGTTGCCTTGTACCGTTTTAAAATCTCAAGTTTAACAAACAATTAGTGTAATTAATTCATGGAAAAACTATAATCTCAGTTGCTAACCGCTGCATCCCTTAAACGGATCCCCAGTGTAGTCCGCCTTGCAACTGCATACGAAACTGCCGATCGTGTCGCTGCATTCAGCGTTTTCGCCGCAAGGATTTCTCTCGCATTCGTTCACGTCTGTTAATCAACACGGTTAATCAGGCGCTGAGCATTAATTTTATCATTTTGTTACTGTGGGATTGGGCGATTAAAAATTATATCTGGAGATTACCAATGACAGAATGAGACTAAAATGTTACTTTTCTCTTTTTTAATATTGTAATAAGATGAGTTAGGTGATGACTGACTTTCGCACAATGTTAGTCCTTGACCGATGAAGCCTTGGGGGCAGATGCACTTATACGATCCTGGTACGTTGATGCATCTTGCGTTCTCCGCGCATGCATCCAACCGGCTGCACTCGTTCACATCGATGCAACCATGCGTTTCATCCATTTGATAGCCTGCCTGACATCTGCACTCGAAACTACCCTCTGTGTTCACGCACTCAGCATCCGAGCCGCACGGTGTACCCTCCTCGCATTCGTTTATATCTATTAGCGATGGTTAGTCAATATTTATTTACTACGTGTTTCAATTAATCTATTTATGATTTATTAATCGTGTTATCGTATAATAAATCTATGTTAAGATTTTTCTTTTGTTAATATTATCGAAAATAATGCTATTAACGAGGCTCGTACGTCCGCGGATCAACGAATAGGCGAGTATATAATATTTTACAATTTATCTTCGTCATTCTCGCTTGCCGTTGTAAGATTCTGTAGGGTCGTTTGGTGAGTGAGATTTAAACATTAGATGAACATTCAATTTCTCGCGTAACGTAATAAAAAGATATCTCGACTAATTAGGAAGCTCAGATTGTTATTTAAATTAATATATTTAATTAATATATTTAATGCATCGAACTTCTACGTTGTTTTCCGAACTTACCATTATCAGGTTTTATAAGCTAATCTATGTAATCTACAAACTGATATATACGTAGTAATATTGAAGTATTAGAAATTCAGTTGGGCTCGTAAGTTAGTAAGAAAATGTTTCGGATAATTAGAAATCGAGTTACCCACCGTGACAGCCTACCCAAGGATCGCCGCTCATTCCTTCCGGGCAAGAGCAGCGGAAACTGCCATGCACGTTTGTGCACTGAGCTGAACGACCGCAAGGACTGCGCAGACATTCGTCGACGTCCACGCATTCTTCTTCAGGATCGCCGTTATATCCCTCGGGACATTCGCATTTGTGGGCGCCCGGAAGATTGACGCACAAGGCACCCTTTCCGCAAGCACCCGCGTAATCGCATTCGTTGATATCGATACACTGCACAAAATTAATATTCCCTTGTACCATATGCAAACACCCAATGATTTTATCTTTATTTCCTCCAAAAAGCTTTCCGTATACATATACAGTGTGAGAGTCAAAAGAAAGTATACACTTTACACAGTGAGGTTCGTACAATATCATTTTACCTACAGGCTTGTCTATATTTTTTATTATTAATTCGTATTCCTACATACTTCCTATATGCCAATAGTCGTCGAAGTATTACGATACCTTCTGACTACTACTGGACGTAGATATTCCTGATCTATCCATACCTTGTTCCATAGTAAATGTTCCTTGCTGTTCATTTCGTTTATCGTTTCTTTTTCCTATTGTATCTGTTTAACGATGCTCCTAATGGCATACGCTCGTATGACATTTCTTTCTGATTCTTCTCTTTCTTTTTTTTTTTTTTATCCCATAGAATATACTGACAACGTATAGGCGGAAAGAATTGGGACACCCTGTGTATACATATATAAATACTTACAGTTTCGTAGGGGTCTCCCGTGAACCCAGGTTGACAGGCACAAGTGTAATTCCCCGGAATATTGTTGCAGACAGTATTATCACCACACGCTCCAGATATCGCGCACTCGTTCACATCCTCGCAATGCACCTCGCCGTCGCCGATATAGCCAGGTTTGCATTTGCATAGGAAATGCGACGGGAGATTGCAACATTCGGCGTTCTCCACGCATCTCGCAGCAAGTATCGGGTTATCACACTCGTTGATATCTGTAGACACGCGTCCAAGCAAAAATAAAACGATCTCGTATAACGTAAGAAATCAATGGAGCAGAATGATAGAGCGAGAGAAAGAATGATCAGACACGCGTACGTACCTTCGCAGTGGAAACCATCGCCTTGATAGCCAGGGAAACAGGAACATTGGAAACTACCAAGAGTATTCGTGCAATGCGCGAATATATCACAGGGACGGTATTTGCACTCGTTCTCGTCTGCAACATGTGTTTACATTTCCATAAAATATGAATACATATATTTCCATAAAATACGTATTGAGAAAGTTAGTAAAGGTGCGGTTTAAATTTAAATTTCAACTGTCCAGTGGTAGCATGGCAAACTACCGAAAGTAGATACTTCGGTCTTTTCCTCATTTATTCAAATCGACTGATTTATTTACTTTCCAAATACTCAGTAGCTTTCAACAGTTTCAAAATATTTCCAATTAATAAATTATTCTTCGAGAGCTATTCTATTTTTAAATTTCTAATTTTCCAACGTACTTTAATACAGAATAACGTTTCTAAAATTTGACCAAACAATTTGAGCCTTCTGAGAAGTTAGAGGAATTACTTGATTAGATTATTTACGAGTAAAAGATTGGTTTCAAGAGTTTTTACCTGGCACCTGGCAATTGCAACCACCAAAACCGTCGTTGCAATGGCACACGGAGTCCAAGCAGACGCCATTCAGACACATGGTGCCGTCCTCCTTGGTACAATCGTCTATCTCAAACAGAAAGGTGTAAATCAATTACCGATTCATCGTGGGTATACAATCCCTTAGTCATCCTATGAGAAAACAGCATCGGGTAAAAATCATGTCGATTACGATGAGTAATTCGTTTCCCTTACGTAACGCGTTCATCATCCATCCGTTCGTGATCGTCGAGGCAAAACGCCTTCGTTTAACGCGCGTGCAGACACCAGCGGAATAACAATAATAAAAATGAATGTCGACAATTAATCGACAGCGGAAGACAGGCTCGATGAAGGAGAAACGTGATGACAAGTTCGCGACTCCTCGTAATTGCTATGACGAGGCGGCGTTACGCGCGAGGCGTAAGTATGTTTGCGGTTTCACGCGAGGATCGCTTTGCTGGCGTAATCGGTGCCGAGAACAACAGAATGACGTAAAGGAACAGTGAAGATTGTAACGGTAGCGCGATCGCGTCGTAGAACAGGTAAAGCCTTTCTTTTCCTGTTAAGATCTGGTCAGACAACTATTTTTCCGCGTTGTTTTCCTTGGATGTAGCAAAGATACTGTATAACACGTTACCTGTGCATTTTAATCTTTCGCGTTGCTCGTCCGTCCCTTGGTAACAGTCGACGTTATTGTCGCACAGTTTGGAGAGTTCCAGTAGCTGTAGGATGTCCGTCGACTCGTTTACCTGACAGCCGAAGTAGCCGTCTTCGAGGTTCAGGAAGAACACTTCTCTCCTTAGTCCGTGACCGAGTCCTCTCAGAGATTCGGCCTAGAAGATGTTACAGATGCTGTTTAGAATATCGCCTTGCGTACGGTCGAACATTTGAAATCACTTTTCTAGTTGCATCTATGAATTTTATGCGTATTTTACGCTTCAAAAATCTTAATCTACACACTTTCTTTCATGCGCCGCCGCTGATACACACAATCGCGCAAAAACAATGTAGAACGTGTTAAACGCTCGCACGTGTAACCATTAAAGATAAGAAAATAACAGATTAATTAAAATTCCAAGGAAAATAATGCTCTTAATTAGAAATACTTTCAACGAAATAAAATCGCTGGTTCTACTTACTGGACATAGGAATAGAAGTATCCACGCCACCAACGGCCAAAGATGTTTCATCTTGGCTGAAATGGAAACCAATTAATTCACATCTGTCAACACATTAATTTCCACCTAACAAAATTTTTATGAAAAATTATATCCCGCAGAATTCTATCATTTCACGTAAGATGAACCGCAATAGAATTCGATCACGATTCGTTCTCACGATGACTCGTGGTCAAACAAACGCAACCCTTTTGTACTTTTTTAACGATTTCCTGGATTACGTTCGTCCAATTGTTGATCTTACGACATTGTGTTCCAACGTCAGTTTCACTCGAAAAACAATCTTTCGCGCAACAACGAAACATTATTATTAAGATCGTTGATGCATAACGAATGGAGCAAAAACTCAACCAACAGAAATATTAAGTTTCTGACGATGAACAAACGAAAAATGCAGGCTCGACGTGCAACACGAAGAAACTAGTCGATGCTATTTACCGAGGGAACCGACACGAGAACACCTGTTCCGGCCGTATATCGGCATTCGCGACCCCCTCACGAATAAACCCGAACCTAACTATATCGACTTACGTTAGCCCTGGCCCTGAAAACCTAATTTCCTGGTTACGTGGTGTTTTGAAATTTAAGAAGCCCGTTTCTGGGCCGCTAGGTGCAAGGATAGCTCGCAGCAACCTGTTATACAACAGCGAGATATCAGGTTAAAGGAAATCAGCGAAAGAATATTTTATTCCCTCGTAGTTTTTAAAATTCAACATATATTATGGTAAAAAGAAAGGTAGTGTGAGAAGATTTTTAAATGAAAGAAACTTGGCCGGTACACACGTTGGGAACACAATGCAGATAGAGCAGATGATTGTAGGTTAATTGGTTTTCTTCGTGACTAAAGATCGTCAGGTTTTGCTCCGTACCTAATTATAGGCATGCAAGGAACTTTAACTCGCTTTCAAGCTTCAATGCAGCATCCTTAAATCCGTGACGGACGAAATTCAAGCATTAAAAACCCTATCGTTAGCATTGAAAACGACAAAAACATGCTTCCAATAAAAGGCAAAGGTATTCGAACGTTTATAGAACATTTTTATAAACATGTTACGTACGTTATACGAAACTTTTTGCATGAGTACCGTAACGGGACACGACTATCGCCATTATATTAATAATGTTTGAAATATTTGCGATGAATATCTTGTATATTCTATGCACATTCTCGGTGTTGCAAATTGCATCGATATAATCATATTATATCGGATAATAATCGTGTCTCGTTACAATTTTAACGAAACTTCAGAACGTTTCGTCTGACGCACGTAATAATATCCGTAAAAAGTTTCTATAAACATTCAAGTACCACTATTAGAGTTGCGTATAGTATTTGTCAACATCTGTGTTCTCGGGTATTCGAGAAACATTTCAGAAATTTTCAAGACGTTCGTCGTTCTCGAAGCACCTATAAACATTTCATGGCGATGCAACGCACCGGAAGCGAAGTTTTCAGGGGACGCCGGTGCACGCGATTCGCGGAAGGCGTCCTTTACGTGCTATGCGGCTTATGGTGAACGCGGCGAGCCCAGAACGGACGCATCGTACGCGAGCTCAGAACCTGGCACGTCGCACAATAAGTCAGGGCTGGCGATTAACCGCGCGGCGAAATGTTAACGACTGTACGTGCAGGGAGGAGGATTCGCCGCGAAGAGAGGAACGATCGAGGACGCGCGAGAGCAGCACGGTGGAACGTCGACACGAGGAAAAAGAGAAGGACAATTAGGGGAAGGAGCAGGAGGAACGTAGAAAGATGGTTAGGAAAAACGAACAGCAGGAGGGAACCGGCGGTAAGGACGCTAGGAAAAAGGAGGAAGATCGTCAGGGAAAACGTTCGAGGGAGAAAGGGAAAGAGAGAGCGAGATCGAAGAAACCGGCGAAAAGGAGGCGGAACGAAGGGCGAAGAAGGATGGAATAGAAATAGCAAGATGGGCTTTTGATTTCTCGTCCTACGAGTTTTTCTTCGACGATTTAGTCCTGATCTTGATAAAGATTCGCTGCGAATGTACTTATGGACTAGGCACGTAGCATGAAAAAGCCTGAAGAATCCGAGAATCATGCCTATTTTTAGCCTTGCCGTATGTTTGAATTCGTGCATACCTTAAAGTTCTTATGGCCTTTGTTGGTCGTATCTCAAAACAATTCATGTTGCAATACAAATGTATTCTTCGTCTGCATATATTAACTTCACTCGTGAGTAACGAGCGTTTAATCACGTGGATAGTACAGCGGGATCGGGTAGACTGCATAAAAGTTGAGTCTTTTAGAATCGAAATTGAACAATTGTATCTTCCATCAATTTCTCAAATATTTCGTAAATAGAGTGTCAATGAACGTTGATATTTATCAAGAGTTTGTTAACGAGTATCGTGATGAAAATGGGAGCACGAGATCCAGAAAAGGACGACTCGGAAGAACGTAACAAAGGAGGACGTGCGAGTACGATACACCTGTGGCCTGTCCCTTCTGCTTGTACCGATGCCTTCCTGTACCCCTAACTCCACAACGTCAAACGACTACACAGCTGGTAGACCCAGTAGATTATCTATCGGTTGACTTTAAATTCTCATCGTGGAAATTAACCACCCTCCTCACTACGAATTTCAGATGTGTCGATATCGCGCTATTTCCGCAATTCCGCGCGAAACATTCACGGAAGCGATTTGAAAAAAGTGTGATGTAACAAAATGATACCATACGCTGCTTGAAATTCAGCATTTATCGTAGAATTTAATTGGGTAACGCTAACGAATGAGATAATGTTACATCGTTGAAATTCAATTAGTAGAACGAGGAGATCTTTTTGGAATCAAATAGCATGGACTTTGGGAAACTGATATTCAGCTACGTCGTGAAAGTTTCGATACTCTCTGATTCGAGATTTTTGATAGAGAATAATCGAGGAATTTTTTGTAAAAGCAACTTATAGCGTTTCTAGTCGAATAACTGAGTTATTATAAAATATTCCATTATTTTGTATATATAAAAGAAGGAAAATAATTGCGTAGAAGCCGTTACAATTATCAATACAAACGTAGCTAATAATAAGATATTGAAACTACAACTTTCAGAGTAATTTATCCAATTTAGCATTACCGAACCATATTTCATTTTATGAGCTGCTTTTCTAAATAGCTTCGTAATTTCTCTTGTGGAGAACGAGACAAAACAAAGGGAAATTCTACGTGTTGCACTCTCACGCGCGTTCACTTTATGCAAATAAAGTCATGCCATTTTGTCGCGGCGCTCAGTAAGGGTATCGGCGTGAAATGTGTTACCGTGTCAATGATATCATCCGGTAGGTAGACAGAAGGAAACGGTGACAAAACCTATCAATTAGTCGGCGACGCATACACGCCAGCCACAGTGACACGCGTGCCTCGACACGTATATATCTCCCGTGCAAATAACGCAAAACTCCCACGCGCTTGCATTGCGACACCTTTTGCAAAAAAAAAAGAACGGATCAATGCGAAGAATTCGTCGATGTCCTTTTCCGTGACCTCCTTTCAATTATCTCTTAATTGTCCTCAAATAACCCCATTTCTTGCCATTTCTGTTATATTTTCTCATTATCGTTATTTATTTTTCTTATTTTTTCTCTATTATTTTTTAGTCGTTCTAATTTTTGTCTATAGTCATCATTACTAAGCTACGGATTTCTGTGCAAATTTATATTTTTACGACCGTAACTAGAGAAAGAGGATTTCGTTAGAGAAGTTTATCTTATCTATAGGAAACTATGATCAGCTCCTTATTTTCATATATTACGTGCACTCTGTGCAATTTTTCATCTATAGATCTCGCGCGAAATGAATAAAAATCCACAATCCAATTATCAACGATACGACGAAATGCTGATCAAAGAATCTCGAAAGTTCTAAAATCTCCAGCCCACGTCATTTACAATTCCCCTCCATATCTATGTTAATTTCGACACTCGAACGTGCCTATAGATTCAGTAACTTAATCGAACGACGTAATTATGAACATGCGGCGCCATCAAGGATAACGAGCCGGCTTAATAATTTAATCCTTGCGATGTGGTGAATTTTTTCTTCATCGAATCGCCCACGATTCGTTTACGTTTTATGGAAGCTGCGTGGTTCCTGCAGTGTCGTGAAAGCGTTTAGATATGACACAATATGTATGTAGTTCCGACAACTCGTACTAGTTTTCTTCTTTTTACCGTGTGTGGATGAGGATCGTCCCACGCGTACGAGATAGCGCGTGTCAGAAGGAAATTTCTCCTCTTAGGTGATTACGGATCATTATAAGAGTATTCGTTTTAATAAGCGTTCATCATATACACAGGGTTAATCTATTATTACATTATTATATATAGCATTACGTCAATTAATGAATTGCAACTGGTGTATAATTTGTACACGATGAAACTATAAATTATTTTCTTGTCGCTTTAAAACACAATTTTCCTCGGAATGCTGTTAGCGAATTGCGCTTACCAAAGATCGACTTTTTCTAAGAGACTTAAAATCTGAGCCATCGAAGAACGCCTGGAGGATACAGTTAGGTATTTAGCGAGAGACGTCAAGCTTGAAACAGAGCCTTAATTATTACGCTATTCACCTTTTCTCCGGCTACAGCGCGTTAAGGCGCACGCGTTAAAATAAATATTTATCAATCGTTGTACCGATTTAATGGGAAAAAGTGACGCGACAGGAGATTCTCTTTCTCTCTCGCCTTGGTCACGCGTACCTATCTGTTGCAAAACCGATTCGATTCGCGCGAGAAAAGGAGAAATGCAAGCGAAGTCGAAAGCTTGTCGTCGTCATCCACCGACACGGATTCGTCTACGTGACTATTTGCTACGAAACGCAATAACGGTTCCCGTGGACAAAGACGTTCAGCCTAGAATTCTAGTCACTGAATTCGACCAACATCATATCGTTGAATAATAAATTTTGCAAATTGAGTGAAATTTCGCCATTCTGCGTAAGAAAGTCGCTCGTGAAAATGTTTCGACGTTTATAGAAACTTTTTGCGAATACATCGTGCGTGTTATGCAAAACGTTTCGAGATATCATTAACGCTGTAACGGAACACGAATCGCAGATAATATACCTGTAAACATTTTTTGCGCTGTTCAGATACTTTCGTGAATCACCATGGCAATTTCATATGGACGATATTGACGAATTTCTTGAGATTTTGCTACTATTTTAGTGGTTTTGCGTTCTCTCCAATCTTTGATACTGATAATTGTTCTGAAAGCAATGAACCTGACTTCTGTCGAGATTCGACATAATCACTGTGGTAATTCGTATAATTTGCGGTGTATCTCGTCACGAATTAATTCCACTCCCCATGTCAGCAGCCACTGGTGCGTTAATTAGCGTCGTTTCATAACGATCCTCGAATAGGGAGGAAGCATAGGTCAACAGCCTGGCTTTAACCGATCGCCTTGTAACCGATGATCGATTACGTCCCGACCATTAATGTTTCCTCTTCATGAACGAGCGTCCAAATCGATTAACTTAAACATCGTTGAATTAAATCTGGAAACCGGACTCACAGCTTCATTAGCATTTGATAATCAAATTTCGCTCGTTATTTCAGCGAAAACATATTCCGCATAGATTTATGTGTTTAAGCAAACGCGATTAACATTAGAGCCATCAGAACGCTAGAGACCATCTGTTTGTCGTTTTTTAGAGAAATTTTATGGATTTGTAATCATACATTTTTGAAGCCCCGTCACTTCCTGTCACAAGTAATGATATTTTCCCAAAGCGTGCAAATTAAGAAACATCATGAACTGCTTACTTGCTTACCTATTATTATTATTATATGTATATATTCTTTGTCGTAATTTAGGACGACATCTTCTATCATAATTTACGACGACGATTAAAATCGTTGCAGATCAATTTGTTCGTCGTTTTCTAATTAAATCGTACCTTGTCGAAAATGAGAAGATAAACTGTTGAGATATGTATAATTTTCTGTACTGGACTAGGTTAAACGCGCAGTAAGAATACTTGTATGCGAGTATCAGTGTGTGGAAGTGTGTGTATGCGCGACGTCTCGAAAACAGATGAAGGTAAACAGTTCAGTCCTTAGAAACATCTGGAAGGACAGTCGGTTAATATCGGGTATAGAAGAAAGTGCTGAGACGCGTGCAGTTATGTATCGATAAATATAATAGAGATCATCCATTAAGTAAATACATAATTATTCAAACATTAATTAAAGGTGTAAATTTTGTGTTCCCATAACATTATTTCGGCTTCAAAGATCCAAAATCCTCAACATAAACCTCTGTACAGTGGTTTATCTTCCATTTTAATTTGTTCAGAAGACAATTTTTACACTTTAGTAGTCGGTTGCTCTTGCATTATATACTATCCTTCGAGATATCATCTGCCGATACCATATTTGGCTAGAAACGACGCGATTAAGAGTCACGTTTGCAAGCGAAACGAGTATCGATAAAGATATTGCTATTTTAAGACGAGAAGGAAGCAGTCGACGATGCCGCGTGCGAACCGAATCAGACTCGGTTGCAGCGCGTTAAGAAATTCCTATTCTGAACACGATCAGACGTCCATCGTATTTGCCTGTGGCAACATCCGGCATGAATCAACAAAGTATAAAAGCCGGCAAGTGATTCGGGCCTAAAACATACGCCCACCGCGAGCTCAGAACGAGAGAGCGGCCGAACGAAGCGAGACAGAATTATTCCATTGCGAAGTGAAAGTTCTTCGAGTTGGTTCGAGTACAAACTAGACTGGCGTAACGCGTGCTGCTCTCATCGTCCGTTCTTCGTCATCGAATCAATTCCAAAATTTTTGTTATTAACTCCAAATGCCGCTGGAAGTCTGTTCGTCACTGCTCTGAATTATTTTTCTAGCTTTCGTAACATTTCTATGATATTTAGAAACGAAAAATCGTATCTTCGAATTCTTCGTAATTAACGTCTTTAGAGATAAATTTATTAAAACGCCAGGAGAAGATAAGAATTTCTATTTCTCAGTTGCGCTCGTTAAAAATTTTTTAACGTATTTATGAATGTTAATCGCGTGTGAGAAATGTAATATACGTATACGGTCGTTGTATTTTATACGAGTTTCTCAGAAGTCAAACCGATTAACTCCACTTTTTCTAAGTCTCTCAATTTCATTACCTCGATGCATGATGAACTTAATGTTGTGTTACCTTGATGCACGATTCTACGTCTGCAAAAAGGATATGGCATACTTCCACGAGTTTATTTATTAAAATAACACAGTATAACTGATAGTGAATTTAAAAAATAATAATCTAACAACATCCTTACTCTTTCGTACTTGTCGGCGTACGAAGTCGATCATTAGGGCTTCTGTACGACTTACATGTAACTATACACCAGTAACCATCACGCGAAATTAGAGTCTTTCTTTCTAAATCTCTGCCAGTTCAATTTCCTACGTTGTATCTAATGTATATAGTTTCCTGCAGTCCATTTACGACCTTTCTAGCTGTTAAATTTACTCGATGACTGTATTTTACAACACCTCGCCGCGAAATTATACCTTTACACAAAGGAAACGTCCGATCAATCATCGTTTCTTTTTTTTCCGTCGAATCCGCCACGAGGCGCAACGGAACGTTGCTCATTCGTATGCGAGCGAGGTCTCAGGAAGTAGCAGAGAGGTAACGAACAATTCCGTCCAGCAGCTGAAGACGAAGCAACGTCCAGGGACGTGGTTTTGTTTTCGCTATCCGCGAAAGCCCAACACCGGAATGTGGAAAGCAGCCACGAACTGAAACTCGCACGGCCATTGTTTAACATATGGCTTGCGTCACCAGCCGAATGCTAATGAGACGTTTATCTCCCCGTTATTTCCAGCGAATTAAATCACCATCAGCAACCTTGAGCCCGGAGGATACGAACCGTCTTGCGTTTTCACGCTAAAGCGCGTAAAAACTCAGACGATTACGACTGCAACTACTTTTAAGTCGTAACTTTTAGAATTGAACGTATTACGGTTGCAATCAGAGACTTTGTATCTCTTCAGATATCTTCTTTTGCGGAATATTTTATTCGTAAGAGGCGTGAAACGTACTCGTACGCGAAAGGTAGTAAAATTATAGTGGACGATAAGATCAAATATTTAGAAACTAATTTATATTTTTATAACATCCATTTTTGATCGTAGATACTCGAGAAGAACAACAAAGAGAATAGATTAAAGTATACCGCGCTATTAATGTTTTTTCAAAATATCATATTTTATTTATGCATTTTTTATCTGGCAATATCATCCAAGTACGCGTCATTCGCGTTATTGGAAACGTTTTCGTCGATAAGATTTACGTCAATTTAATCATTCTGAAATATTTAGTACCATCGTTCACCGATAACCACCGTGACAGTCAACTTGTTAAATATTACAATTGGCCCCAATTCGATTGCAAAGATCGTGTTTTTCCTTTCCACGAACTTTCAGAATGGGAACAGAAAATTGAGCACGGAACTGCGTACTCTTCGAAACGAAACAGCGATCTACGCGTCACAGCTCGGTGGAATGGTACAAATAAAGTTACTCGGAGGAGGAGCGTCGAGCCGCGAAGCGTACACGTGTTGTCAATACCGTTACGTTTTCCACGGATTTCGCGCTGGCCCGTGTTGTTACGATCCACTGAAAGAGACGCCTGGCGTCGTAAAGCGGTGCCTAACAGTAAAGGTCCTCGTAACGCGAGCATCCTTCGAGCTCCGCGATGATAGTCGAAGCGTACGGTTCCGCGTGCAACACCCGCGCGTCGACGTCCCGGAGCGATCGAAATTCTCCTCGGTGCGTTCAACCCGCCTCCAACAATTACTTTAACTACATTTCCCGGAGGTCCGCCTTTTCCTTTGGTTCTAGCTTCGTATAAACAACTCGATACCTATCGTATCGCTCGACAGAAATCTCACAGCCAGTCGTAAATTACATCATAGACCTGGTGAAACGTGAACGAGAAGATAATGCGTCACGTTCATCGAACGGAGTACCATTTTTGGCACGTACAAGGCGATGACGCTGAAGATCGATGAATAAATGCGTTGCGTTGCGATTGAAAGGAACGCGGCTGAACGAAGAGCGTAGGACGTGAGAAAAACGAGGGAAAACCAGATGGTATGTGTTGCGCGAAGACGTGCGAATGAGAGCCAAGGCTTGTCTCTCTGGCCTCGATTCGAGAATCGTCTCGATTAAGTAGTCACTGCATAGATGTGACTCGAAGTTAGTTGAATGTTTAAATTATCGTGTAAAAAATGCGATTTATTTTATTGCGTACTCGTAAAAAAGAAAAAAGGACGAGACTGATTTGTAACGAAGTTAGTTTCTCGAAGGATACATTTTCTTAGGTAGCCGTTTTTCACTTTTTAGTAGCAGTTTCATTCGTAGATAAATCACTAAACACTTAGTACCTGCGGTCTATGACTTACGGATAGTAACTATCCAACGATGCTATCTTGTATGATACTACAATAATTTAATTGTATATTGTACATACATATGTACACGTGTAAATACCAAACAAATGAAGGATACGATCCTCAAAATTTTCTAATAGGCGATAAATTACATATGACTGTTTTGCCATCGCAAGTGCCTATTACCTATATATTAGCTTGATGATGGCCAAGGTGGTATTGTATGAAGTAACGCTAGTATATATCCTCTACGTTCGTATACGATGTTAATTCATGAAGAGAAGAGAACTTCACACTCTGATTCTTCACGGGATAGTAAGATCTGTATCAAGCTGCAATTAATAAAGATAAGCAGTAATTTTCTAACTTGGTGTTCCGAAGTCGATCCACGGATACAGTGGAAACAAAATCATTCATCGTAAGCTTCTTATAGACGATTCGCAATGCTTCTTGAATAATACGTGCAAACGAAGCGATTTCAAACGGTCGATCGGTACGAGAGAAAAAGAGAGAGAGAGAGACAAGCCGTGATGAAAGAACCCTCCAGCACATAACCCTCGAGCTTATCAGGCATGAAAGTTGTTTAACGATAGCCAGCTCGAGGAACGCTAATTACCGAAGCGGTGTAAAATACCAATTATCGACGTCGTAAGCAGTTTTAAGCATCCTCGCGATAAAACTTTCTGTCCACGATGGAGACGTTATGGTTGATGGTTCGATTATATCGTAAAAACGATTATTCTCCCTCTAATCTTTCGTTTGCTTTAATCAACGAGTTATTCGACATTACGCGACGATCATGTTATCGTCCTATTAAACGTAACTATTTTCTCCCATGAGTCGCGCTTTTTTTTCCCACCAACGTGTATCTCTTCTATCTAACGGTAAGACGTTCTGGTTGTTCGATCCGTGGGAATCTACCGCATAAAAGACTGATAAACGTGTATGATAAATTGGATGATCGATTCGATATTCATGGAATTTTAGTCATCTTTATAGCATGTATTTGCAGAGTACGAGGATTTGATGGAAGTAACGCATGTTTTATTAGCGTTATAGTTCGCTTGCCTCGTAAGAGAATTACTCGAGGATATTTCCACGTGGTGTAGAATAACTTAACGGATGCTTTCCCTAAATATGGAAAGACTGGTGACACGTTTGTAATCGGCGCGATTGCTATAGAACTCGTAGCTACCGAGCGCGCACTGTCTGTTGCAAGCATTGAACTCTCCGGTCGCGACCACTTAAGGCGCACGCTACGAGAACGTGTCACCGGTTATTCGCATAACACACTAGCTGAGATTCATTATCACGTAATAGCAGAGTGTTCTTTCGACCTGGTTGAAATAAAATCTTTCCTCTTATCCACTTTTACTCTCATATCGTACCGTTTTCTTTTATGTCGCGATAAAACTTTCTCGATAAGTCAATTGAAAGTTATTCCGAGAAACAAGATAGGGAAAATGTTTAAGCGAAGAGCAAATATCGAAACGTTATTATTCACGTTCTTTGTGCCGTTTTGTGCGCGTTGTTCCCTGTCGAAATGACGAACAACTTGACAAGAATGACTCGCAAATTAAAATTACTCGAAGAGATTACACGCGAACGATGATGAGGACGAAACAAAAATTGGCGGATAATAACTCGTATCGTGGCTCGATGGACCACTTAAGGTGTACGACTGGCGCAGAAAACGGCGGCGTTATTATCGGTTTGGACGAAGCGCGTACGCACGCCTGGATGACTACTGCAAAACGGTAAAATTACAGCAATTTTCCTGATCGCCGTCTAACACGTGTTGCCGATTGTTAAACCGGACAAATTGATCGTTGCGAAAATTCACCGTTCTAACGTTTCTCGCGCCGCTGGCCATTTTTTCATTGTAGGACGCACCTCGTCGAAACGGGAAACAGATTACCGGATAAACGGGAATTATCCATCAGCTATCTTCGATCGATTCGTTTCCTGCAACTCTGAATGAGCATTTAGCATAGAATTAGGGACAGTTGGTTCCCAGAACCGATTCATGTATCCACTTTACCTAACTTTACGTGTCGCAAATTTCGAAATTCGCTAAACAGTGTGTAATCATAGAAACGTGCAGCTTGTTCGTGAAAATTCTATAGAATCTTTCGCAATCTTAAAATGTGTATACGCAATCTCGATCGCCATCTTTGATTCGTTTTATACACCTATATAGCGTTACCACATCGATTGGCTACACTTGCCACACAGTTACAGAAGACCATCCACGAAACTAGAGAATCCCGGAGCAAAACCTTCGATATATCTCTGTTTATTTGTTCCGTGAAATTTGCAATTTTAAATTCTCCCGGGTTTTTCTCAAATTCCATCCAGATGACGGAAAAAATAAGGAACGTCGGTGAAACCGCAAGGTCAGCCAAGAAGTCAGCATAAGGAAAAGGCAGGGTTTCCTGAAGCACAACGCGAGAAACACGGCGAAAGGAAACATCACGTCGCGTAATGACTCTCGTTATTAGAGTCACCGGCGCTCAATGAAATAATAAAATCATCTACGTAATCACCGTGCGCGTATGTGTACGTAAGTACACGCGTTCGCGTAACGGAACCGCGGAAGAGAGCTCGAAAAGTAATTTACGCCGCGACCTTTTGACACTGCCATCTCGAAGCTCGAATAATTGCATCGTAACCGTTAAAAGGTGGAAAGGTCGAGTCCTCTGCTTAGTCTGCGATCGCGAACGTGTTAGACGACTCGCGAGAATTATTATTAGTGGAAATTGTGCCGGGCCACAGACTCGGATAGAGCTTGTTGCCGTTTCTCGTGGACATTCATCACTGCTGCTTATCCTAAACAATCAATCGTGGCATAAACAAGCACGCTCGAAGGCTCCACGTACTCGAGACACTGCATGACGATGATTGAGGCTTCTGTTAACGTCTTCCGGCAACCGAGCGATGCTGAAATTTTATTAGTGGTATATAGAAGACACACAAGGGTTAGCTGTACCTACGGCAAGCCCTGCTGCGATATTTCCATTCCTATTACCTTTTCCGCAACATCGAACGATGATGCTCTGACTGACCATTGTCGAAGAAGTAGAAATTACATGCATTATGTTTAGTCATAAAGCTGTTATTCAGCCTTATTTTTATCCGAATGAATTTCTTATATATCTATGCGTCATTCTTTTTCTGTCGATGCGTAGGTTTAATTTTAACCAAGCTATTTGCTGGTTAATTAAGCCTAAGATGTACAACAGCAATTAAGGAAACCACGCAAACGCTTCTTATTGCTTTTCTTGTCGATGCATATAGGTTTGCTGTCTTTCCTCTGTATCGTCCTCAAAGGAGGAAGACTTTATTTGCCGAACAGAGAGAACCACATCCTCGTCTCAATATTCCAACATTTGCTCTGCTAATATAATTTACGTAACGCGTTCGTTCGTTTCTCCTTGCACATTTCTTTTTTTCTTTTCATGCAATCGTTTGTAATTTCATTAGCGGTTAGAAGGCTCGTCGCTGCAACGGTAAAAATCGGCTCACGTTTTGCATACACCGGTGATCGTACCCGTAACTCTTTCCCTCCAGCATTCTTTCTTAGCGTGATGCAAGACGAGAACACGGAATCTTAGAACTTCGCTGCACTTGCAGGTTCGCCGACGAGCTTTCGGGTAACCGCCGCCGTCACAAATTTGTAAACAGACGTGACGCTGTTTTACAGTTAAGCAAACGGCCAGCTAGAAATTAGTCGTGCGTCAGGTACGCTCGGCCTGCAGAAACCTGCTATTTGTATGCAAATTCGGCGCATACATTTAGAAGCCAGCTGATCATCGGTAGATTCGTTTTTACGCCGTGAAAATGCAATTAAAGAACCGTATTTCCCACTTAACGTATTCATCTATTACGTTCGAACGAATCAACTGTCCAGGGATAGTATCAATACTAGGAATCGTATTCATAATTACGCTCGTAATTCTTGGTAGGAACCGTAAGTCGACACAATAATCTCTAAGACCACCCAATAAACGGAAATTTCTTTTTTTATGAATGAAATAAATTATTCACGATATACTAAGAAACATTGATATAATACCTTGCGTGCCCTTATTTTATTCTCTCGACAGAAGGCAATTTTTTGCACAATTAAACCGATGCTAGTGGTGAAATTTTACAAGCTACAAGCTATCGATAAATATCCTTGTATAAAATGAGATAGATCCTATGAATAATAATAAGAAAAGTGAAATTTTGTAAGTCTTGTCCTATTTCATATGAAATTTTCAAATTCTAAATCAGACGCCTACGATATTTATCTTATCAATTTATTCCCTACTTTACGATTTCATTTCCATATTTATTTTACGATATTTCATTTATTCAAGTACTTCTAAGAAGATCATGAATCGAGAGAAACCGCAAACCAATGGCATTATGACGGGAATACCTAAAAACTCATTTCTATACATAGCATCACGTACAAGTATTTCCTCGTGGTTAAATAGTATGACAAAATATTTGCCATCTATAGGTCGCTACCGTAGGTGGTCCGAGACTTTTGCACGATGCTGTACGTGGCGCGAAGAAGATTCGAAAGGAATGATAGAACTGGAAGAAATAGCAATCGCAATAATCCAGATCGGCGAGTTAGTGGAACGCTTCGATGCGTTCGAAAGAAACGTGACAAACTAGTTTTCAGAGGCACTGAGAAAAGCAAAAGTGACACTTACAGACGTGCCATCCGCGTAATCGTTACCAAGAACCTCGCGATCGGATGTTCTTAATGGCGTTGCAAGCGAACAAGGAAGAGGAACTTGAGGAATCGATATGATTAAATTTACTCGGGCTATTAACTTAGCCGTATATCGTTGCTTTACAGGTGTTCCTCGATTACGAACCACTTTGCTTCGAGCTACGTGATGATATCTCCGTCCTGCAGAGCCAATGACCATGACATCCTGACCCACGGGGTTATTCAGTAAGAATCGATTGCTCCAAGCCATGAAAAACGTTGAGAGCCAACTAAAATTGGTCGCTAAGTATAGTTCTGCGTTGTGCTCTCCTTTTTTTCTTAGAGATGCCTAATGATAGGTAAAGTCTGGTTTGGATATTACGATAATTTACCAAAATTGGTATTCAAGTACGAAGTACAAGAAGGAAGCGTGATCGTTAAAAACGGAGGTAAAGCTTTGCGTGTGCTGTGCATACTTAAAGAGTTTTAGGTATGTGATATTTGAGCGCAGGAAAAATTTCCTGCACTTTGAAAATTCCTGCGAATTGAAAACGAAATTGAAACTTGTTTCATTTTTTATTTTCTTCCTCCGTCGGTGTTCTCTGTGTTTGAAGAAAAATTCCCTGAAATTTTCGGCATAAATGGTCTATAATCGTTTAGAAAACAAGGAGAATTTTCGACACTGTGTACAGAACAAACGATAGAAAATTCCGAATCGAAAGTTCAATCAAACCACCTTCTGTTTTCCTCCGTGATGAGAAGAAAGTTTCCTTAAAATATCCTCACGAACGACGGAAAATTTGCGGAGCAAACTATGCGGCGTAAAGCAAACAAACGGTGTAACATCCTGAATTTTAAGTAGAAACTTCTTCTATTTTTAACTTTTTTCCACTGTGGCGTTCTCTGAATACGCTCTGCAACCAAAGTGAAGTTACCTAAAGTCGAAGTAAGAAATTGAAGCGACGCAAACGGAAACGTCTGGGCAACGTAACAGCGGTGATACGAAAGCGATTCCCGGAGACAAAGGAAAACGTGTACCACAGCTACACGCCTGGTTAAAAAGAGCGACCTCCTTGAGAACGGTCCTTGACTCGTAGAGACCGACAAGATAAGAAGAAAAAGGAAAAACGGCGCGAGTAGTTATAGAAGTAGAAGAAGAAGAAGAGGCAAAGGATGAGCAGAAAAGGAGAAAGAAGAAGAAGAAGAAGACGAAGAGGAAGAAGGGAGAAGGGAGATCCGGAGGCAAGTAATGGCGCCTACACTTGGTGGCCGCGAAAGGTCGAAGAATATTCTGCTTCCGAGGAGCGCGATATACGAGCTAGTAGAATACGCAGCATCGAGGGCAGGAAAAGAAAAAGAAAGAAGAAGGGAGAGAGAGACGAGGAAAATATATCCAGAAGCATGGATACCGGTTGCTTGTTTCTCTTCTTCTCCCACGGTTTTCCTTAATATGGTTAATTAAGTACACGAGAAAATCATATTTCTACATAACTGTGGGTATCCAGTATTTCCTTTAAATTAGATTTCTTCCTGTAAATTGTATAATTATCGATGTTTAATGACGTTTCTAGAATCACGGACATCTAAACCAGTTTCTGATTTACAAATCTGACGATTTTGCGTAAAATCTAATTAATATCGGGGTTTCAATTGGACGGGATTTAACCTCGTTAAACGCGTTCTTTCGTTTCTTGCCTTCTATCGTTAAAAGATTCTTAAGTTCGAGAAGAACGTAGGATAATCTTTACTGATATATTTTATACAAAAGATTTTCTTAAAACGTTGGTTCAAAAGTAGAATGACAACGATATAAAATTGAGATATAAATTATGAAAGTTTGCAACCGGGAGTTGATAAAAAGAAAGAGCCAAAGAATCCTAATTTTTCCCTTCTCCCCCGGGCAGACTCGCGTTCAAACGGCCATTTATAAATTTCTCATGAGAATATTCGCGAGATGTTCGAGGGGGAGGTGCTATAAATTATAAGGTGAATCCTTTGAAAATTAACGATTCGATCCGGAGGATGCGGTCTAATGTACACCAACGTTCTTCACCTTCTCTCCCCCTGTGTCCCGGAATGATACCTGCGGGCATGCGATGCAGAAGGTCGCGAGATGTACTCATTCGTGACCAGAAAGATCCATGAAGGGAAAACCTGAAGACGGGAGAAAGATTCGACGTTCACACACAAACAAAATTTACTCTCGAACACGAGCTTACATTCGTCCCAACAACTGGCTATAACGGATACACTCTCTCTTCCTTTCTCTCTCGTAGACCATCGACTCAACGAAGAGGAAAGAGAGAAAGAACGAGTGGCGTCTCAGAAACGAAGGATGCCTATAATCGGCAATGGACGACCGCACCTCGCCACTTTCGCGTTGCTTGACGTGGATACCGGTCTAACCGATCGACCAGTTAATCATCATCGTTTCACTCTAACATTCTATCGTTCTCACGCATGCTCGTATTTATTATACGGTAGCCGACTAGTGATTTTCGTGTGGCCCAGCAACCGGCCCGGGACGCGCATGATTTAATTAAACTAATGAACATCTTTGAAATAATATATCTTCCGATAGAAAGTAGCCATCCGGATCGATTTGTCAATCTTTACCGACAATTTTAGCCTAATATCTACAGAAGCAAGATTGATTTAACAAGGATCGTTTTTATTTCGAACCTTTCAATTACTTTTACGCTTCGTCTGTCCCCTAAATCGGTTATTTCGTCCAATTTCGTTGCACGTAGTATTTTCAAAAACACAGAATATTCTTGAGCGGGGAAAATCGAATTTCCTCCGAAAGATGACGGCGTTGATCGTCGCAATCAGCGATCCGAAACGTGCTCTTGCATTTGTGAGTAGAGAAGCGCGGCAAAGATGCAATTGGGCCGAGGAAACTGCCCAAGGGTCTGCATAATTGAATGAAGTCGAAGTTAAATATTACTTACGAAACTCATAAATACGCAAAGATTATACAGGAGCTGGTTCGCCAAGCGTTTTCATGACTTTTCATCTTCAGAGGCACGCTGGCAAAAAGAGTGTGCCCCGATCTCTGCTCTAGTCTTATGCGTAGCTAACGCGTACGCTTTGCCTCATTACACCAGATAGACGCTTCGTTCTTTTTTTTCCTCCATCAATGTATGCGATTGAATTAAACTCGCTTATACAGGTCGGACAAAACAGAAACTGACGAATTTAATATCCCCTGCAACAACCTTAACTCCGCTTCTGTGGAATATGTGCCGCTTTCATGAAGAACAGCATTACAGGAACACCCGACAGAAACTTCGCTTTTCGTGATCGTAAAGACTTGAATTTCTTGTTACGTAGCCTGTCTATGAGACGAATGGAAAGAAGAAAGGACGACAGAAGCGATTCCGGGTATAATAACGATGCCGCGTCATGCGACAGAAAATTACCAGCTGAAGCAAGACCAAGTCCCGATGAAGAGGGCTTAATTGCACTTCCTTAATTATCGAGAAATTTTCACACGAATATACCAAGGCACGTGGAAATCTAGATTTCCCTGTTGCTTATCCACTTCCTATCTTCTCGTCCGTGTTCCACCCAGGCTTTTATACGTGAGAACCGAAAACAGCGTCCTTATCGCTTATTTGCCAGCAACGAGGAACGAATTTGATATGAATAATTTCCATTGTGGAAAACTCATATCGACGTTTATAACGAATAAACGTGATATACAAATTTTCCATCCAAATAGGAAACTGATGAACGTATCAACAATGCTAATACCTAAATGTAATATCAAAAATGTGTTATCCGTAAATTTGTCAAATGTAAATTATAAATGTGTTAATGCGTGATATTAAATATCAACGATGTAAATAAATTTAATATTTAACGCTTAATGTTAGCAATTTAACGTATTTAAATTAATTTATCGACATCGTTCGGTGTCCAATTTTGTTCATCCGATTCTCTAAAATCCAACGTTTCCCGAACAATGTAGAAAATTAACAATGTCGCTATCGAGTTAAGTACGCGGTCGTGAACGTTCCCAAGCGGGTCTAGTCGAATAATTAAACGCTGCCAAGGATGACTCCGCGTTGTGCTTATTAATTATTTCCAGCAGAGACGGCGGATGCGCCAAGCAAAAGCGCGTCTGAAACGGGCACTTTGCGTGCGATACACATTCTCGATTACGCAACCGTGTGCTGTCTGTCAACGCTAAGTTCAAACGGGGTCACAGGTGACGTACGAAAAATTCTACGCGACTTTTACCCTTTGCTGTGCGTGCACGACTCACAAAACCGAGTCGTTCCGGATGATTTTCACGATATTTAAGCCTTGCACGAACGAAACGATGGAAAGTTTTCGCCGTCTTCTGGTTTCGCTACTTCCACTCGAATGTAAGAGTTTCTCTAAATAGACATGTATACCGTTACATACTCTTCTGTTTACAGCATTTCATTCGCGTAATTCGCACAAGAATATTCGAGCTGATCATTCCTCGGTCCAACGAAGCTCGAACAAGATGAAACGTAGCGATTCCAAGCATTCATTCAACCATTCCCATCGTTTCGAGCAATGTGCCAACCTTGTGAAATTCTAATTTCAAATGCAAGAATCTTCAGCTTCTTACGATTCTTTTTTCTAATTCTATCAGACGCAAGAATCTTCAGAATGAAAACATCACAACAGATATAGTCAGAAGGATTATTCTTGCGAATAATCTGTGATCTTCGAAAGATCTATACGATGTCGTACAACGTGTCTGTCGATGTTCGAACGATACAATCAAAATTAATCGACATCAACATCACGCACCTTTATGGTAACGTCTGGATGGAAATAATAGTCGCATGTAACAATGTAAACGGCACATCTCTCGTGCATTTATCCGATCTTATTTAGAGCGTACGTCGTCAAGATCGTAACGATTGAGTAACGCACGGTCGACCCACGGTAATACCCACGCATTTGCTCCAATTTCCATGGGTTTCGAGTCGTGACCGGGAAAATGACAAACCCGTGCACCGTGACCTCGACAATGCCTTTCGCTGTCGATCGCGGCGAGTGGTTCGATCGATGACATAAGAGAACGGTCAGCGTTGCTAAGCATTGTTATTGGCAGATTACGGATGTTTGTACGCTTATGGAAAAATTAAGTGCGCAAGAATATACAATTACGTTTTTGTCGATTTTCCATAGAATTGAAATTTTATTGATCAAAGCGTGCAAACGACTTATTCAACGAATACACCGCTTGAAGTATCGAATTATTTGAAATTTCTTTTCTTACCATATTTCGTTAAATACGTGGTAGAAGTTTATATATCGATTCTCAGAAGAGCTACGAATTTCCCGAACAACTCGTAGCTATTAGCGTAGTAAGTAAGAAGCTGCATCGTACGAAGAATACTTGTCCGACTTTCTCTATGTTCAACCTTAATCCAACTAAGAGACTCTCTTCGAAATTAAAAAATAACGCTACTTGACACAGCGTTCTCAAGATTTCCAAACCATTACGAGTTAACCGGACGATAATAGACGCAGAAAAGGATAAATACGTATTTCGTAGTAGCATGCACGTTTTCGCAGTAACTTCAATCACTAATCACGTAACACCGACAACTCGTTCGAACAAGACGAATAAGCATAAAGCAAAGCATCGCGTAAATCATGCCATAAATCAAACTCTCGCTTTCGAAAACTCTATCTGACTCGTCGATTCTTCTCGCTCCTTGTCTTTTTTTCTTTGACCAAGATAATACCGATGAACGAGCAAAATGTTGCTCGCGTTTGCACGGTCACGTTTTAATGGCCGCGAATCGACGCGTAGAACGCTAAAGTACCGGTCTGCACGGCTTCATTGTACATCTTTCCTTTTGAATGCTGTTTCGCTACGGGCGCGCAACCCGAGGAATTCCAGGAAACGAACACCGGTATAATCGATTTTAGTCGCAAGAGCGTGCTAGCGAGCGCGGGCCAGAAACGAATGATCGCGTAATGTATTCGGAATGCATTTGCAAGATAATGGAGCCTCCTCCCGGTTCGTGTCATGCCAAAGATCGGTTAGGCGTCGTTCTATGAAAATAGGTTCTCGAGTTCTGCCTGCAACGATGAATCCTACTGGAACTTAAGCGAACAAATAGCCTGACCAATCATCGGCACGGTGCTCTTCTACGACAGATGAATTCACGCTTTACTCGTCATCGTTCTCCTATTTGTACCGAGTGATTTTTCAAGTAACGCTTAAATTAACGATTTTGTGAGGCAATGGAGCGAAAGTTGTTCCGATTTTTTGTACCGAGTCTGACGAAAGAAAAAACGATATGTTTATTCTTTTTTTTTCTACGTACGCTTTAAGGTCACCGATTTTTTTTTTTTTTTTAAGTTCTATTTTTGATATGACGAAAGTATGCCGACCTGCGTCAGATCGAGCGAGAATAAAATTTCTTTTCGATGATCGACTTTTTTATGTACGCAAGGTTTTCGGATGTGATTTTGAGAAAAAATGAGGTCGGAGACGGTGACCTTCTTCCGCGGTTAGGAATCGGTGTCACGCTTCTTCGCGGCCTTGAACTGTCTCCAAATGATTCCATACGATTATCCAATGTTTCTTACTTATTCGATAAGACATCGGCAAAAAAAGATTGCCCAAAAAACCAATTCACCAAAGAGAACAGATATATCCTTTCTCGTTCCATTTTTTTCGATCCTCCGTGAAAAGTGCAAGAAATTCTATCTGATTTAAAAATATCATTGTCCTGTTTTTAAACCCCTATAGAACCCTTAAAAGAGAATGTGATTCAAGAATACGAAAAAATCTATGAACAGACTTCAAGAACGACTTCGAGATCTTGATACCATTTTTACAAATTTACCATCTTTAGACACCCTACGCAATCCTTGAAAAAGAACGATGCAAGGATATAAAACTGTCCATTAGAAAACTTTATACCGAGTCACGTATGTAAATGTTGACGCTATTTTTACCATTTATCATTGTAATTCCCTTAATCGCGAGTATTACTAACAATTTAATGTCTTAATTCCCTCATTCATGATTATTTTTACATTGCCGACAGAATTTACGTAATGGCGTCAGCAGGTGGTCGCTGTTAAAAATAGGTACTTGCGTTACATCCGGAGACGATGACGACCGTCCGAGGTCCGCAAAGGACGCCACCAAAGGATCCACACTAAGTCCTTCACTGTCTCGCGGTATTCTTCCTTTTTCTTTCGTCCTCGCGTTTTCCGAAACTGCTCACTCACTCACAGCATCATCTTGGCGGCACTCGCGACCCGTTTTCGCCGCTTAATCATCATCATCCTAGGATCCTTTTTGCACATCTCGTCGATTTCGAAGCGAACCGGTGAAAGCACGCACTCCCGCCGCAAAACCGGATCCGAGCCAGCAAACTTCTACCATGTATATACTTGTCACAGAAAGTGTCTGCTCGAATTCACTGCACCTCAGGTATCACGTACACTCGGGCGTACTCCAAGTTGCCTCGAGTGGATCGATCGTCGATACAGATACCTTGGAACGCGAGCGCGAAACGCCCCTCGATAATGTCGTCCTTTCTTACACGAGTCGAATGGAAATAGCTTAGGTTCGACGTTCGTGAAACTTTGAACGTCGTTCTTTTGAAATGAGAAAGAAATTCGGGAGAGAAACATTCGATAAAATGATATATATACATTGCTTTCTTTCGTTACATTCTTTTCGACAATGATTCGCTTCAGGTAGATTTTATTTGAATTTCTTGAAATTTTATGAAACCTAGTACGACCACGTTACATCCATCTAATGGAATTGAACGTTTCAGTTAAGATTCGACACCTTTTGACTAGATCTTATCGGGGCTACGTTACCTTCGTAGGAACGAGATCTTTATTATTAAACACCTCTGGATGTTACCACTTCATTTCCTCTGTATCTCTTCCTTAAGAGATGCAATGTCGAATTTTTGTCGATCGATTTTATTAGAGCGATTTAGATCTCTGGATCACTTTGTTCAGCCGTCCGCTTGGCTACTCGAGATCATGGGAGAGATTCAAGGTTAACAGCGGAGGCTTCAGCGGGTTAGATAATAGCGGTGGATGATTCGATTCGGTCGAATTCAATTTCCAAGACGAACCAGTCTTCCACTGGTCGATCCTTTCGGGGAAGAGGATTCCAGCGAATCGTGTCGCAAGTAATCGCGAAACGAGTAAACGTAGAACTAGTTTAGAAAGAAAATTTGCAACGTGGTTGGTCCAGATTTTCAACGTTAGCGCGATCGTTACTACGTGTACTTTCGAAAGCCGTTAACATGGGTACGGTGACGAAACCGGAAGTAATCGGTCGAACGTATGAAAAAAATAAATCACGAAGATGCGATCGTACGAAACGATCGCCAAATACGCACGAAACCGTACGCGTGGAGGAACGAAGAAAGTGCAATGGACGGGGCACGAATACGTGACGGGAAAACGAAAATGGAGAATTTATTTTAACGCGCAGAAAAAAAGAAAAGCAACCGGTTCACGTTACGCCCAGGTAGTCGCATAATTTCTGATCCGATGGTGCGCACACCTCGCGCACATCCTTGACACCATCTCCCTAAAGGATGTACTAAAGGTCGAAACTATCGTGCGCTCTGACATAACTGCATTCGACAGCACCTGCACAACCGTTTTCACCAAATACCTCTGTCTTCGTTTCGTATACTTTTTATATTTTAATACGTTACGTACGAAGGATCAGGTTGGAAAAAACTGTAACGGATCGATCGACGATCTTACCGAGATGATTCCACCGATACGACGTATCGTATTCTCGGTCGAAAGGACGCGAGATGAAAGTGATGCAGCATCGGCAAAAGTGTTATACTTTTACGCGGAAGATCGAGAAACAGCACAGACTTTCCACGTCCTTCTTCGAGGACTTGTAATTGTTTCAAGGCCAGGAGATTTGTAATTTCCAGGATCAAGACAGAAAAGGAACAGCGAATATTCTTCGTGGAGTTATATTTTTATCGATGAGCAAGAATAAAGGACGTCCATTTTGGAGAACAAACCGCAAAAACCTTTGATCGCAGCAACGTTAATTATCTTGCATTTCGAAGTATCCTTGAAAGGTACACGACTTTCAAACGATCTACGATAGACGATGATCCGATATAATTACTCGCGAATATTCCTACGGAGTGACCTTGACTTTAGAAGAGGCCAAAGCCGTTCAGCGTCGGGTCCAGCGATCGAGAAATATCTATTCTACCGGTCGTCTCTATTTTATCAACTAAAATTAATACTTTCTATCGATCTCGCAATCGCAAATAGGACCAAGAATGTCGAAATGAAAGGAGAAACCATCGCTGAATATCGATAATGTCCGGCGAGTGGCGGACCAGCGCCGTGTTCATCGGATCGAAAAGAGAGAAGGAAAAAGGATCAGATACGATCGCTCGAGAGAGTAGCGGGTTAATGGGGGAGAAACAAGAACGACCAGGTAATCCAGATGGAATCGTTAAAATTGAGCGAAGCAGCGGGCATATCGGGGCAGCAGTTGAATCCTTGAAGCGGACGGTACCCAGGGTGGACCACCGTGCAGCAACTTACCCGTCCCCATGGCTGACAGCAGCCTCCTTCAGCCACGATCCTTCCGTGTATCCGTAGTACAATGTTGGCTTGTTTCACTGGTCGGTCCACGATACGAAATAAAAATAAAATAAAATACAATAAATAAATAAATAAAAACCACCTTGTCGGTGATTAAGTTCGTGAAAAGGACGAACTCTTCGTCCAGTCGGGAGACCGCGGACGAACTAGCGGCTTGCGAAGACTTTTGGTGAGACTTCGACGTGAGACAACGACGACGTCATCACCGGCCTGGTGTCTCATTGGTCGACGGTCCTTCTCTTTGCTCGATCGGCCTCTCTCTTTTCACAGGCTCTCCCTCCTCTCCTTTTCCTTCTACAAACTCCTCTCTCGCCTCTCTCGTTCCTTCTCCTCCTTCTTCTTTTTCCTCCCTTCCCTTTGCCCTCACCTGCACGCTCTTCGATTCCTCTCTGTCTCTCACCTGGAACAATCCGATCGCTCCTACCCGTTCCGACGCGCTTCCACGGGGCTCGACAGCTATATAGAACTCCACGTTGAGTCGGTCGACGCGCCAACTCCAAGTGCTCAACGCTTGCAACCAATGTACCTTGCGCTCGTGTGAGAATGCCTCCGCGAAACTCCTCGAGAGCTAGGCTCTGGGTTAAGCGTCTTAGAGGACAGATGATCCTTTTCCTAGAGGTCAATCGGGACCAGACACGCCACTCCAGTACCTTGGAATTTCACGGAGGCTCTGCTCCGTTACGTTCCTCAAGGTTGATCGCGTTCCACCCGTGTCGTGAGTAACAAGAAAAAATTAATTGAACAAAATTGTGGAACCTTGCCATTTAATGAAGAACAATTTTCTATATATATATTTATATATATATATATATACACCTACACAGTGGGTGGAGCTATTTACATAACTCACGTATGATCATGTTTTACTTACATCTACAGACGCGAGGACCGATATGCACCTCGCATACCTCATCCCGCCGAAAATGGTCATCTCCTTCGATCGTACATATAATTTTACTTAGACATCGACTTAGAATGGTTAAATAACCTTGACGGCACTCATCGATTTGTGATGGCTGCCGACTCACATAGTCGTGCTAGTTGAACCGTTTGCTGATGCATAATTCAGAAGGAAAGGTGAGAAAGCGACGGTGAGCACACGCTTCTTCGATTTACATAAGATTCGCCAGAGCTAACATAGCTTTGAAATTCCTCGAGTACCTACTGGTCCGTGTGGCGCAATGCGCGCAATGTACCACGTGTTCGTGGGGTTTTTCTTCCGGTCACGAGATCACAAATCAACGGAGGGACATCGGACGAGTCGTGTTGGTCGGTGACGTTCGTTTCTACGTCGGCGTACCTCTATGAATCGACACGATGCAAAGGCAGGTCGTAGATTAAGCGTAATGGTGCAAAGTATAGAGGTGCACGTCCGTGGATTCTTCTGCGTGGCCTCCGCCTGTGAAGTGCCTCGAGGCGCCGGGGTTCAGCGACACCGATGTACTCTAGCCCGGCTACACGGTGTCATTAGAGTCGCGTGTAACCAGACTTCGTGATCTCGTTTGACGACACTGCAAGTGATTTCACGGAATGAGGCTCTGCGGAAATGCGAAAAAAGACATTTTCCCGCCTTCGTTAACCGCGAAGGCGTACACAGGATACGAGACTTGATTCATGATAATTGTCAAAGTTGCGATAGGAAGCGTAGATAAAACGCTCGAGAGATGTAACGTCTTCAGGATTTATCGCGTTTGAATTCAACTGAAATAAATTACCGGGATATATCGGGAGTTCAATATAAAAGTAGTACAAGCATATATATATATATATTTTTTTTACCAGCGAATGATTATATACGCACTGTATTATCTACGCGCTGAACCCTCGCGTATAGTCGATAAATCAATCAAATCGTCAGTTAAAACCTACAAATAAACGGTCATTTCATAGTAAAATCCGATTATTATGAAACACCATATATGTATAGGTACTTACATTTCTGTTTTCTGACATAACAAGAAATTTGTCACGCGAAGCGTTTAGCAATCACAGAAGGAGAGGTCCACGAACAAGGCAGGAAAGTGCGAAACCACATCTTCGCACGGATCGATGTGCTCCTTCAATAATTACATTGCAAATATTTGCGAACGTTTTAGCCAACGAAATACCAAATGAGCTTTTTTTGCCGATATCCTCGAAGCGATTCAGTCCCCGGTTTTTCAGTCCTTCCTGCCTCCACCGATTATACGTGTGTGCGTGCGCGCGCGCGTGTGTGTATGTGTGTGTGTACACCTGTATAATACAAGTTGTGTATTAACTGTTGTTCCATGGGCTGGTAGACGATTCCCGGCAAGATCCCCGGATCCCATGGATTTTTCCTTCCGCGGATCGAAGCAACGATCCGTGAGGCACGATGCAATCTTTTAAAGCATCGAGCAACGATCCATGAGATCCCGGTCGAGGGAGATCTCGGCTTCCGTGAATCCAACCAACGATCCTCCCTATGATATCAAGCGATCTTTTGCTTGATTAAAAAGGGTAAAGCTTTTGTTTTCTCGAGATCGCGTTATTTGTGGTTGCCTCGGTCGAAACAATGTTGCGCAACCTGCCAGCGATTACGTTAACGGTGATTCATGGTTTCACGCAGAGCAATTGAAATTTGCGGGAAAGTAAACCATCTGGTCTTGTTTTTAACCCTTATATGCTATACGTTATACGGCTACCTCTCACTCGTAACTTTTTCACCAGAAAGACCTTTATTCTACATAATAATGTTTCTTCCAACACGGCGCATACTATTTCGTTTCTGTCGAAATCGAATCTAAAGTAATCGAATGGACGCGATATATGCGCCAACACAATGGCGAATCTATTAAAGAAAATCATGATAATGTTACCGCGCGTGAAATTTCACATCAAAATACATTTTTATTTGTATTTTAAAGGCCAATAATGCCAAATTAAATGTAATTAAACAATTATGATCAAAGATAAATAGTAAAGAAATTATTGCTTGCGATCGTTACGAATGACAGCTTCAGAACAGAATTCTCATCAGATAAAATCTCAACCTCTAAGGCTTAATCGAACTGCAAATTAAAAAAAAAAAAAAAAAAAGAAAGAAGCAAGAGTACAACGTATCACTTTATCTTTCAAGTAAAATCTCATGATCTCAGATACACCTTAGAAGCACACCTTGTACTTTATACGATAGGGAGCTCGAGTTCGCCGGGGAGTAGTATGGGTAACGGGTTCGTGGGGGCACACGTTCATTTCGTATTCTTTTCGACGATGCGTCATCCGCCTGGCCAACTGAGGATAAACTTCGACGCCAGACCAGGGAGAGGCGATCGGTTGCTCGATCAAATTTCAAAAGCTCGGCCGTCCGCCACGCAAACCACTTTGTAATTAGTCTCCCTTTGAACATCTTGTACATTTTTACGGACACGCTCACGGCACCCCGTGATGACGAGAATGAATGCTGACACTGTTCCCGGAGTCAACTTCTTCCGTAATAAATACCTGCCCCTTTGAGATCTCTCTTCGCTCCGGTTAAACAGCTCGGCTATTCCTCTCTTGGTAGCAACTAAACGCTCTTTTTTCCACTTCTTCTTTACTTCCTATAAATAACATCCTCCGTTTAACATAAATTATCCTCTAATCCTAGCATGGACTAACTACGCGATATTTTCTTTCCTATGAATTTCCTCGATTTAACGCTTGATTATCGGTTCTTTTAGCGAAACGAACGTTAATGCACGATAATGGATAATCTTGGTTACAAAAAAATCTACGTTACTCTGTGGTATTCCGATTTCATGGAAATACCTGTCCTACAGGTTGCAGCAACATGTTCATCCCCCCGTAAAGGTTGAACGAAAGAAGGAAGGATAACGTTCGATTAAAATACCGACCAATATCCATCGGTGATCGATAATAATTGACCAATTTGCAAACGAGCCAGGCACGTGTCACCAACCGACGTGAATGATCCCCTGTTCCATTGAATCATGCGTTACATCACAATGCAATCGCCACACGCTTCGCCGACGACACTCCATAACGCACCGCGCTTTTCCGTCGAGCAACAGGAATTCCTAGATCGGCCGGAGGTCACGATAATCGACGCGTTTACCTCTTTCGCGATCGAACGCCACATAAAAGTATCCAGGCTGATTTATAGCGCGTAATTCGCGCCGCGACGAATTGAAATAGCCAATCCTGCTGCTGATTTTCTTAATGAAAGGCACGATTAACAGCACCGCTCATAATTTTCCTTCCTTTGTTCTCGTGATTCGTTATATCTCTGCAAATCATTTACTTGGCTTTATTAAATATCAAGAATATGTTAATAATGTGATGTAATTGTTGACTTCTGATCGAGGATATTTCTACGACAGTGGTTTCTTTTGCGGGACAACGATTCTCTCACGGATCTCTTGTTAATATTACCAATATTATTGCAAAAATGTTTAGTAATATCGATAATTCGCAACTGGTGACTTGCAAAATTTCTCCAATAATATTGATTCAGTAATGCAAGATCATCCAGATGTTTCATTCGTTAAAACGCGTCCACCGTAGCCGTAACTTTAATCATTAAACGAATACTAAGACTAGAACATCGCGTCACGCGATTTTAAACATAATTAAAGAGACTTTTTCATCCGTTGCAAGTTTTAATAAACGTGATCGAAACGTTTTCTTCACGCCAACGTCGTCATACAAATGAAACATGAAGCCCGTTTAAGATCCCTCGAGCAAACGCATCGCTTCTGTCGGCATTGAAATCATCGAAGTTAATCATCGTCGGAGGCGAACGGCCGGCAGGGAACAATTAAACGCATGAAAGTGCATTCAACTCGAACGTCTTTCGCATAGCATCAGCTTTGATGACGATCTTTTAAGCAAGATCTTGGGGGGAAATGTTCCAAGGCCATTCTTTAATATTATCAACCAAACGCAGCGGCGTCTTTATCGCGTTGGTGCATCGATTATCTAACGCAGTAATAACCTTGATTATATAATTATTCGCTTGCTCATATGAGAGGCATCCTCTGCCATTTATTACACTTTTTTTCCAACCGGTAACGATCCACTGTGTTCGCCTCGCGAAAACGGAACCCGCCTCTTCTACTTCGTTGACGATCCCTCGCGAGACGCTACACTACAATTACGCGGGATACTGATGAAATTCAAGGCCGTTCTTTCTGATTCGTACCTACATTTCAATATAAATAGATATGGTAACTTTGCTGTTTACTTTGCATCCACAGTTAATTACACGACCATGTATATTACTGTGTGAAACATTGTGACGGGGACACTCGAAACGGTAATCATTGGAACATCTCTTTATCGTTTTTATTATCTCGAATACCTGTATTTTATAACGGAAAATATTCATTAAACTATTCTCTTTTATTTTCCACGTTATATTCATCATCGTCGATGTAATCTTTTAATCTCGTGTAAGTGTTGTTACCTTCGAACTCGAAGGAAAGAGTTTTCGAAAGCCTTGATATTTCACAGTCGGATGCGTTACCACTAGCCATGTAGGTAGTCTCGATGTTCTCGCGGCCACGTCCCACGCACTCACATCCAGGTTTCGCACCAAATTCAGCATCGATATCCTGAAAGAAAAAATTCAGGAACCAAAGCATAAAATTCCAAAGGATAATCCTTGCTTCGTAATCTTCCTTTACAAATTCTTCTACGCTTAAAAGAACATATATCCAAGTTCACGAAACATAAAATAAATGTCCAAGCCTAATCGCTATGCAATCAAGGAAGATGATCAGTTAAAAATTGTTTTGATTTTCATGGTGGAATTGCGCGAAATCCAAAGATCTGACGAAGCAGAGCAATTTGTTGAAGAACGCAAGTTAGAGCAGCAAATTAGAACGTTATTGGATCGTGTTGCAGTTTCTAGGGATGCTCGTTTTTAAGGATACTCGGAATCGGAATGGAGATGGGCTGGAACAGGAATAGCAAGGGTGACGTAAGCATCCGATCTGAACACGGCTCGCATACCTAGATCGGACTGAGTATTGGTGACTTCACCGACGACAGTGTCGCGACACATCGGTTCAGTCACCACTGCAAATAACCGAAGAAATCGATGAGAAGTGGGTTCCAGAGTCGAGAGCGTTCTCGTGAAAAACCTATGTCAGACGAAAGAGAAACGCTGCAAGTCGATTTTCATAAATAGACATTAATCAATTGTCGACCTTGACGAGAAATAGAAGTAGTGCTTTTTTTTACCCAAGACACGACGGTTTACCGATTGTTTGAACGGGAAATGATTTATCGAAAGGAAACGTATTGAACAAGTTCGAACTGATTTACGTAGAAACAATTTATGTTGTTTCGTTTCCTCTTGTTTAATTTTCTATAACTTTTTTACGCTCTCCGAAACCAGTCATTTCTTTGTCCTTTATAAGCGATTTAGAAGCACGATTAGTATTGTTAGAGCCTCGGTATTGGTCGTACGGCATTGCAAACGGGGAGGCTCGTGTCTTGAATAGAAATGAAAATCGTCCCGATAATCGATCAGTGAAAATCACGATGATGACCACATAGAAATCCAACGAATAACAAAGCGGGTGTTTACTTTCACTGTGTGAAAAGCTCGCTATATACTTTTGCTTTTACGATCGTGATAATACAATCGCTAAATAAAATTTTTGAAGTTGAATTCAAATATCGCTCACGGCTCTTTGAAATTCTTCCATGAAGATGTGTCCATACCAAAAAAGAAAAGCGTAAAAATTATAAAATTGCAAAATAACAGGAATGGCGAGATACCCGCCCATGAGTATCTCCTCGTTCTCGCATCCGATTCCAATGTTCGATTCAAGGTGACTCACGAACATAGTACGCAAAGTGACCGGATGCATTGACGGTAATTTATCCGCCATTAAATGGATTCGGCCTTCAATGCTAATTCGTCTAGCGAAAGTCACGGAAGTAATCAAAGACGCATTAGAGATCGAATGACCGAAATGAACCCGAAATGAAGATCGTTCTACGATTGAACTGCTCGAGATCAATGCACGACCTTTCGAACAGTGCCATTAACGGAGCAGTGTCGAACAGTGCAAAATTTGTTATGCATGGTCATTAAATCAAGAGGACCATCGCGATGAATAACTTTCATGAAGACGTACATACACACACATATGGCGCTCGCGATTGCGTAGGCTAGCGTGTGTGGGTAGTCTGGCCTTCAAAGTCCTTCGGTGGAAAAGTAGGGACCAGGATCGTCGACTACGTGGGCTTCCGGTAAGTGGGAGGACTGGATTGAAGGCATTTCTCCATTACGCGTAACTGTACCTACGATTATCGAAAAAGTCATCACGTTCCATGGTGGAATCATCGTAAATTTATGATCGAAATCATTAATATAACAACATAAAAAAGGAACGTGGTAAGTGATATAAAAAACGTGATAAGGTATAATACTTAATACGGTACATTTAGAAATACGACATATGTACAACGAAAGTAAATTAAACGTTAAGCTTATATTACTTATTGTTTTCTTTTTATTCAATTTCATTCAGCAATTTTAGCTTTTTTCTGTTTACGTTCTTCCTTGCGCTTTTGTTTCTCAGCGGTGTCATGCAGCCGCCTTTTCTTGCGAAGAAGCCATATTTCCTTGGCTCTCTCTTTACGACCATCCATCATGCTCCTATACAACTTGCGATGTTTCTTTTTGATCATTCGTTCTCGTAATCGGTACTCTTGCCTCTCCTGCCGTTTCTTCTCCCATGGATCCTCCTTCGTCACTTCTCCAGTTTTGACTTTCATTTTCTGTAATTAAAAGTATATACAAAATAAGTATGTACAAGTATTTGTATAAAAGTATACACAAGGATGTGTTTGGAGATAACCAACCTTTTTCAATCGATTTCGTTGTAGTTCTTTCTCACTTATTCCATTCGACATTTTATTTGATTCAATTTCCTCCTTCAAATCTTCTTCAGAATCTCTTTCCGCTGTTTCATCTTCTTCTCTTTCCTCTTCATTTTCTGTCTCTTCTTCGGATTCATCTTCATCTAATTAATAAAAAAAATTAATTTTTTACTACTTATTGCCTATTAATAATTATTTAATTAAAATACGAATACGCACCATCGTTAAGCTTAAATTCAGGGTCCATAAGAGCACGTTCCTCTGGTGGAATGTAAATTTGATCATGGCGACTGTCCGAAAATGGCGAAAGATGTGGCGGAAGTACACAACCCATTAAATATTTCTCTACAGGTAACAATTCTCTAGCATTCACTGAATCAAAAACCCATTGTGGTTGTACATAATATCTATAAAAACATCAGCTAATTAAGATATTGATTAAAAACTCAATAATAAAAAAGATATTTCTAAGCATTACCTAGAAATATACTGCTTGGTCATACTAGGTCTATCCACTATATGATGCGTTATTGTTTCGTCGTTTTCATCAAATGTCGCCCCAACAAAAAGTAATTTATCCCAAGATACTTCGGCTCCGAAACAACGTAAAATAAAAACTAAAGGCTCTCTTGGTATTTCTCTATTCAAGAAAACTTTCAAACCTTTAAAAATTGTTTTTAACTTTTTTATTTTTTCCGCTTCTATCATTGCTTCTTCCAGTTTTGTAGCATCATCTTCCTAAAGTGAGTAATTATATATGAATGTTAAGAAAAGTAAAATATTTAGTTAATTTCTTCATACATTTGCAAATTTATCCATCTCCAATTCTTCATCTTCTGTATTTTGCAATGTAGGATCAAGGTTTACTAACGGTACACTCAATGCAGCTATCCTTTCTGATACATATGCTTCCTCATCCACGAGTATTTTTTCAGTATTATCTACACATCAAACATTTCTATTACACAACCGTAAAATCTATCACAGAAAAATCTACATAAAAATATTCCAGGAAAATCGTCTTACCACTAGTAGTGAGTTTTGGAGGATAATATAAATTAAGGGTATGATACAGCCTGAAGTTCACAAAGCCTAACATCGTAATGTAGAATTCTACAAATATAGACATCATTTTAAAATCAACATCATTTTTTGCTTGGGGCTCAAAACTGAAATGATGAGGCACAATCCAGGTTATTATTTGTCCTTTAATTTCAGCTTGATAATAATATCCCTTAATGGATACAAATACTTTGCGTAAAGCTTTAGCAGCAATTACAGCATGTAAAAATTCAATTGTCAATCTTCTACATAATAAAGACTGGTCTCTTGGTATATGCTTAAGAGATGGAAATGTACTGAACAAGAAACATAAAGTCAAACAATCATCCAGATCTCTGAGTGCATCAATAAATGTAGGATAACGCTCTTTAACAATGTGATCTAATTTCAAAGTAGGATGATTACTTAGATATCTCTTCATATCTGAAAATTCTTTCAAAGCCCTTGCTCTCCCAACTTTCTTATTAAATACCTAAGGAAATATAATTTTTGTAAATATTTGATCTTTGGATTATAGTATTGTGATATTCAAATTAAACATACCTTTAATTCTCTTAATTTCCATATTATTGGTTCATGCATCAAAAATTGAATGTCTTTTTTGTGATATAATGTTTTAATACCAGGTTGTCCTTTCTGTGCCCTTTTACGATTACGTGGTTCTCTTGGATATATGCCCTTTAATATACATAGTCTACGGAAATCTATTAATGTAAGCTGTAACTTTTTCAAGGCGGCTTTCCTTGACATAAATTGTGCTCCCTCCCCAGCCTGATACTACAAATATAAAAGAGATTTTAACAATAAAACAAAAATACTTTTAAAAGATCAATATGTATCAACATGTATATTTTCAAATTTCCTCTATTCTTTATCAATATGTATATTTTCAAATTTCCTTTATTCTTTATAAAAGAAAATAACCTCAATTACAGTTACATAAATGATTTTCAAGAAAACCATAAATAATCTTAACAAATACCTTTTTCTTTCCTATTACGACCATTTTATATCACGACCTTTATGCAATAAAAATGTAAAACTATATAAACGTGTGAAAAATAATTTACAATAGATCCACGTGCTTCACGGGACAAAATAACAGAAGGCTCGCTCAAGAACTTAGAAATATAAAACAACGCCACCATGTGACAAATCCAATAACATATTCTTAAACGTTTAATAAAACGGAAGACAACGGAAAAAGGTGAGAAAAATATAAGACCTGCGACTTTTGTTATTAATATATCTTATTTTATTGTATTTTTGATTGCGCACAGCACAAACATATAGAAAGTTATACGTTAGCGTATTACTTAGACATCTTAATTATCTTCGTCTGAATCGTTTTCACCATCGCTTTCGTCCTCTAATTCTGGCATAGGAAAACGTAGTATAGCTGCTATTCCAGTAAGTTGATCCAATTCTATATGGAACATTAAAAATATTGTACAAACATTTTAAAATATCAAAACTTGAACAACTTAGAACTGGCTAACTTACGTTCACCGGATACATGCAAACTCGAAAATATTTTTACATCCCCACCAGAATCTCTCACACTTTCAACCAATTCGACATATTCTTTTCTTGTATTAACATCTTGACATCTAGATATAATTATTATAATTGTAAATATATGAATATAATATACTATAAAAAAGAAAAATTATTGTACCATTGTTTACCTAAATAGTTTATCTGAAATAAGTAATGTTTCAATAGCTTGAGATTCATTAGCTTTCTCAATGTGCTTCTTCCCGTAAAAAGCTCTAGAAGGATCAATTTGTAATATTGTATAAAATGTCTCTAGTGTTTTCACTTCACTTGATGCTTTCGTATCCGAGATTCGCGACATTACTGTAGGCTCAGCTAATATTTCTATTGTAAAAAAAAAAAATAATAAGATGTGCATTATTATATTCACTTAGTCTGAAGAATTTAATATACCTTTCAGTGAATGTTTGAAACCAGAACTAGAATGCACAAGTAAGAATTTGCCTTTATTTTCTAACACTATTTTATTATCCGATTTAATGGCCTGTTGTATCATATAATCCATAAATTGATCTTTGACAAATCCAGGACTTGCGAGAATAACACATTTCACAATATCAAAATTGATGTGTCTCAAAATTCCTTGCATTATGTTATCATAAAATCTTGTTAAACCCTAAAAAATTCATATAATATGAAAATTTTGTTGATGATATTCGACATTAATCTAAACAGAAGTTTTATGTATATATAACCTTTTCATGCTGTGAAACATTTCCTTTTCTCTTTCTAGGGATAACTTGATCTATTTTTACACGAACAATTGTCATATTAGAAGTTATTAAGCAAATATGTGCTATACCTTCTTGCATTACCACGGCAGCAACATCTGCATTCTAAAATATAATAAAATCAAGTATTCTGTTCTATAAAATTTCAACAGTGATTTTTGTTATTGCTCTTATTATTACAATCTTACTTGTGTAGGATCACATGCAGTATCAACTCTTTCCAAAGAAATAGAATCCCATTTAACTTTGGTAATTGTAAATTTTCTATTTTGTTCTACATCCAATGTATGATATGCTCCCATCTAAAAATAATTATAAGTCAAATATATTTTTGATAATTTGTTGAATACTTCTAAATTACTTTACCTTAACATATTTATTTTCTTCTACATTTCTACCTTTCAGTCTTAAAACACATGCCTGTGTATCAAAGTCAATACCTTCAACACATATAGTCAAAGTAGTTCTGACTCTATAATTGTTAGAACTACCAGTTGCAGATTCCATTTGCACCTTTCTACACATATAATAATATTAAATGAAGTATTAAGATTTATTCCATATACAATTAACATTAAAGTTCCTACCTAATAGTGGAACAACTAACAAAATCTCCTTGAGCAATAAGATTATACGCATGCCACATATCTTCTGTATTTTCTGGGACAAGGGACACGCTCCTAATAATTTTTTTTTCTTTTGAATTCTATTGTTCACTTATATTATGATTCATTAAGAACATTAATACTCACCCCTCTCCATCTTTATCAACATTCTTAAACACAAGCTTCATTTTTCACACAAGTTTTTTATTTACTAAACCTAAAAATTTGTTATATTGAACATTACGTCCTCTTTCTATCAGTCTTAAGCAATTTAATTAATAAATATTAATTTTTTAAACGAATTTTCTTCGAATCTTGTCTTGTCTTACAAGGATTTCAAAGTTCATTCGACATATTACACAATTAACAACAAGAAGAAGTACAAACACTGAAAAAATTTATTTACGAGACGCTTTTACAAATTATTATACATATTAACTTGAAATCAATGGCATAACAGGTTAAGTTCGTATGATGTCGGGATAATAGTTTTATGATAGCTAACTAAATTACGTAATTACCTTAAGAATAATTATACAAATCTGTATTTAAGAAAATTCGACACTCCATGTTCTAAGCTTAATTAGAATAGCGTAAAATAAATGGAACCATATGTCAAACATGATACTTTTCTGTTGGTCGACAGTCAATATTCCTAGAATGAGGTTTACAGATGGCGTAAAGCAAAATTCCAAAAGATGAGATAAAAAGTATTATTAACTAAGCGTCATAAAGCATAGATTGCACTTGTATCTCGTCTGTGTCATAAAGTTTCCATTTTTACAACAGGAAAATGTCAATTAATTATGTCAATTGATTACATTAATTACATTATATATTGATTAGATAATGTACAACTTTGTAAATACATATATATTTATCATAAATAATATTTTTTATACATTCATTATTTATATCTTACATATTGCTTAAGTGCGTGTATTAATTAATTAATAAAAATATTTTGTTCGTTACACAATACATACATATATACACGTATATACATGCATATATATATATTTGTTTATTTATTTATTAATTTTATCTTTCTATTTATATAATTTAAATAATTTTATATACATTTATTGAAATAGTTTTAATAATTTCTTCTTTTCTATTTGATCGTTTTCTTTAATAGCTGCAGAAAATGCTTGTAACTCCCTTTCAACTGTATTTTGTAACGTAGGATCCAATTCAACAGCTTTTGTTAAATCTTTAATGGCGTTTTCTTTATCCCATGCACCTATATATGCTTTACCTCTCTTATATAATGCTTTTACATTATCTAAGAATAATGTATATTATTAACATATTCAATTTGTTTATATGATCTATAGTAATTTATATGATCTAAAGTAGCAAACCTGGATCATGTTTAAGTACTGTTGTGCAATGTTCAATAACTGCATAATATTCCTTTTGAATTAATTTACATTGTGCATAATTTAGAAGCAATGGGGTTTTCAAACGATTTAAAGCTAACCATTCTTCTTCATTTGGTTTTTCACTACAAATAACATATAACAATAACAAATATGATATAATAAGAGAAAAGAATAGTAAACATATTTATATACTGACCCAAGCATAACTTGTTCCAATATTCCAATGCCTTTAGCATACATCTCACATGCAAGATCATAATTTTTTTGTTTATATAATGCATTTCCTTTCTCTTTTATGTCTGGAATACTTTTCAATTTCTCATCTTCAGTCATTTGCCATGTCTCTTTTTCATATTCATCAGGTAAGATCACCTTAACAAGTTCTATAAATATGCATATATTTAGATAAGTTTTAAAAAAGTAAAAGATAACAAAATAATGTTAATTTCATGAGATTGATCGATACCAATTGTAAATTCTAAATCTTGAGGACACTTGATAAGTTCATTCAAATCGTTGTATCCAATTCCATCATTTTGTAAAGCAATACCACAGCAATGATAGCTACGCTTCTGTGATTGTGGTTTTGCGACTTCCCTCAAAGTTTTAGATACAAAAGGATATGCTGCAACTAACTGGAATAACAAGTAGTATTAAAATATCAGTTTTAAGTATTAGTATATATTTTTATATTATTATAAACATACACTTTTGTCAATTCTAAAACAAGCCACTTCATTCAGTGCCATTTTCTGTATAATATTCTCCCATACTTCAAGTTTGAATTGTTTTCCTAAGACAAGTTCCATCGGATTTCCCATTGCCTTGCTATCATCTATTAATGTTTTTCCCGGATCACATTTTGTTGTTTTAAAATGAAAGAGTACCTAAAAATTAATATATGATTCTAATTACAATTATTAATTTATGCTTATCATAATTAGAATATTAATGTAAATATATGCACTTTAGTTCCAGGTACAAAATTAATAGTTTTGGTTCCTGCATGAATTACAGTTTTTATTATGTATTTCTTGCTTTCCATTTTAATAGTATACAGCAGTTGATAAAACAGAATTTAATAAAAAGTCAACCTAAAATAATTTGGGATTATAATACCAATATTATTATAAAATATTATAACGAATATAATAATTATAATAACGACCTTGTACTTTATATCACTATGTGGATGAATCAGTCTGTAAACATTAATAATCACAAGTCATTTCTTCCACGTTACTCTCTTTTGAAGGTTGACGTCTTCAGTTGCAACTTTTTAATCGTATCATTGTTAGAATTATTCATCACTTACTAATTCCTTAATAATTCGTATGTTTCCCGTAACAATCTTATGCTTCTTACTAAGTCAATAAACCCATACGAAAGTGTGAAATTATCAATAACTCATATCGTAAGTGAAAGACGGTAGGTACACGAATAGTTAATATATTTTCCGATATGCTATTGCTATAAATAGTTAAATCGAATTACTTAAATATTACTAAACATCAAGTGTGTTATCTAATCATTTAGCTTTTAACATCTAAAAAAACTTGCACATTAAAGTGGTATTTAACATTTCAAATGTCTTTGAAGAATATTTTATCAGTTGTGAAATCCTTAAATATAGTCGTCAAAATTATATAATACTAAATATTCGAATTCGTTTCATGTACGTTTGATGATAAAATCAATTTTAGATTATTATTAAAATCTTTTCAAGAACAAGTAGTCTAGGAAATCGTAAATGAAACAAAATAAGTGATATATTATTTTAAATTTTGAAATCTTTTATATATAATATACAAGTGCACATTTTATATAATTGAGAAGGTATTCGTATTTTGACTTAATAAATGACTTTGCGCTTTTATATCATAAATAGGACAAGTATTAATTTCGTATTTATTACGAAATTTGTATAAAGTGAGATTTATCGATAAATATATATAAACAATATAATATCCATTGCAAATTTAAAACAGTAACTAGTATTCTATCACTAACAAAATGAGTACAATTGACAAAGTCTTGACAAAATCTACTCCTACTAAAAATATAAATGGACACAATATCCGTAGTAAGTTAACACATTATTTGTTGATATATTTCTATATTACAGTCTTCTAATTAAGCATTATTACAGTATATCAATAATTTTCAGGTGTGGAAGAAATCCAGATACCTGTACCATGGGGCATCATAAGCGGTCAGTAATTCATCTTTCTTTTCATTAAATTTTTATTAATCATCAAGAATTTTCACTAACTGATGCTAATAAAAATTAAAAGATATTATAGTACAATAATAATCAATTTAGGAAAATGGTGGGGACCAATTGATCAACAACCGATTGTGGCATTGCATGGATGGCAAGATAATGCAGGAACATTTGATAAATTAATTCCATTACTACCATCAAATGTTGCCATTCTAGCTATAGATTTGCCAGGTCATGGTTTATCTTCCCATCTTCCTATTGGACAATTTTATTATATATTTTGGGATGGGCTTATTAATCTACGTAGAGTTGTTAAACATTATAAGTGGAACAAGGTTAGCAAGCAATTAAAAGTTATACAACGATCTTTTATAATTCTATACTCTTCTTGTACAAAAGTTCAGTTTTACTAAAGTACTACTAAGTATCTTGCAGTTTTTGATGTCATAATATATATAAATTCATATATAAATATGATCTTAACTTTATAGCGCAGAAATTGTAACACTAGACAATCATCTTTATAATGATTGAATTAATATCATAAAATTTATTTGGTACAAGGTTGACTGTTATGTGCTTATGGTAAGTTTTTGCATTCTTCATTGTCATTGATATTAATTGCTTCAAATTATGTATTATGAACCATATAGTGTCGTTGTATAACTATATGACACATATATATTAAGATGATAATAAATTTTAATTCATCAGCTGCAACTTTGTTTCCTATCAAAATTCTTATTTAAAGACATTTATTTTTAGGAAGTTTGAATGCCGATATATTTAAAATAGTTAAATTTTTCTCTCCCTGTTTCTCAATCTTTTTCTTTAAGTAATTATTTTATTGTGACACAATAATCAATTACCTGTAGGCAAATGGTGGGGTCCCAAAGGGATCCAACCAATAGTGGCATTACATGGACGACAAGACAATGCTGGCAGTTTTGACACTTTGATTCCTCTATTATCTGGTGAGATTTCAGTACTCTGTTTGGATATGCCTGGTCATGGTTTATCTTCCCATTATCCAAAGTGTCAGTACTATTATGTTTATTGGGATGGTATTATTCTACTACGTAGAATTGTGAAATATTTCAAGTGGACAAAGGTTAGCGAGTGGATTCAGTCTCACCGCGCCTTAGTTTAAATAAATGTTGTTATACATAATGTATAATACCACAAACCTTATTTTATTATTATTGTTATATAAATGTAACAGTCAGCCTTGAAAATGTCTACTAAACTGTATACCTAACTATCTATATGTTGCATTATATAAGATATATGCCTTATAAGACCAAAATGCATGATACACATATACATATACATATACATATATGCATATATTTTTGTACATAATTAATAACTTACGTTAAATCAATATTAATTTCTTGTTTGTTTCTGCTTTATGTATATCTTTGTACATAATCAAATGTCATTTCCATAGGTGAAATTACTTGGACATTCCTTAGGAGGAGCAATATCATTTTTATATGCTGCATCTTTTCCTGATGAAGTAGAATTCATGATAAGTTTAGATATTGCAAGTCCCAGTGTAAAAGATATAACAAAAAGTCCTGATATAATTAGTGATAATATTGACAAATTTCTAAAATATGAATCACTTCAATCTGGCGGTATTCCATCCTACGATTATAATGAAGTGCTTGAAATTGTTGAAGATGCTTATAAAGGTTCCATAACTAAAGAAGGCGCAATAATATTAATGAAACGTGGTTTACAACCTGCCAGTGAACCTGAGCGATATTATTTTGCACGTGATCCGCGATTGAAGGTAAAATATCTTACATAAAATATTAGATGTGTTATGTATTGATTTTATATTAATATTAATATTAATTTTTAGGTTTCTGCATTGGGTATGATATCTTTGGATCTAGTACTTGCATATGCATCTCGAATAAAGTGCGCTTATCTTAATATTCGTGCTGTACCCGGAATGAAATTTGATAATCCAGAATCTTATGAAAAAGTATTAGATGAAATAAAACTAGGTGCTAAAAGATTTGAATACCACAAAGTAGAAGGAACTCATCATGTACATTTAAATAATCCTGAAAGAATTGCACCTATAATTAACAATTTCATAAGTACTTAATGATTAAATATTTTTAACTGTAAACTGTGAAAGTAAGTAGCAGTTGTTAAACTAGTAAAAATTAGTCTTATAAGCAAGCTACATTAGCTGCATACATAGGGTTTCAAATATTTAATTTAGACATAATTATTTTAATACATATATATAGTATGATATTGGCTTGTCCAAAAAGTTCGTTCCGATTTTTAAGGAAAATTTAAACGCAACACATTTAAATTTCGATATACATTTATTAAATTATAATTCCACAACTTTTCCCCATCTTTCATGCAACTTGAATATTCCATCCTTGCAGAATCTCTCAGGTTTTTCGGTTAAAAATTTTTCAATATGATTTTTTATGTCGATCGAAGAGTTAGTTTTTGCCATTAAGGGAATTTTGTAATGACCTAAATAGGTGAAAAGCTGAGGATGCAATGTCTGGTGAATACGATGGGTGGGATAACACATCTCAACCAAGCTCCAACAACTTTTGTCAAGTAGTCAAAGACACATGAGGCAGCGCATTGTCCTGATAAAACATGACATCCTTCCGATTCGCTAGTTCTGGTCGTTTCTGTCCAATTGCTGTTTTTTTTTTTTTTTTGTTTCTAGTTCGTCATATTGCGAGCAATACTTTTCCAAATTTATTGTCTGGTTATTTGGTAGAAGCTCGTAATACAGGATACTTTTCCAATTCCATCAGATACTGAGCATGACTCTCTTCGGATGAAAACCGGCTTTTGGGGTGGTTAAAGGTGATTCATTCCGCTTTCCTCAAGATCTTTTCCACTCAGCAGCTTAACAGCGCAAATCTTGTTTGCTGCTTGTGTGGTATTTTTGCCTTTCTGGTAGAAGAAAAGCATCGACTGCTTATAATACACTTTGTTTCCTTCCGTATTTAAGAGCGTATAAAACTAACAAAAATTAATATATTTTAATTAAACTTTTTTCTAAAAAATTAGAATTTAGAATATGTACACACGTCATTTGTTTTCAATCAATCTGATATATTCAGACCTGTCCTAATCCCATTTATCGAAAATCGGCATGTACTTTCAGACAACCCAATATCTAAACAATGAGTATTTCCACAATACTTGTGCTTCAGATCAATGAATTTAATTTATTAAAAGTACAACGATTTCATAAAATATTTGATATATGTATAAATATACACAGAGTTATTTATTAAAATTATACTACTTTTTTAAAATAGTAATGAAAGAGTAATATATTTTTCATTGCATCAAATTCTTCCATTTTTACAAAATAATAAATTAAGAAATGACTACATATCACAATTTTCGAAAAAATACCATTCCAATTGATATCTTAGTATCAGTAGTACTTTATCGATTACAAATAAAACTACAATTTTTCTTTTTGCAGTTTGTTTAAAAATGAGTCATGAGTTAAAAATATTTCAAAAATAATAAATGTTACTAGTTACAAGGCCAATGAACGATGTTTTTATAATATTTAGTGGTATATTATTTTAATGGGTATTATATTTACTAGCCAACGGCGATAACGCATTAAAGTTTTGCTAACGCAGCGCAGCAAACTTATACCGGTTTATGCTTCTACGCATAACTTAGCGATAAATGACCTCAAAGCGATATACATTATCATTTCGTTTTTTCTTGTATTAACTTAATTTCCATAATTTTAACGGAAAAAAACGATTTTGGTACTATATGCAAATGTAACTTATTTTTGAAAAAATTTTATTTATAATTTATTGTAATAAATAATTGTGAAAAGGATCCGAAAAAGTTTATTATTTCATTTTTCTCATAAAAATTAGACCGAATTTCAAATTGCAACATTCTTTCAAGTTATTATTGAGAGCTGCGTTATCATTCAGACGAAATTATAAAGAAAATGATATACGAGAGATAAAGATGCTATTGATACAGATGTTTTTAGGCTACCTACAATGGTCAAACCAAGAAGTTTCAATATCAATTTGTTTACTCAGCTGGTGAGGTAACGCCACGTAGAAATATAAATTTATATATTGAGACCTTATTCGGCACAGCTGTTACATACCAGTTCTTCTTAAATTTTTGTTCAATAAAGAGCGATTATAAGAGATAGATTTATAAAGAATGTTTATGTCTTATCAACGAACAGGTAAGCAAGAGTTAATAAAGTATTAATCGATGTTTTAAAACCTCTTATAAATTACAATTTTGAAATATAATGAAAGTATCGTAACCGATCGATAATCATTATAAATGCTTCGATTTATACATGATATTAATTTTAAACAATATTTTATACACAATACTAACAGTATAATTTTTAAAATATTTTTATAAAGATTGAAATCTAAAGTTATACTTGTCGGTAGAATTTAACGTTGAAGTATTATATAGCTTTTTGTCGAATTATTGGTTTAGGTCGTTATCAGGTAACTTTTGAAACGAACTTATCCTATCGTACATACACGTTCTGCGTGTCAGTAATTACGAGCGATGATAATGCCGTCACACGTAAAAAATGAACGTGAATATTCCATTTCTACAGGTGAACACCGTTCGTACTTGTCCACGCGTTTTCTTTTCGTATTTCTATAGGAACGATTCGTCTCTATCATAAAATTCATCGTATTAGATCATCGTCATGCCGTAAGTATATATTTTCTTTATTCTATAAAATTACGTAACTAAAATAATCAAACATTTTATTTTAACACATTACTAGACAGTATAGATTCTTATATTTAGTTTGTTTTTTTTCGTTAGTTTAATACTATCGTTTTGAATTATCAGTATGATGCATCGATCCCAACGATCAACAAACTTTTCACTTGAAAGTTTGTTCGTTCGGCTCGAGTTATCAAACTGAATGGATGTACTTCGTTCCCGACATAAAATCGACTTGTCATGGAGCGAAATTTCGTATATACTTCTGGAGATATTTGCGATATTCCGTTGCACGTTGTTGTAATTCTCGATCAGTTGGAGTATACGCAGCGTAAGTTCGCAAACGTGCTTTTGCAAGTTCCAAATCCTATTTATAAATAATTTTTTTTATTGTAATATATAGTAAGATTCACTGCTACTTTAACTACTGATTACGTAACACAGCATAAAAAATGAAAGATGTTAGGTTCTATTATGAAGTGTCTATAATATACATTCCGTACTGAATTAATCTTAATAATAACACCGATTACCTTTAAAAATTTTCGATTACGAGCCAATGATTCTTCTGAGTTTACACGAAAAATAGGCGTCAGCAATCGGTCCAAGCACTTTTCATTTTGTTTTTCCAAAGAAGTATTATGCGTAGAATCGTTATCAGGCATTATCGATGTCATTATTTACGATCTTCATATTCATAATTCACCATTTTGTTTAAGTTTCATCATAATTTTTAGTTTTATTAAATTTTTTATTTTAAAGCAATTATTAATATACTGTGTTTCGCGTGTATGCATGACCACAGTGTATATATTTTAAAAAATATGGTTTCTATAGAAATGTACCTATGGCAACATAAATCGATATCCCTGCGTCAACGAATATGTATCTTGTTGACGGAACCGAATGTGTGTTAAAGGATTAGGGACTTTTGTTTATTATACTTTAAAATAACTTAAATAAATTATATTTAACAAATTGGTACTTATAATCTTATTACTCTTAGAAATTACTATAAGAAATCTTTTTATATCTAAGAATGTATGGAGAATGTATCTGTAGCTCAATAATATATTTTGATAAAAGAACAAAATTCCTTTCTCCTCTGGTATCTGTTTTCTTTATTTGCTATTTTATTTATTCTTCTAGGGTTTGTGAAGTTGGCTGTAAAAAAATATATATAATTTTATAATCTAAACTTTTAGCAAACAATGTAACTACAATACTTACAAGAATATATATATGACTCGGTATTGACCGCTCTACTAACTCCGAAAGCCGCGCTTTGCTTAATTTATGTTCTTCATCTACATGTAACATATAAATATAACTAAAAATAAAACATAATTCAAGACATAATTAATAAAAATACATTAACCAATAAAATTATTACCAGCGGGAACTGTTAGAGACAATGATGGAAGTTGTACAAAACCTGCCACCAATGGTCGTAAAATCCATTCAACTTTTCTTTCATTTTTTGGAAGTATGTAAATGTCAATCTAAGAAAGAAAAACGACCAAATTAATAATCATATTATGGAGGTTTTACAGTTTAAAATGAGTGCTCACTTGTTTTTGCCCAGCAAACATAAAGGCATCACTAGCTTCCATAGTCAGTCGCAATGTAATCATATTATCAGAATGATTTTTTATAAAATATGATATTAATAATGGTGTACGGACCCAACCATGAGCAGGTATTTTGGCTTCCAAACAAATTACAGCGTCCTCAACTCCTAGAGGTGCTAAAGTAACACTGCTGCTGGTTTCTAATGCATTATCATCATTTGCACTGAAATAGCAACTGTTAGTATTATATTATTTAACCATTTTAGAATTTTATATACCTTTGCTTACCGTTTCCATTTAATAGTATAGACTCCTGTACTAATAGGTTGCTCACCACCTGCTTTTGGTATCAAACAATACACATCTGTACCTGTTTCATTTGCAGAAAGTGTAATACCACTTAAAACAGATACTGCCTCATTTCCATTTTCCCTTTCTATTAAATCTCCCTATATAATTATATAATTAAAATTATTATGATGTGCAGTAAAAGATTAATAACTAACAGAAATATTATTTACCAATTCTATAGAAGTATTTATAATATTTATAGGCCATGGAGACACACAAACAATGTGAGGCATTATTATAAATGGTTCATTAATGAAGCCTTTCGTCAGTGGTTCAAAAAGAGTGGTATAAAATAATGTTGACACTTCAAATGGCTTTGTAACTGATAATGAATACGTTAATTCTTTTGATCCTTTAATTTGTTTAGATCTTGTATATTCTACCTGTTATGAAATTGACATTGTTTTATTTTACAAAAATTAAAGGGCTAAAAGAGTACAATGTGTACCTTTATATGAATATCTCGATCACCAACTTTGTGAGCCCTTAAGTATACAGTTCGATGAGTAACGCAATCCTTTTCCATATTATCAATTGGTATTGATATTACCGACTGCTTATTATTCATTGTCAAACTTAATTCCGCTACAATTTAACGAATCGTTATTGACAAATGTGTGTAATGTGTAATAAATGGCAGCATGGACTTTTGTGGTAAGTTACATACGTACTTGACTGTTCATTTGCTCCATCAGACACAAGTGATACATTTAAAAATGCTGATGATATTTTTTCATTAGTAACAATAGATATATTAATAGGTAGCCATTCTCCTAAAAGTGCTGGATTGTTGGATTCAGTACTTATACTCAGAGTAGATTCTTCTTGTTTTATTTCGGCACTGACTAGTGATTGTATTGTTTCAAACTCTCCTCTACTATTGTAAATATAAAATGCATTAGTCTTCTGCATAAATATCTGTCAGTATTTTAAACATACCGAAGCTGTTGTATTTCAGGATATAATCGACTCAAAAAATTTGTTTCTCTCCCTACAGCAGAAAATCTCAAAATAATACAGCACATTTTATCACTACTCATATATAATGAGATTGTCGTAATACGTATTTCGCTACTCTCATTTTGTTGTGGGGCTTCAAATTGATAAGGAAATTTTCTCATTTCTTTCCCGTGAAAAATAAGATTATTATGTTCAGCATCAGCAACGACGAATTCTGAATTATATCCTGGACTATTAACTGTTATTGATACTTTAGAAAATTCAACACTATTGCTGTATGAATTTCTGAATAAAACAAAAAAATTCTGTTATACAAGTTGTTTTTTTCTATATATATAAAAATAATGTGAGTTTGTAAAATTACCTAATAATGACTTCTGCAGTAACCATAGAATTGACAGCATACTTTGGCTGCAAAAATCTTGCTTTAACTTCTATAAACGAACTCATGTTATTATCATCAATTGTAAAGACAATTGGTTCTGACTTATTTAGTTCCCCTACCCACTTTTCTACTGCAGGATATTTCACATCATCGGGTAAGTCAGATTCCGGAGTTGGTGGTTTTTTCTGCAATTTAATATTCTTCTTAATTGTTTAATAACAAATGATTGTACAAAATTTAAATAAAAGTTACTCACGTGAAGAATATTAATGATGTTATTATAGACAGCATCTTTATAATCTTCTGAAAACGTGGTAGAAGGCCCCAAAGCTTCAAATGCCAAGGTGATGTAGTCTTGAACACTTGTAGAGAGATATGCCGCACGTAAAGCATTCTTTAAGATATTTGTGATTAAGACGGGCCACCGTTCCCCGTGATATTCCCACAACATGTGCATCAATAATCTGGCCAATCAAATTTTATGATTTTGATGTTAAGTTATGAAATATGTCTAGAGGAAATAATGTTAGAGTCAACTTTTGAACTAATGAATACTATAAAATTCTTTTAGTAGCGTCAATAAATTTATATAAATATAATAATATTTAATTTTTGACTTACGTTAGAACTTTTCCATAATCTTTAGAATTATAATATTCTTCAGCCATTTGTACGACTGAAACACAATTATTATGCATATTATTAAGTAAAAATTTATATAGCTTCTAATTAAATATATCATACCTAATACTCTCCTCATTCTTGGACACCTATATATCTTAAATTGTGAAATTGCGTTGCCCAGTAAAGCAATGATTATATTCTGAAAATATAATGTAGTTTTAGATTAGAGTTATTTCTAGTTATAGATAAACATACATTTTTTGACTGAGAAAGTATTAATATGTTTCTTACAGAATGGTGAACTGTGTATTTTTCTTTATATTGTAAAGCCTGTATAGCAAGTGCTTTTTTTATGGGATCTATAGGTTCTGCACTGAATTTTCCAGGACACCATGGGCGTTGCCCATAGAATTCAAGTTTTTCTTCGCCTGCTAATGGGTCTGGATCTGGATAACTAGTAACATTCTAGAACAATACATATAATGCTTAAAAATTTTGTATATAAAAATACCATTTGTATTAAATGTACTAATTTTTATACCTGACAAAGTTCTTTGCAAGCTGCTTGCCTTAAGCCTGCATGATGAGCTGCTGATTGAAAATAATATCCAGGGTGCTGAGTTTGGACACCAGGAAGTCCCTGTCGAATAGCATCATCAAATAATTCTGCAAATGTAGAAAACTGACTACACATCCAAGCATGATGTTCAAATATAAGTTCCTTTGGACCAGTCCATATTTTGAATCTGCATTACCAATTTAATGTTATTGTAACAGTACTTATTATGTTATATATTCCTTATGTTATTACATATATTTCTGACCTGTCAGTATGAAGTCTAAATTGCGATATAGCATCTTTAGGAACATTTAAGTTGAACATTACTTTACATAACTTATAATTTATAAAACAAGCAATAGTTGTAATTTCCATCACATTTGTGTCTGTTATTGGTATTTCTAATAAGTGATTATATGCTTGAGTATAATGCCTATAAAATAATTTTGTACCTTTTATTTGTACTCAAAATCTTTTCCAATGTTATTACACTTACTTTTGAGCTAAATTTTGATCTTGTCTTAATTCATTTAAAAATGCCATCTTAAATTGATGGCGTACAAATAAATGTTTGTATGCATTTTTTTGCATAGTTTTGTTAAGTTGATCTCTATGTCCTTTGACAATACGATATTCATGATGATAAAAGTTTTGTGCTAGATCATATAATGCACTTTCTAGTCTGAAATGCATATAAATATGTATAGCTAAAGCATATAATCAAAAGTAGAGATTTACAATTAATTTATTAATTACCTAGATATATATCCTAGTAAATGATTTCCATGTGGCAAAATGTATAATAACTTTGGAGATAGTTCACATGCTCCACAGACAGCTGTGGCACGTTCAGTTGCAATAGTATCTTCAGAACCAGGTGGAGGTTGTGTACAATGTTGTATAAGTACTACGGCTATTTTTGTAGTTCTTCCATCTAAAGCATTTCTAAAAGTACAAACAGTCAAAAGCATTGATTACAATATTTTTTAATGAATAATATTAATGATATCTAAAATAATCTGTACCTAAGAGATTGTACTTTAGAAGCACATTCCATCTTTTTCTCGTTCCATTGAGGATCATTCCAATCTAAATTATAAAATACAACAACAACTGCTGGAATTTCATTAAGATATTTATTCATCCAATTACGTTTCAATATTCCTTTGGGCCTATAATATTCATATGAATTCCTCTGAAATATATCAATAAGATTTTAGTAATTCAATAACCACATATATGAATTATGTTATATAATTATATATGATATAATATACCTTGGGTTTTACTGTAGGGAATTCATGAGTAGGGCTAAGTAATTTAAATTGTATAGCAGAATTTTCTAATCTGCGATTATTACTGAATGCATCCCAAATTGACCGATGTACAGGATTTGTAATGTCTAAACCAGTTAAGCCAATAAGAGCTAATGGCTTGGTAACTAATTCTGGTGGTAACTCACACATAATTAAGGATTAACTGTAAAATTTTCTTATTAATCGTATATATTATACATATAAAGAAAATATATATATTTATAAATTATATTTGACATGAAATAACTATTTATATATGTTTAAACACATACCCAACTATTTAAACAATGAACTACATTGAAGAAGACACCATTGAACTAAATTTTGTGAACAAGAAATAATACCAGAGATTGATAAATTGGTATCTAATACTATTCGACGTGTCTATGTATACTTTGACAGTTTAGGTTATGTGTTGTTCTTTGATGATATTATGTATCTGTATGGACATAGGAATATCCATGTGTATCTGCAACTGCTAGTGCCCTCTAATATTATTATCATAATGATTGCGAAAGATACTAAAATAATGATTGGATCAAATATTGTGATATTATGAAATAGAAAAAATATATTATAACTATTAGGATTAGTATATTTAAGATATTACTTTATAAAAATATTTTTAAAGCAAGTTTTTATTATCCAAATGAAATTATATACATAAAAAATTGAATTTTATTATACGTAACTTCTGCATGACAGAATAAAACAATATTTCATTATATATGTAAATAAATTAATATATCTTATTACATGTAAAGTGTTTTATTTATAATATAATCTTTAAACAATATCAGAGGCATTTAATACTTCTGATTCTTTATCTTCTTCCATAGGATTCAATTTACTTGCAGAAGCTGGAGAATTTAACTTTGTCTGTTCTGGTGTTAATCGAACTGTTGTCCCATGTCGACTATAATCTTCGATTTCGCCTACTGGTCGTTCAAGATCTTCTTCCACTGTACTTTTCCTACATCTATTCTATATTTCAAATTTTTTAAATTAAAAAATTCATCTTCAAATTCTTTCAGTTTGGTCTGAGTATCTTTTCAAATTTGTATTTACCTGAAGAAGTTTGAAGAATTCTTTCCGAAATACTCTGCTGCATATAAAGTATATGATAATATGGATAGCAAAATTACAAAGCTCCGTGACAGCAGCAAATGCTCGAAATAAGAGATAAACACCATCTGTACTTTTATAATCATAATATACAAATTCAAGCAATATCGATGGGATCATTGTTACTATAAAACATATTGCCATCATCGACATTAATGTAGTTAAATGTTGTTCTTCTCTAAACAAATAATTTTTGTAACAATTAAATTGTATTTATTTATTAATTTATTATTAATAATTATTAATTTAACTTTTATTTGTAAAACATTCTGAAGGTGCATTATAATCTTTATTTTTTAAACACTACCTATATCCTCGATTACGGGTCAATAAAGAAGTTTCAGGGACATTTGCAGTACGAAACTTCTCCGAAACCGACTGAAATTCTCTCTTCCTAGCATTGAGCTGCAAAAATCTTTTGACCACAAAGCTATTCAGTAAAAGAAGAATTATAGTTGGGCAGAGTCGTAGCACGACTTCCATGATCCAAATGTATGCGTTCCATAAAGCACTTCGGGTGATAGAGGTGTTTTCACGCAGAGTGAAGAGAGTTCCGGTATCTTCTTGCTGTTCATATACTGTTCTCATTCCTGTTAGTGGAGCGCTTACCTATAAAATGATCCCAAGTAAAATTGGAAATTTCATAGGCAGTAATTATTTTTTTACAAAAAAAAAAAGAAGTAAAAAGATGATACCGCGAATCCAAGAATAAAAGAGCACAGGATAAAAGAGCGAATATTTTTGCGTGCGTTTCTGCTGCGGATGCGAACCGGGAAAAAAATGAAGATATATCGATCGACAATTAAGCAAGTCATAATTGAAATGCTGGCTATAGCGAACGTGTTTACGGCAACCAGTTCTATATGAGCGTGGTAAAAAACAGACGGGTAATTGTTCCTCGTTCCATATCCTAATCTAATAACTGAAATCATATACTTTTATTTAGAAATTCTAAATTATAATATAATATAACATCTAAATTAAAATATTGCTGATTACCTTATGCTTATTTAAAATATTTTTAATTAAATTGTTAATATTTTTTATATTCATATCGTGATACATACATACAGGTATCCAAGACAGAAGAACCCCGGCGTTTGCTAAAGTTAATCCTCGGAGATATAGGTACGAAATTCCTCGAAACACCGGAGTAGATAACACCAGGAATATTAAAACATTGCCAAAAATGCCGCTAATTACGATCGTAGGAATTACTATCCTATAAAGGACACGTAATACAGACGTAGTCTCATTGAGAGGATGTCTGTCCGCGTTAATTATACTATTCCAGGTAGAATTTTCGTCATCGCAACATAAAAGCGTTCTAAAAATGTTTAAATATATTCAGCAACAGCCAGGTAATATTACAATGTTTAATAATATTTAATTACTATTAAAATATGAAATTTAAAAAGTTAGAAACTAATGAACATTTTTAATATCTATCGTTACTATAGATTATAGATAAAGTCCGTTCCTATTCAAAACATACCCTTTAAATATTCCCGTTAACATAGTGGATACGGATGCAAAACTATTTAAACAAATTTAAGACAAAGCACAATTTAAAGATCACGTTGAAAATCTACTAGATTCTATCGTTACTTGAAGGAATTTTCTGTCACTCATTTTACCGCTTTCATTAATAGCTTCTTGAGTAAAACCGACGCAACGGATGCACGAGTTCTGTGAGATCCATCCCCGTTGAACTCACTACCGTGTTTCCCATGAAAAGTCGATATTGCGCATGCTCTCACAAAGGTTGACTTATTGTTGTAGTCGAAGTATAATTACTTGTACATTATAATTATATTCCAGCGCCCTTCGTCAGGCTAATTTAATTTAAGATCTAATAAAAAAACATGTTTCATGTTCAACTAATAAATTCTCTGCTTCCAATGTGCACTTTATCCATGAGAACCAAAAGGAATATTCCAACAGGAAGATGATGATCATAACGCTTAATGCGTTTTAAAGGAGAACTTTATATTGTCGTAAATACCTTTACATTTTCTCTAATATTTTCTGGAAACGAACATTTAACTACAATAGATATGCTGTATGTATATTAACAAATATTAAATTCTAAACAAGCCTATATATAAGTTCAAAGCAGAATCGCTCATCTCTGGTTGATTCTTTCATTTTTTAAATGAAATGAAAATCATGAGTTTGAATACGGTACGCAACACCTTTTCTCGTTACAAATAAAGCTCTACGTCACGCGAACTTATTCTTAGCTACGAAACGCGTTCAAAATTAATCGATTATCTCTGTTTAGGGTGATATTATTCATCAGCTTCTGTGCCATCACGTCGAAGACTTTGACGTCAGATAATTTTTGCCCCAGTCACCTTTCCAACGGATGCCTGGATGATTTTCAACTCCTTTACAAAAGCATTCAAGTGTTGATATTGTTTTGCAGAAGCGAGCATTTAATTAGATATTGCTCGCTAATTTCGAAACCAATAGAATTTATGTACAACGGCGGATGTTTGCTAATTGTAAATACTGTCCTAGTTCAAAACAAAAATTGCTACGCAGAGAGAACGTTTCTTTACAATAGGAGGAGCATCGAAGTTCGAAACAATTTCTAAAACCACAAGCAATATCCGTCAGAGTACTTAACAAGATATCAGCCAATACCTTGTTACCAGGTACCAATACAAATCATCAACTATTCGTTTTTCGCATTTGAAATAGCATATTCGCCAGTCTGAGACGAAAGAGGTAACACAGGAAGCATCGCTAAATGCAGGAGAACAGGATTTAATTGATCAAGCGACGAGCTTTGAAAGTGTAAGAATATCATGTTCTAAAAAACAGAAAAATAAGTGGAAAAATATTATAAGAAAAAGAGAAATTTTCAGTACAATAAAAATCTCTTGAAAGAACGATCTTAAGCAAGTATCATCATTCTAATGTGAGCTTCAAGTTTCATCGATACCCAAAAGCGTTTCTGAAAAAACGAACAGTTATTTCAAGCAGAAAGCATCATTAGAGGAATCCTTTACACTCGATAGAGTGTCTACTCAAGCGACTAACGAAAATGCAAAGCCGTAGAGTAAGCTTGGTAGGTTGCAGGATAGTGTTACACCGATTACAAATTGATCGTACTCGGAAAGAACTAAGGGTATTAAACATATCGTTTGAAATTATATATCTCCCAGCTTAATAATGACTAAAAGTCATTAGGAACTTTTATATTTTTTTATACATATACTTAGAATCTGGAAATCTAAGAATGTAAATTAAGATCAAGTCAAAAGCAATGCCTAAAATTTCGGATCAAATAAGGATATTTTGAACTTAAAAAACTGAGAATATTCCTGATTATTTTTATAGGACATATAAAACTTTAAACGTGTACAATACAAATACTAAATTCTTTTGTTACCTTCTTTGTATACCTATTTAAATTACTTTGTTATTTTTAGGTGCTCTTTTTTCATGGTAAACAATAATAGTAATTTAACACACAAGTGTAAAATGTTATAAATGATATTTAAAATTATTATTTTTTGCATAATTGGTGGATATAAAAAAATAATTCAAGAAATACAGAAAAGATTTTGATATTGTCAGAGTTGATATTATTAACTTTCTTTCTATCATAGTCCATAAGGTTGGTATTACTTGAGCGCCTCAATATCGAGAAAATTTCAAAACCAACTGACTAACTGAGGAACATACTTGATTAAATTTGTGTAAATTTTTAAAGAAACAGTAGTAAAATGAGCGAATTTAAGACACCGACAACGAAGAGATATAAAAGTAGGATACAAAATAATCCAGAATTGCAAACGCCTATTAAAATACCAGCTTCACCGTTTTTAGAGCAAATAGGTTATGGATGCGGTAAAAGGATATGAACATTTAAATTTGTTACTACCAATATTAATATTTTTTAACACGTAAACATATTAATAGGTGTTAACGTATTTAGCCTGGAACGATCTCCAAAAGTTGGTTTTATCCGATCTCCATGGGCGATAAAAAAACGTAACTGCAAAATTAAGGAAAATAAAAAATATAATGAACGCATTCGATTCGAAGCAGAAGTACTTCGTAAATTAAATCATCCAAACATTGTTGGTTTTCGGGCTTTTGCGGAACTTTCAAATGGCGAGCCATGCTTGGCAATGGAAAAATTAGACGCTTCTTTAGGTATAAAAAAGTATCCAAAACATAAAAATATGTTTGAAAACTTGAAAATATAGTTTTTGTATTAATATAACTTTTTTAGGTGATAAGATAGAAGAAAGACTCGAAACTGTTGATGATCCATTTCCTGCTAAAGATATTTTAAAAATAACGTATGAAATTGTAAAAGGATTAGAATATTTGCATCATACTGCCCATATTTTACATGGTGATATAAAAAGTTATAATGTGTTAGTTTCTGCAGATTATAAAACTGTTAAGCTATGTGATTTTGGCGTGTCTTTGCCACTTACAAATAGTTTAGAAATGTGTACTTCAAATGGAAACTTTACATATGTGGGAACAGAGTGTTGGAGTGCACCTGAAATAATATTTGGTTAGTTAATTTTTAACATCTATGAAAATTAACATAACATAAAAAGGGTAATATGAATGATCATAAATTTGACTCTTTAGAGGATGGTCCTGTTACAAATAAAGCAGATATTTGGGCATGTGGTCTTGTAGTTTGGGAGATGATAGCCTTGTCATCACCTCATGTAGAATCCTCAGAAATGGATGAATCCTGCTTAGATGATTCAATGTTAGAAATGCAGATGAATAGCAATACAAAAACAAATGAACATGATATAAATATAGATGATGATAATAGCTTTCTTAATGAAATATGCAATAAAAACTATGGTAAGTACTTTCACAATATTTTTTAGTAAAATGTGGAGTAATTTTTGACAAGTTATATACCAAATTATAATACTTTGATGATCACAGGTACTCGTCCTGCATTACCTGCTATTAATCTAGAAAAAGAATATGAGAGAGTACTTGAGGTATTTTTTGCATGCACTACTGCAGACTATAAAGTGAGGCCTAGTGCAAAAGGTCTTGTTAATTATTTTAAAAATTACGTATATAAATAATATATAGATATATACATTACTGCTTTTAATACTTTTTAAATAAACAATTTTATGAATGTTATAACTTGATATAGCTGTGAAACAGATTAATGACATGTAACAACTGTTTTCATTTATCTAAATATACTAATTTTTATTACTTTCATAATAAATATCTTCAATTTCATTTCATTTCAACAAATCTCATTTTTATTTACAAAATTTTATATCTTTTACGTCTTACAAGAAAATGATGATCATCAACAAAATAATAATTATTGTGCTAATTATGATAGCAAGTTTAATTTTTCTCTAAAAGAAATATTTTTTTATTAAATGATACTGTTATCTTACTACATACACAATTATTATTTTTAATACAAATACCTTTCTATGTCTCTGACTTCTTTCCTCTGCTTTTTTAAGGTCAATACGACCAGTATCAACATCATCTGCTGCCCTTCCAGCAAAATATTCTACACTATTTATTTGTTCTCCCTATTAAGACAAAAAATATAAATTTTTATATGTGTATATTTAAAATTTATATTTAGTTATATAGCCTATTCATACTTACTTGTCTTTCAATAAGAAATGCCATTTCCGTAAACATATCTCTAACTTCTCCAATAGATTTTTCTATTTTGACTATATCATTATGCCTACTTTGAATATCAGATAATTGTTGCCTTGCAATTCTACTATCTTCTAAAATCTATTTATGAAATAATTCATATATACTCATTTAAATTTTACAAAATTTGGTAATATAAAAGAATAGATATGATTTTTACATTATCAACAAATAAGTTGTTTCCTTGAACATCGAGTAATTTCTCCAATTCTTCGCTTGTAATATGTTTTCGGACTAAAAGATGAGTAAGAATAATGCGCAATAGTATTTAAATCAAAATGATACACAATTTTCACAGAAAACATACTTAACATTTTTTGTTGATGTAAAAGTAAACGACATTTTTCATGATATCTTATCATAGATATGTTATAATCTTCCATAATTTCAGAGAATAGTTTTATCATCGTTGTATGTTGTATTACTTTAATTCGTAGATGTATAGGACCTTCCCTCGCGCTGGTTAAAGTTAAATCATCAGGACGAGTGATTTCCTTTCCCATTTCTATAAAAATAAGTAAACAATATTTAACAATTTACAAAGACAAAAACTGAAACTTAATATAAAGTTAGATAATTCATTAATTTTTTTATCATAAAATTCATCATAATTTTTTATAATTCAATTTTTGTAAAACCATGTGACACATATTTTTATGCGCGTAAATTATAGTCTTTTATGGTTAAAGTACCTTTTGATTGATTTTGATATATAATATAATTATACTAATTTATTATATACTGTTAGTTAATTAAAATACTAATTATTTGGTAAAATATGGAATTTTTGTTTACATTATGTAAAAAATGTTCAATAATCTATAGTATGTGAAATTGCTACAATGTCGCATTATTTTACGTTGCACTTCCTAATGAATGCAATTGGTCAGTCGGTTTCCCGCTTTCGAATGGACGCCCAAGTTTATTTTACATTTCTTTGTAGCTTATACGAAATGTTTTGTGATAAACTACCAATAAAGTTTTCTGTTGGTTCATACCATAATGAAATAATGAAATCGTTATCGATATGTATTCAAAAAATGATAACCTGAGGCCATAACTTTTCTTTATCAAATGATAAGTTAAGGTTATGTTTACATTTATAAGATAGAGAAATGTGATAATAATTGTAGTTTCGTTTAAAATGATCTAAACTGAATACAATTGTTACTATGGAACCTTTAAAAATATTCGATAATTTTAAATTTAGTGAATTAAACAAAGACTGGATTCAATCTGTGTGGGATGGAGAATTTATGATTTATAATGAACCACCTGATGAGTATCAAATGTTTTTAGAGAGTGAGGACATGAGATTGCTTTTAAACGAATCCTGTACTGTTGTAAAAGCTTGGCTAAAAAAAGGTGAAGATCAGAATAACTCTGAAAATTATGATTCTATAATATCTTGGAATACATTGATTTCTATGGATATAAATGTACGTGCTTTATTAGCTATATTGGGTTATATAATAAAAAATGGTCAAAGCAAAACAGCCAATGAAGAAACAAGACAATCATGTTTATATGCGACTAATTTATATTTTATACTTTTGGCCATTCCTGGTAGCTGTGCATTCAGTGTATTTCATCCTACTTTATATCAACGAGCCATAGAGACAATAAAAATAGGCTCTGAACATTTACTGTCTCCTCTTAAGAAACATAATAAAACAATAAGTTTAGATGATCTAAATATCACTGAACAATCAATGAATGAAACCATTATTCTTTCACAAAGTGAAAAAGAAATTCTCATACAAAATTTAAATATTATAATTTGCAGCTTTATTTTGATGATAAAATCATTCTGGTTTAAAGATCATGTACAATTACTAGATATTACCATTCTTGGATTAATTGAAGTTACAAAGCTAGAGGATAATTATATAATTGGTCAATGTTTTAATAAAAAAACAGGTTCTTTGAATGTTTCATTGCCACAAAATTCTTATGCAGCTTTGAAAGAATTATGCAATAATAAACATGGACCAGTCAAAATAACTATAACCATCATAGCAAAATACCTATTACCATGTTTGTTATATAGTCATATGGATGCACAAACAAAAATTATTACAAATATTCGTAAGCATACTATAAATTTTGTAAAAAATTTATTGGATGAATATGAGGAAGAAGCCAAAACTGCAATTTTAACATTAATACAACACATAATGTTGTTATGTCCAGATCGACTTGAAGCTAGACAAAAACAAGCTAATGTGTTGCTAAAACTGTTTGAAATATGTAACCAGAATATTGCATTAGAAGCCTTTAAAGATTTAATACTATTGTCACATCATTCAAAGATACCTTTTAGATTATTTGCTCAAGAAATAATTGGGAAATTATTACTTGAGTCCTTTTTGGTGAATTGCAATATAACTGATTGCTTAAAAGCTAAGGTAAAAAGAATATTCTTTGCAATTGTATTGACTAGATGTATGGATTGTTCAAGTATGGTAAGAGGAAAAGCCATGGCTATAATTGCTGAATTTACAGAATCAAGCAATGAAAGGGACAAAGAAATATTTTTAACTATATTTAAAAAATCAGATGTAAATAAACAATTTCTTACATTTCATGATATAAAGAATTCTCTATCTGAGGATACTGATTTATTACCAGGATCAAATGCATTAATAACTATGCTGGCAGATAGAGTAGAGGATGAAAGAGCAATGGTAAGACGAAGCACATTGCAAATCTTAAAAAATTTGATTGTAATGGTTCCATTTCTAATACATGAAATTGTACCTATAATTAGCCTCAGATGCAGAGATCCAGTATTAATCGTGCGGCGTTTTGCTGTACAAGTTCTATCTCAACTTTTAGAACAATTTCCAGATAATTCTCAACTCCTAAATGAATGGGTACAAACTGTTATACCACAAATATTTGACATTGAAATTAAAGTACAAGAAAAGGTGCTAGGTTGTTTAGAAGAGTTATTATTAAATAAAATACAAAGTATTTCTACAACTACTGATACTATTGCAGATAATTTGCCATGGAAAATTTTAAATGCTGTAGCAAATATGAAAATGAGAAGACATTTATCAAAAGCCTGTAGCTTATGGATTAAAAATGGTGTTATTACTAATTCTATAATGAAAAATATACAATCTCATATTGGAACAAATAATAACATAGAAGCTTGGGTCTTTTTGGTTGCATTGGCTGAAAATACCGAGTTACCAAATATGAACAAATATTTTTCAAATTATGAGCAAATTTTTCTAGAAAATAATTTTTACACAAGTTTAGTTCTGCAAGTTTTAAGATGTTCTTGGAAGTCTTTAGATTATGAGATTCTAGAAGATCTTCATACCTATCTATATAAATGCTTACAACAATTCAAGATTAATTTTGGATTAATTAGCATTTGTTTGGATATTATACACAACATAATTCATTATTTAAATCCTGAAAAAAATAATAATTTGTTAGAATCAAACATGCTAAATCTGGTAAGGATTTCAGAGATAGAAATTGAAAAAATTTTTAAAGGTGAAAACGAAGATGTAGAGGCACCATCCAATTATTTAAGAGCTATGTTTACATTAGGACATGCAACAATTTTATGCAGCTGTAAAATTTCACCATTAACGCTACGGATTTTGCAAGGGATGTTATTAGAATGGGAAACACTACCAGAAGTTATAAAACCAATAGAAGAACTGCAAGCTTCAGCAGTTGTTATTCTTGGACAGCAAGCAGTGAGAGATCGCGAAATTGCTAAAGAAGTAGTTCAGATATTTGGTAAATTAATGAGAGAAGAAACAAATCTAGATTCGATTGTTCAAATTGCTGTGAAAATAAATGCTGCAAAAGCTTTAGCTGATATTTGTGTTAGGTTCACTGCTTTCGTGGAACCATACTTATCAGATATGTGCGTAAGTATGAAAAATTCAACTCCACAAGTACGAGAGGCTATTGTGGTGATATTTATTCAACTTCTTCTGGAAGATTACGTAAAAGTTAAGGGTCCTTTCTTTTTTCATATATTAACAATGTTGTCGGATTCGGATAATATGATACGTGAATTAACAATTTTTCTCATAGAAGAACGGCTTTTAACAAAGAATAAGTCACTAATATCACAACAATTTCTACAGAGCATATATCATTATAATAATTATCAATCTCAACATAAAATTTATCACTATAAAATGTGTGAGAAAGAAAAGAAGGCTTTAACACTTCCTGGAAGAAGAAATGAAAAGAAACGGAGAATAATTTACGATTTCATGCTGGATCATTTAGATCCTCCAGGAAAGATGAAATTGCTTGTAAAAGTAACTAGTCAAATACTTGATGGAACTTGTGTTGATTTGATCGACATTAAAAAAGAAGAAGGAGCGGGTGTATTAAAGGATGCATTGTATATAATAAGTCACGAGCGTCTACGACCATCATCTTTTAACAGACAAGGTGATGATGACCAACAAGAGGATGAAGAATGTAGAACTCAAACAAATGTTCCAACTTCTAATGCTATTAGCATTATTATTGAAGGAATTAAAAAATATGGTTTAGATGTTCTATTGCCTAGATTAATAAAACTTAGAATAAAATTATCTACTCTAAAATCACCATTAGAAAATGTTGTAAAAAAGATTCTAGTTAAAACATATTCTGAATATAACAAAGACCAACTATTAAACATAGTAACCGAATATCCTGAATTGGAAAAAGAAGTGGAGCAGTTTAAAAAGTATGTTCAAATTTATTTAATTTTATATATTACTTACTGACTTATTAATTTTATATTACTGATTATTAATGTTAATATATTTTAGACAGATGGAAGACATTACAGTTGATGATGAGAATTTTACTGAAGAAGAAAATTCTGCATCAGAAATTAATAATCAAAGTGCGTTTAATAAAAATTTAGATTTAATGATGTGTAACTTACAACCTAAAATTGTATTAGAGCGTCTTTCGGTTCCGCAATTGTTAAATTCTAATTCACCAATCAGAGCTTTAGATAGTTTGAATTCTCCAATATATTCAAACTCAATTTTATGTTCACCTTCACAACCTGGTCCTAGTACAAGTACACCTACATGTTTTAATTTTGAATCTAATGGCACTGCAGGTCGTGCTTCAAAAGTTAGAAGACTTTCTAGTTTCTTTCAAAATGAAAATGAGCTATTTGATCACGAAATAAGAGAAAGAAATATTTCCCAGGTTCAAGATGATAGTGAGTCTGATTAGGATAAGTAAGACAAGTTATTTCTGTTTCTTTATTTTTATTTATGATGCACTGTGTAAAAACGTAGGAAAAATTAAACCTACCTCTCAATTTTCGTTGAATACGAAATGACGTTTGTGAAATAGTATACATTCGACTTTCCAATTCTTTTTGTATATCTGAAACATACAAATTGTTAATTAGTATTTAAGTACAACATTTGGTACTTTGTTCTTACCTTTATTAGTGTATGATAAAACATTATTATGTAAATCCTTTACAATAGCGGTATTGGCAGCAATAAGTTGAATTAAGTCTCGAACTTCCTCAACCTATATTATTAATATTATTTGTATATCTACTACTAATATAAAAATCTGTGATATTTAAATCATATCTTAAATATTCATATATATTTATATATACGTACTTGATCTAATACTTCCTTCAATTTTTTATTTTGGGACATTTGTATGCGTACATCTTGTAAAAATCCTTTACCAAACATAGTACTACTATTTTGATACTAAAGAGAAGTGGTAAGAAACAGTATATTATATATCAATTTTTTACAGTGAGAGACAATATTTAGAAAGCCGATGACAAATATTATTATAATAGATATTATTACTTATGTTATTTGTTATTAATATAATACTTTACACGTAATTTTATTCAAATTTTAATGTCATAATGTAAGTGATAAAGTTCAAATTTGAATCTATAGAATGGTAAAACACTAACGGCACGTAACTCCGGCATTCGATCGCGGACCATGATAGATATTGTTTGAGAATCAGCGTATAACTGATAATTTCATAAATTAAACACATAAAATATGTTTTTTATCTATCTTATCAGTGCAGTAGAGATAATTGATAAAATCCATCGTGCCGTTGACATTACTATTTATAATTGATTGTGTATAATTTACGAAAATCAGTTAAATATATTTGTAAGTGGTTTTATTTTCTGTACGACTCGACTCGCTTCACAGTTACACTGCATTACTTAGAAGATGCTTTGCATCTGAAATGAAATAGGAAATAGGCACTTAGCATCTGGACTACAAGGACAGCATTGACATGAATTATAAACCTTTGACTTGTTCTTTTATACACTTTTTTGTATATTATAATAATAGCAATAGTCCTTTTTTAAAACTACGATGCTTCCTTCTTTGCATAAACAATAGTTGTATTTATATCAAGGAGAAATTATCACTTGTCAACTATCAATATAATCACACCCTATTAAAAGTTATTACTTAAAAATATATTTCGAAAAAATGATTTATCTTTAATTGCAATTTGGTAATAAAAGGTACAGTTAGAATGTAAAGTTGAATTTCTGTGATACTAAATGAAGAGAAAAAGAAAAGTTTAATATTTATATGTAATTATAAAGGAAGGATAGTGGTTAATGAAAGTATTTTCTGTATTATTTTAAATTTACGGACTAAACATTTTCTGCTTTTCGTTCAATAAATTGCTATAAATAAACATAACACTTTGGGAAAACAGTAAATGTATTTATTATATTATAAAGTAACATCAAACAAGCAATTATAAATATATTTCATTACATCTAAATAACATAATACATCTAAATAAAATATCTTAATATCACCATAGAGAATAGTTTAAGAACATGAAATATATTTTCTCTCCCTTTTTCTGTGCGTGCCGCGTTAACACTAATATAATATATAAATAAATCAACAAGAAGAAATAGACATAGTACTAAAGAATCATTAAATTTTACTCTCTTTTTCAAGGCAAATCAATCAGTCTTATAGAACCCTCAATTAGAACAAAATGATTGTATTATTTAAAGGTACATATATATATTACGTTTATGTAACCACAAGTTCAGTATTAACAAGATATATAGTTTTAGCGTAAAACTAACTCTGTGGGATGTATGCCGTCTACATCGGTGAGTGTTTTTTTAGAACTTTCAACGTTGTAAAATATTTACAACAAGAGAATACATTAAAATATATTTCACCTATTTTTAATACACCTCTAGGATGTGTTTTATATTTATCCAAATATATATACACATTAAACAAACAATTTTAAGAAAATGATGGAGTTTTAAACCACAGTCTTATGATTGTAGCATAAATCAACATCTCGCTTATTTTTTAATCTTATTTAACGCTACGCGAAATACGATGAAGATGTAATCACTTGATCATCTTGTATACAAACTATGTCTAAAGTATATATATACATTATATGTATATATATTACATTTTCTTTAGAAATACTGATCTCTTTCACTGGTCTGTATATTCTTTCCTCTTCGTTCTTTCACCTTAATTTCTATTTTAGCACGTAGGTGATAAACGCGTATTTTGCTAAGACGTTCCCGTTCGCGTTCTAACTTTATCCTTCAGATAGTTGGCCACCTGTGTCTGTGAGTGCCTAATAGCTAATTGAAGCGGCGTGATACCTTCTTGGTTCACGAGTAAAGGATCCGCTCCTGCACCTACCAGCTGTCTTGTAACAGTCATTTGTCCTGTTAATGCTGCTGCATGCAGTGCACTTTCACCATTCTGAAACAGTAATTATATTTTGTAATTTTAAATGAACTATAGCAAACAGAACACATTATCATTAGAATTATTATACCCTACAGCATCTAACATAGATATATCTTTCATAAGTGTTTATAAATTACTTTTGTAATTTTTGTTAAATGTTACATATTGGCTGTGACTTCTATAGATTTGTCAAGAGTTTTGAGTTTCAGTTTAAGAGACACTTGTACTTACTGGAAGAATACCAAGAGATGGACGGTACTTGAGTAGCTCGCCTACAACAGCGGTATGGCCCTTGTGAGCCGCCTTGAATAGCGGAGTCGCGCCATCCTACAAAAGAAAACACTCTACACCAACCATTCTTTTGAAAAGTCGATTCCAGCTTCCTCTCTTTGTCCGATTATTCTCGACTTACGTGTCTGGTGGCATCGACCTTCGCACCAGCTTTCAAAAGCCTCCTCACAACGTGATCGTGTCCCATTTGCGCTCCTATCCATAAAGGCGTGGCACCATCGGTTCTTGCCGCGTCCGTTTTTGCCCCATGCTCCAGAAGAACCTCTAGGATACGCAAGTGGCCATTTTGAGCGGCAATGAATAATGCCGTGGCCCCATCCTACAAATATTAAGCAAATTGTTACCTTTTTTCTTTTTTTAATTCGATAGTCGCTAACTATACGTTAGGAATAATTCTTCTACATTTGATAAACGACATTCTTTATCGTAAAAGTCCAACCAAACCAGCTCACCTTCATGTAAGCGTTCGGATTGGCGCCTCTTTCAATCAGTCCCTCAACAACATCTAGGTGACCGCACTGGCACGCGACAAAAAGTGGGGTACCGCCGTCCTGCAATCGCAACCAGAAATTGTCGAACGTTTCCATTTCACCTGGCTACACGATACTCTTTACTACGGTACAACTTACTATACTGCAAGAGTCGACGATGGAACCGTGCTCCAACAAAAGGCTGGCGATGTCCATGTAGCCACCTTGAGCGGCGAAGAACAACGCCGTGGTACCCGTCTAAAAATAAAAAGTAATACAGTGTAAAAGATTTGAGTAGGACGTCGAAGCAATTGTATAAAGTGCCAGAAAGCTTCCCGAATTTTATGGCACGGAAAGAAGACATACGATCTATCTAGGATTACTGTTTTGCTACTTCTGTAAACAGAGTAGAATAAAATATAGAAATAACTTGGGTACAAAGTGTTACAATATCATCAACGTTATAATACTACAGTTTGTTTTGCTGTAATTAAAAATATCTATAAGAATCGACTGTAGGATTCATAAAAGCGTAAAATCGTAGCTTTGTCTATAAAACTTGACTGAATATACTATTTTTATTGTCTGTAGAATGCTCGGGGGTATTGACAAAAAGAAAAGAGAACAACGATTCCCAAAAAAGTATATCGATATCGATTATCGGAGTACGAAGAGAAAGCTGAAAATAGAGATTGTCGAAGAAACAATGAAACGCTTCTACACTTTCGAAAGTGGTAATAATAATAACTACGTAAATTCCAGAATATCAATGTATTCCAAAAGTGTTTAAAAATCCAATTTTACCTGAAAAAATACTGTAAAATTTCGGTCATTTATTTTGAATGCCAGACGTATATATATAACTGAATAATTAGTAGCACATTCGGTGATCAAATGTCACATTCTTCTCAAGTTCCGCATGAGTAACCCATGAATTTTTCATTTTATTATCCCCGATGAGACGCGCCTTTCTACCTGTATATATTCAGACCGAATTTATTATTACTATCGTTAGCTCCTTCTGTGATGGCGATACCTGCGGATAATTGACAGCGAGAGCGACATCCTGTCGCCTTTGCCGCGACACAGTACCTATTATAATACGCCAGATATGTCCTTCCTGCGTTTATGAAGAATTGATACCTGACTGTTTATTTAATGTCTTCGGAACAATTAATGTACTATCGATTGAACTCTATTCTGCTCGTAATAGAATATTTCTATCATTGTAACGTAAAATTCCAATATCTGCTGATGATTTACAAAGAGAACAATTAGAGGATAAATGCCGGATCCGAATAACCGAATAAAAAGAGAGCGATTTCGAATCGAATATCTATCCATTGGTAAAGGAGAGAAAGTACTGGTGTGCGTTTCGAATATCCACGAAAGGAACAGCATGTGTTCAGACCGATGCAAACCGAACCTGTTCAAATGTCAGCTATATGTATATGCACTTTCACTGACGTTGTTTCATTGCCTTGAAGTATCGATAATCGCTGCCAAAAAAACTAGGTATCTCGATCGATTTGTCGTTCGAATTAGGCTACGTTCTCCTTTTTCGTTGCATGTACATACATGTATTTCGTTTATGGTTTTATATAGAGAAATTACCACAGTGTTCTAGGTGCACACTTGCACGCGTTTCACGGAGTTCCAATGTTTCCTCAAGCATATCAATCCAAGAGACATAATACCTATCCATTACAAACCGCAGAAATTCTATAACGACGATCAACCTGTCTCTAGTCACGGTAACAGTCGCCGTCGTGGTTGAATATTCTTTACTCCACTCAACCTGCATTCGATCACGCGTACGTACGTCATAGTCGAGGATCTTGGGAATGATATACTATTCCAGTTCTTAACGACTTATGATTAAATACTACAGTCATACTAATCTGAGCTCTCGTGCACGATTGAATTAATATTGTTAGCGAAATTTTACGAGTTATCAACACCGATACTCGGTAATAACAGAACCGAAATCGTACATGAAAATTGTATAAATGTTGTTACTTGTAAATTCGCAAATATCGACAACCTATCGTGTAAGAGAATTCTGCTGATGATAAATGTTCAAACAATTTTCAAAATTAAGAACTCCAGGTTTATTTTGTAGAAATTAATCTTTAGCAAGGGTCAAACTTGAAGATAATTCGGCGCTATCAACGATTCCTGAGAAATACGCTTATCAAACAGCTATCTGGCGCTGATTTCGTAAAACAAGAATCTGCAAGTACAAATACAGATGTAGAAATCCTGCGGTACAAGTAACGGGCGTAAAGTAGGACGAGATAAAAGGTCAAAGTTATTTTTGGTACCAGTTTAAACCTCCTTTGCCCTGTAGTTTAATTAATTTGTTGAATCTACCGCGGGTGAACGCGGTAATTAGTGGCAAATGGTGCATGGTACCTGCGGCGCGTATTGCACCCTGGTCCCCGGTAGATGATGATCGTATCAATGAATGCGTGCCGCTCAAAACGGAGAGGATGCTCGGACGGATGATGGGCATCGCCGATTTATAATGGACTTATTACTTCCTGCGCGCAATTTGCTTTCCAACGCACGCTACTTTATCGCGCTTGCCGTATTTATGCGATACAACACGCTTTCGCGTGCTACGAGCTTGATAGCTTATTTGAAATTCGTATGAAGCGCCGGCGAAGTTTGGAAAATTTCCGTCAAATCGGTATGTTCGGGAATCTCGAAGAAACGACGAACGTATTGTTGCATCGATAACGTATGTACCGATGATCTTTTCCGTGTAAAAATAAACGCTTCCTGAAAAGACAAATATTTGAGAACTGGAAACTTTCAGTCTCTTTCATCTTTCTAGTAATTTTTCGTTTTCATGAACGATAAAAATTGAGAGTAATAGTTTCGGGAACTCATGACTCAGATAATAGGTATTTGGGCCAATATATATGAAGAAGATAAGATTACGATAAGTCAGCCGTGTTAGATATCAGATCTTTAGTTTCGGAATGCACTCTTAAGTTTAAGCCCTCATAAATTAAACCAAAAAATAATATTTCGTAGAAGGGAATCTAACTACGGAAATCTCTTCACGGGTGGGACATAACCTTAAATTAAGAAAGAAATATTTCTGCTACTAGATCGAGTTAATGAAGCCAGCTTGACCAGCATTTGAAAACGAAAACATTGATAGAGGATGCAACGTAGAATGCACGAAACTCGATACTCGAGTAACAAGATATTTGCTGGTAGCCACGAAAAAGATTTGTTTGAACCGGTCGAAAGTCTGTTTCTTGAACGAGGCCAAACTTAAGGGATCAGTGTGTCACGAACGCCCACGCACGATTTTCAAGCTGATACCGGTAATTTGTGCAGAAGCCGCGTTTAGACGCGCTGCACGTGAATCGTTCTACGCGGCTGGTCGCACATTACGGCAGACGTCGCTGCTAAAATGTATTAGAAACACGCGAATTGGCGTATACCCGCGATGCAACCTATCATGCTTCGCTTCAGCAACCTTGAATGTGCTTATACACGGTACAAGTATACATAGACGTATTTTATATAGGTATCTTATGCGCCAGCAGCGAAGCTATTTACGAGGGAAAAAATCGTCCGTTATATTCAGGTCGCGCTTTTTAGAAACTACAGAACGAGCTATGGTTAATTGACCGACGTTAATGAATTCGCGTTTGAGCTTTCGATGCTATCGGTTTCCTTTGTTGTACATAGTTTTCAACGTTCACTTTTGCTGACTTTTTGAGTTATTGCATATCTCCTCCGATTAAACAAATAATCTTTAAATCGTTCGTCCTTTAGCTACAAAATTTCTATAATTGAAATTGAAAATTAATAATAAAGAGAAATCAATCTTGATTAAGTTAGATTTTAGTTTAGTAGTCATCTATATGTCACCACACGTTTGTAGTGCTTTGAAACACGTCAGCATGGTTAAGAGGTACGTGCTCGTCACGAATCACAATGCTTAATTAAAAAATCAGAGATAACCCTATTTTCTAATATGGAAAACGAAATAGTCACGCTGTTTGTTCGATTCGGGAGAAGGCTTTTCCAATCTCTAATATGAATTAGAAACTCGCCTATCGGCCAAATAATCGAGCGACTTAAGATCGCTGACTCGCAGAAATAACCAGAACGACTCGCGATTAATTGCGCCTCTCCCGCATTTATATTCAAGCATCTACTTTTCCTCGATTGACTCTCCTCTCTCTCTCTCTCGATAATTAGAACCGATCAAGAATTCATCTAGATCACCGATAAACCGTTGGAAATCGATATCAATGGCAACCGAGTCTCGTTTTAGGCTACTGACTAAGAAAAGAGAGTTACTAGAGTAGGTGTCAATAAAAATAAATTCTAGAAGTGAAACTACGTGGCATCGTTTGTGTAACGGGTCAACACGCGTTTAGCTCACATAACGCGCGTTTGCGTAATTCATCCTATACAACATCGTCGCTTGATCTCGAATACCAAAAAAGGGTTTTTCGACCTCTTTTTCCTTTTTTCCAGGCTACATCTCGAGTCACGTATTTGTACGTCGATGTTTTTACACCTAAAGAAAGGAAGAACGTACGGATATTATTTGAATTGTAAGAAATGTAAGAATTCGTATGGATGATAAATGATTTTGAGAATCGAATAAACGTTTATATTAGAGTATCCGTAAAGGAGCGAGGAAAGATTCGGAGAATGCACGTGGAAGAGTCGAGAGATTCGTACGAGAATCATCAAGGAGAAAGAAAGTTTTGAGAGTCATCGTTACACTGCGGATGTTTATGCATTTATGGAAAATAGTAAGATGCAAAAATGTGCATAAAAAATACATGTTAACGGATGAAACAAGTCACTGCTTAGGTTTCATCTTTTTAATCGTGTTCATCTGTAGCCATTGTTACTATTATGTAGGTACATATTTTTTAATAATTTCTTTTAGACGAAGCTGTTTCTACGACCAAATTCTTTTATACATTACCAAAGAAAAAAGATAAGAAATAAACCAATAATCGCAATGACGACAGGTAGCTTGCCTAAATTATCGATGATTTAGTTAATGAATCACGGGTTTAAGTATTCCTTCTAATTGAATGTTAAGAGGACATTCCGTGGCCGAAAATCGCGACAGTGCCCTGTGTTCCATTGGATTTGCATACAATACCGTGATCCTCGATTGCACCGAGAGTATACGTGGGCTCAGCGATAAATCGTCGCGAGCCACTTAAAAAAGGCCACTCGACCGCTTCCTGGTGCCTCGTGTTACAAGTTACAAGCGACGAGCTTTTTATGTCGCACAGACTTTCCAAGCTCTGTGTGAGTAGAACAGAGAAGATCGCGTCGTCTTTCGTTTCTATTTTCGAAAAAGTAGAGACTGTAGGAAGGTTATACACTTGTTTCTCCTCCTAGACCAAGATTATAATTATCGAGAATGTAACGTGATTTGTAAAAATTTGTTTTATTATCGGATACGAGTAGAGCACGGTATCATCGTATGATAGGAATTAAGATAAAGGTAGAAACAGTATCAAAGCTAGTTACTTCGACGGAAATGAAATTAAATTCCGGAATACATATCGTAAATTTTAGATTTCAAATTTTCACGATGGTGAGATGCCGTGAAATTGGTTTTTCGGGAGTAATCGTGTTTGCACTTTGCACTTGTACTTGGTACGCATCGTAAATATTGTTCTATTAGATTGCTTCGTAAGTTCTGTCTGTCAGAATCAGAGATAAATTTAATTTACAACATCCATCTATGTGGATACCTCTTTTATCAAAATCTTCGGATTTATATTTGTATGATTTACCTATTTATAGACAGAATTTATGCAGCGCCCTAATATTTATAGAGCGCGAAGATAATAATTGTCTTTTTCTAATTTCCAATTATTAAAATTCTCTGCAGAATACTTTAACGAAACGACCAGTAATAATTTCTCTTAATTTACTAAGAAAACTAAAAGTTTAGGAAAAAGATTCACTCGACTACTAGATCACAAAAGGGTCGAAGAGATCAATTGAAACTATAACTTTCTGTGGTCACAAAGAGTATTTCCATTCAGTGGGTAACGGGGTTGCCAGGACGTACACGTTCAGCGGGTTTCATTCATTCTTAGTTCATTCATGGGCCGGCTATGTGTACTCAGGACTTACCAGCCGTCTGGCATTAGGATCCGCCCCTTGTTGCAGCAATTCGGTGACCGCTTCGATGTGGCCTCCGGCGGCGGCCAATATCAAAGGAGTCGTTCCATCCTGAAAACGAATTACCTGGTTAACGACCTATCAGTAACGATCATAATTAGATCGCGGATATCTATGCATTTATGACAAATCGTAAAGTACATACATTTAGAAAATAAAACATTCTTTCATTGGAGTTCAAATTCTTTACGTGTACCTATCTGTAAGAATATGAATTTGCATAAAGATCCACAGTTTAATCCTAATAAACCAATACAGAAATATTTAATGTTTTCTTTCATTTCTCCTTTCATTTTTAATCAAATTTATATCACAAAACTTGAATAAACTTAATTCAAGCGATTATACATTCATCTGTGCGCAGTCGCGCGCACCTCTATATGATCTCCATAATGAGGACTCCTCTGCATTGCTTTCTAATTGATTTGAACGGAGCAAGTATCGTGATTACTCTTACAAACCAGTATCATTAAACAGGCAATTAAGCGTCGTAAATCTGTCGTGTAACTCCCTCAGTATCTTACGCTTGTTTCAAACTGTCTCTACTTTCTGCACTTCTTTTATATATTTCCGGTGTGTCGAATCACGCGTCGTCGCTGCATCAGTAATTTAGTGCAATAACGCGGCGATTGTTAGTAAGGTTCCTCAATTGATGTAACGACCAATCGAGAAGGCCGATCCTTAATGATGCGATTAATTTAACCGATCGTCTGCAAATTAGCAAAGGAAAATGACTTAAGATATCCTTTAAATGGTAGTGGGCAAACGGAAACGGCGTCATGACATTTAAAAGAAGGTTAACGTTAAAACTGCTACTTCTCTTGACCAAATTCCAAATTCCCCTGAATATAGCGGGTTAAATTTGATCGTCTGCCAAAGTGGAACGAATATCCGTGCGTAATCCAATAAGCCATTTTTGAAACTAGGAATAACGTTATTCGAATTCGCTCTTTCAACGATGCGTCGTTATTTGCATAATGAGGCGACAGATCGTCGCCCGATAACTGATTTCCTACGGTGTCTATTGATTCGATGTCGATGATTTCGTAGATGCGTCAATGATAACGAATATAGCTTTCCTCTCTTGCACAATAAACTTATTATATAATAATATTAGCAAATTGAGAAATTACAAATTAATGGATTATGTGTTATAATTTGTGTTATTACCAAGCTCGTTAATTTTATGCAAAGATATTCTGACCTGCTGATAATTATTACTTGCGATCTGTAAAATTTTGTAAACAATATTACTTCAGTTGCGTAAGATGGTCTTGATTTACCTTATCTTTGCAATCGACATGGACGCGACCAGAATCGAGGAGAACTCGAAGACGCTTCGCATCGCCACGTGCCGCTGCCAAATGTAATTCTACATCCCAAGGTGATTCTTTCTATAAACAGAGAAAGATATAAAGATCGTTTTAAAATTGGAGCAATTTTTATTCTATACAACACCAGTCACTTTTTCTGATATTGTTCCCAATTCTATTTCGTTTCGTTTCCACGACTACTTTTACCAAAAGAATATTTTATGGTCCCCTGTCAACCACGTATCGATTAAGCAATCATAATTAGGTACGCTAGATGAACTAAACTTGTTCGACTGTAACTGAAATCGCATTTTACGAAGCTATGCTCTGTGTTTCACAATTTCTCTCTCTGGTTTTCACGTGAAACTTTTCAATATTTTTAGAACGCATACATACACACCTTTCGAATGTTGGTCTCAGCGAGAGCACCTATTAACGGAATTAATCGAAACAGAATGCTTGTCCGTCATGTACGCCATGAAATCACGAAACGAGATCATAATTAAAATGTAAATCGACAGACAGAGTTGGCAAGCAAATATCGAGCAAACAAATTCTGCTCTCAAGAGATACTAAAAACATCCTGAAAAAGAGCGCGTATTATATTTCATTTAAAAGGCAGTTGTGCAAAACAAGTTCTACGTAAATAATTTCTTTATGCAATGGATAAATCATGTAAGTTTATCAAAGTGCAATGTTACGTTGTTTAGCATCACTAACTTATGTTTCTAGGTCATCTAGTGTTAAGCGCGACAATCAATGCATAAAAAGATTTCCCGTGATCTTAATCGATCGCTACAATCTATGATCGTGACTATTTCAAATTATTTATTCATACGTATGTTATATTCAAATATTGTAAAACCCATAATCGGTGTTTACTCGTTCGTAGAATAAACAGGACAAGGTGTTAGCAACTCTTATTGCACAGCTAAGAAATGACATCAGTCCGCCATAAATTTCATCTGATCTCATCTAGTTTTATGTTCTTAAGCGCATACATGCCACGTAAAGGATCATGAGCAAAGTCATTTTTTATTAAACATGTATATTTTAATGGTAAATGATAATTTTCATGAATATGTAAATGACGAGTATAAAAAATTGATTACGTTTTCCTCGGAGAACGTATATTTTATCTTTTTCTGAAACGATGATTTCAATTTAAAATTCTAGAAACAATATTTCAAGTCTAAACTTTTTGTTCGGTTATCCAAAGTTGCTTCTTCGAGTATAAAAAGATCTTATACGTGCGATTTATTACCTGTATCATACAGTATCTTCGAAATTACATTAAAACAGTAATTTCTGTTTATTTCGAATTGCATTCGAAAACGTGGCATGCAATGTTTCATTCAAAACATATCGATATAGTAAAATGCATACATTGGTTAATGAGTGAAATATAATTGAATTTTAACAGAAAATAGCTCACCTTCATAGACATGTTCGATGAACACGTGTAGCTGGAACTGACGCGATTAACGTTTTGTTGTTATTATGAGAAAAAATATAAGCGCACTTAACGTTAATGTTGTAATTGCATCGCAGTGCATCGAGCATACTTTCGGCTAGATATCGTGTGTTATCTTTAATTGTAATATGTATATAATGAACGGTACATGTTTTAACATCGGACACACTTTCGTATCACAGTCTGTTTAAACACGCGCAACAGTACATTAACACACCTCACCGTGTTTACGAAATACAAAGGCACATCATAAAAGCATCATAATTTACCGGATGACTTCAAGTCACCGAATGCCCGATGGAACTGTACGACAGTAATATAGACAAGGAATATTTCCTTCGATGTCCGCTTGGCGGCGATACTTGTCACGCGCAAATTTTTTTGCTCGTTTTTATTTTTAATTTGAATATAGATATATCGCATTATATATTTAATTTTCCTCATTATAAATATTGCTATTTTATAAAAATATTTTATTCTTTTATTGCTTTGTAAAGAAATATTACGAGTCATTTCGTATGTTACTTTGTTATATTAATTATATTATATAATAGATTAAATGTTTATATTGTTTCCAAATATTATGTTTACATTCATAAAAACTGTAAAATTAATATCAGATTAATGTGTATTCACTTGGATATATTAGAAATATATTTGAATCTCTAGAAATATATAGAGACTTATTGTCAATATTGGTAAGCGTGATTTTAGTTTCTGACATATATACGTACTGTTGTCGGAAAAGTTCTTTTGCGTACGGAGCCATTTTAGCTTGCACATTTAGCAATCGAAAGTAAGAATATATCTTAATTTAAAAGCTCCTAGTGTTATAATTCTGTACAAAACATAGTGTATATTATATATTTTAAACTCTGTTACAGATATAAAAATGGAGAACGACAACGGAGTACTTGTTGACTTGTACATACCAAGAAAATGGTATGTGATACACGTGGATTGCTGCTTTTAATAATATAACAATGTCCTTCTTTAAATAAAAAGTGCAAATATAGCTATAAATTAACGTTAAATCGGCTATAAATCTTATATAAATTGTATTTTATAGCTCATCGAGTAATCGTATCATTCATGCCAAGGATCATGCATCTATTCAATTAAGTATTGCTGATGTTGATCCTGAAACTGGGCGCATGACTGACTCTCAGAAGATGTATGCAATTTGTGGCGCTATTCGTCGTATGGTACGTTATTTACCGTTGTACTAATTACTGGTAGAAGTTAGCATTTTTTTAAATAGCTGTTTTCTTAATTTTTTCAGGGTGAATCTGATGATTGTTTGGTACGACTTGCAAAAAATGATGGTATATTACCAAAAAATTTTTAATCTATGATAATTATTTTATTCTTTCAATAAAAATATAAAAAAAACTAATACAATGTGTATTACTGAATCAAACTACTAACTTAAATTGTACATATAATTTTATGAAAGTTCTCTTATATATATCATTTATTATATAATTTGTACATAGAGTTTTACATATGAAATAATGGATCATTATATACATATATATGATACAGAAAGATAAATTTTTAGATATTTCATGCTTGTTACGATGGAATAACTTTTTTTGCTAGTTCCATTTAAAAAATTATGTATGCAATGATTATATAAAAATAAAAATCATTTTAAAAAATATAGTTACATATGTCAAAAAAGTATGATTTCAAATATTAATATTTAACTGCATTTAACAAAAACATTTACAAATGTTTTAAAATATGTATCCGTTCTAAACTTTATATTATGCAACGCCTTGAATAATAAGAGATAGTATAAATTCTTAAATATTTCGAATATTTATCTAATATTGTTTTAAGGACGTATATAATATAAGTATAGTCTTGATTGATTACCATATTGTTTTAAAATATCAATTTATCACACACTAATTATTATTATAATTGTTGGTAATCAAAAATTAGTGTACAATACTTTTTTTATTGTTTTTAATGTTTTGAAATTTTTAATATATTTGCGAGATTAAACAGTACATCTATTAAACGAGTAAAAATATTTCATGATTTTGTGCATATGTCCCTCATATCATAATTGGGAAAATATGGAAACTTGTAAGTATTCAATACACTTTAATACTAAAAAATATTTCTGTTATATTATATTAGTATCATTTATTGGGAACTTCATCTTCAAGCATGAATATTGTTAAATTGTGATGGAACTGATTTGGAACTAATATGTCAGAAATATTACCCTGAGTATATTCTATTGATACCATCTTTCGATTTTGATCGGTATGATTATTATATTGTATAATTAGGCCAATAGATTTATATATATTTAAAGATTAATATTTTTGAAAGAATAATTAATTCTTAATCACATTTGCAGTAAAATTTTATCTTTACAGTAAATTAGTACATAATATTGCTTACTAAAGAAAGAAAAAGCAATAATATTAAAAATATAAAGGATTAAACGTTTTTTTACATCTGCAATTTCGGAATCAATAAAAAATATAAGAGTAATACCATGTAAAATTTAGATGCTACTTGAATTACTGCATTGAAACATTATATTCTAATTTTTTTTTAATTTATGTTAACTACTATTTTCTTACAAAATTGTATTTCGCAAATTACAAATCTTTTAACTAAGATTTATTTATCTAATTGCAATGAATGTAGAAATTTTCGTAGGAAACGAAATTACTGGTCAATTATTCAAGGCAATCTATGACTTTATAAATTTTACATATATCTTACACTATTCTCATAAACAGTTAAACCTGCGTATCAAACATTTAACACAGGAGTATCTGATAAGGAATGAACGCGATTAAACCTACGATTTTTTAAAGTTGTAATCGATTCTGAAAGATCTGCTCTTTTACTAAAAAAATCAACTATAGCTTGACCTGTTAAGGCAGATGCCAAGAACTGTTCGACACTTATTGACCAATCTGGACCAGATGCAACTACATTTGACGGATTTCCATTGCGATCGTGCGACTAAAAATCATGTTTTATGTACAATTTATAATATACTCTAAGATTACTTACTTAATATAAATAATATGTTACCCGTTCCACGGCTGAAGGTGTTTGTTGAACAGCAATAGCTGCCAAAAGTAAACTGTCTTCAGACTCATCTCGACCGACGTAAAACTTTTTACCAACATCGCCTAGTTGGAGTAAAAGTGTACCTGTATGTAAGGAAAATGTTTTTTATTTAATATGGATTCAAGTAGTAATAGTACTTTGATATGTGTATAATTTACCTATTGAAGCTATACAATGGTAAGTTTCTTGTTCTTCTGGTTGTGCAGGGAACATGTCATAAAGAGTTTTCCATAATGCAATGAAATGTCTTTGTGACATTTTTGGCACAGTTTTAAGATCCAGTGGGCTGTCTTTGGATGCTATCATGGAGCGTAAACTTCCCATGCTTTGAACTTCCCATGATTGATCTCCTTGGCTGGTCAAACTTGTCGACCGAGATAAAGTACCGATACTTGGTTCTTCCGCTAAACTAACTGGCATTTCTAAAGAAGCAACGCTTTGTTCCATACTGTCAAAAAAATCTGTAGCTTCTGCTGCTACTTCAGCACCATCTAATATTGATATGTTTAACTTGTCTAAAGTAACAATAAACAGTTTCTTATTATAATGCTTTTAATTATAAAATAATATTTACCAGAATGCGTTGGCGATTCGAAATCAACAGGTGTAAGTAATGGTGGTAAGTGTAGAGTATATAAAAGTTTTAATCTTTGTGTTAAATCTGCAGTTGCGGTCATACCAATCGCTTGTACTAATTCCCGAAAGTTCAGTAGTCCATCACGATTACGATCCATTAACTGACATACAATACTACTTATGAACATTTTCTGTATTTGCTTGATCTTATTCAATAAAACTAACATACATATGGATGTTAATTCTCTAATATTATCTATTATTTTTCATAATTTTCTTTCTTTGTTATAAATAGCTACACTTAAAAGTAGAAAATTATTTTGTAAAATTCGATTAACTTACACGAAATAATCGAGCGGCGAGAGATTCAGCTTGACTACATTTTCCCCATGGAGACAAGCCACCAAATAATATCCTAAATAGTTCAAAATCTACTTTATATGCCTCATAAGGTGGCTGCGTTGGATCATAACGATCAGGTTCAGATTTTCGTTGACTCATTAATTCTTCTCTTACTAAACTTAACAAATCCTAAATAGTGATATCATTGTTTTTTAAGCATCTGTGTTTTTTGAATGTATACTTTCTTAAATATATTAATACCTGCAGTTCTTCCATTGTCATATATTTGTCAACAATAACACTTCTAATTACATTTTTCTCAATTCCATCTTCCAAACTTTGAACTACCCTAAGCCTGTGTTTTAAACGAAGTCTTTCTATTCCACCAATAGTCAAAGATCCATATCTTGAATATGCTTCATATATTAAAGTCTGAACAGATATACTCTAAAATAATAAACACAAATAAAATCATGAATCTCTGTAAATATAACTAATGCATAAAAGCGTTCTTACTCTATTAGGAGCAGCACTATCAACTGGTCTAGGAAGTATAAGTCCTTCATCATTGAATACACCCCCAAGGTAATCTGTTAATAACTGCATTGCTTCACCATCGTCACAGCAATTTAACAATTTATCCTGATTCCACTCCAGTACTGTCAATGCTATCTGACACAGGAAGAAAGACCTGTTTACTTCAAATTTCTTCTGTATGTATTTTATTCTGTATTCATTAGAAAGGATATCAATAAAATTCAATATCTTCACTAATAAAAAATAATTAAGGAGCTAAAAACAAAATATATGTACATAAAATATGTTGTACCTGGAAGATTACTTTCGCTCCATCATAGAAAAAGCAATCCATTATATTTACTGCACTACTAGTTGGCATAACGCTTAAAAATATGGTTAAGAACCATGAAAGTGATATAACTTTAATGAGACCAAGGTCCTGCAATCTAGCATGTAAAGTTGGTAAGTGTTCAGCAGCTAGCTCTTCTAAAAGACCTTGGTCAACAAGAGCACCGACTACTCTTCTGTCATAATAATCAGGCAATAACGATTCACATACATTACATAACTGCCAGAAAGCAGATTCTTCTGAACAATAGATCAATAGAACTGAAGCCACTATATTCATGGCCTGACAATAGCCTGTTTTAAGACAATTAAGATTAAATAATTTTTGAAAACTTTATAATGAAAAATTTCACGAATAAAATTTTTACCGATTTGTGGATTTTTCCAAGCGTATGCAGAAAGAACTCTTCTTAAAGCACTGATACCAGTATCAGATTGAAATGCTGGGTGCTCGGGTAAAGAACGGTGCAAATCTCGTTCTATTTCTTCATTTGCTTGACAAGACTTACCCAATGATTGGTCAACTAACGATTTATAAAGTCCTGGATTCATTACCATTTCGTTTAACGCACCTAGAAATAAATTGAAACTATGTTATACCATTCAATTATATGGTAATGATTATATTGACTGCATTACCCGAAAAGGTAAGCCAAACTTCTCCTCTAAGAGACTGTGGTATACCCTGGATTATAAGTTTTGCTGTCTCTGTTGTTCTGTACATTGTAATACCTCTACCATACTCTGCAAAATGGAGTTCCCATTGTTTTTCTTTAGCTTCTTGTTTTAGTGTCGCTTCATTGCTTAATGGAGCTTTAAACAGAGTCATTAATGGTGGTTGTGGTTTCCAATCATTAGCGGTTTTGGTTTCCTCATTATTGCTATCACTGTGTAAACTATTATGAAATGCGTGATCGACGCTCCTATTTGAAAATATATTAATTATTATATAGACACATTACATATTAAATTGTATGGTCAAAACTAAAAATATTAAGTGGAAACTTACAAATTTGATAGTTTAGATTTTGCTAATAATTCAGATATTTTCTGAACAACAAAATCTCGATCGTGAATCTGAGCAAATAAAAACGACGATCGAGCAGTTGTTACCAAAATAGATTTGTCTATTCCTGTACTAGTTGACTGATTTTCAGCTGGTTCAATAAGCCTTACTTCTCTTAAAGGTATAACTAAACTTACTAATCCTCTTACCTACAATGAAATGGATATTGAATTATGTCATTAAACATAAATTTATACATATTTATATTTATTTAAAATAACCAATATATTTACTCTGCTTTCAAAACAAAGATAATTCTGGGAAAGAAATATTTTTCCCCAGACATATCTTTTATTGTATGGTGTCCATAATGTTGCATCAATACTACCATCTAATTTTTCATTTCCTGGTAGTCTGAATTGTAATCTATAAGCTTCAGAATGTGCTCTTGCATCAAGATCTCTTTTTAAAAAGGATGGTTTTTTAGGTACGTTTTTGCTGAAAATATAATTATCATTATAATCAATGTACACAAATTTTATTCAGAAACCTGTAAGTGACTTCAAATACCTCAGTTTATTTAATAGTTCTCTATCTTCGTTAAAGCCACTTTTTTCATCTATAAGCCTAGCAAAAATAAAATAATATTAATTTATTGAACACATTTTCTATCTATACTCTTACAATCTTATCTACTGTATATAAATAATGTTACCTTTTCATAGCAATATTTGTAAGCTGTTCCATTAACGAATATGTATCTGATTTATGAAGAAACATTGAAAAATAATGCTGCAAATGGAATAAAATATTGAATGCTACAGATAATGTAATAATATAAATAATAAACAACCACAATATCTTACTTACCTCTTTATTGTCTCTAGTTACAACACGTATACTATCTGGAAATAAGATGGAATTAGTTTTGCTTAATTCAGTAATGTCTGCCCATCTTATAATTAATTTTGTTTCTCTTGCCAATATATAGGCATAAAAACACATATGATTTATTGATAAATATAACCACCCCTGTCTAGGCAAACGAGATTTCCAGTAACTAAAAAGATACAAGGTTATGAGATTTTCTAAATCTTACTGAAATTTTATATGCTTTTAAGTTAATTATACAAGTACCTGCATGAATAATAATTGACCAATTTATCTTCTTTTGGTATATTGAAAAGTTGATGAAATTTAAAAGATACAGTTTTAAATGATTCTGGATCTTCTTCTGTGGATAACATAGACTTCAATAATACTATACAAAAATTTTATTTTTTGATCAATTTCTCATAATAACTTACCGTCAGCAAATTGACAGTCTGGTATATTATTTGCAATAATAGATTGTATTTTACAACAAACAAATTCAGTTATTTCTTCTTCAGTATCAAATGATGTTAATGTATCCATCAAGTTCGAGTGAAGCCATTCCCAATCTTGTAAAATTTCTTCATGTGTCAAGGAACATGCAACTGCTATAAGTTAAAAATTTATTTTTAAAAGATTTTTATCTATAATAACAATTTCTTATACCAATATAATATGAAGAAACTATAAAAAATATAAGTATTTTATCTTATTAATTTATATTGAAATATTTTACCCCAATAAACTTCTGATGATGGTGTTTGATGTAATATCCTAAATGGTGGAGGTTTAGTGTCAAAAACGCTATCCAATGTCCCCACCAATATAGAAGTAAGGCCCTTTGTCTTTCCATGTCCTTTACGGCGTTGTAAAACAAAATATACAGTTGCTTGTTCTGTTACCCTGCATGACAAAGACAACAAAATTCAAAGACAACATTCCTGTTTGAAGATCACTCTAACACATGAGATAAATTCTGTTTATTTCAAAAAACATAATAAAAAAACTAGGTGTAATGTCAAAGTATTTTTAAAATACATAAAAGTGAAGTGTTATAAACTCAATTGTATGGTACATAAATCCTTTAAAGCAGAAATGAGTCATAAAAAATACAATAAAGATATGACAAACAAACTTCAGTAGTAAAGGCTGCAATTTTATTGTGCAAACCATAATATTACAAAAAAAAAGGCAACAACTTTACATAATTTCATATTTACATTTTTGTAAATATTAGTGGTATCTTTCACCTTTTTTCATTTATATTTTATTCATAAATATCACCGAATGAGAATGAATTAATGTCATAGATAATAATTGACGAAATGATTCCAATAGAGCGGATGTCTGTTATCGATAATAAACCATATACACCCTCCCACATATAATGCATTATAATTTATACTCCTACACTGCATGATATATAACGCAAGAAAATACATCTAGCGATGATTTATGGTTCTAACGATAGTAACTCTAACTAACAAGATCTAACGGACACGTAACATTTAATACCGTTAAATATATATTTACGAGATGTAAACAAATAATATTATGTTAAATACAATACAAAAATGACAAATCAATTAAAAAAAGATAATTATTTTTCTATTTAGACTAGCATATACATAAGCTCGTAGAACTCTGGCAAATAAATAAATGCTCGAAAATTACTTAAATCCTTGAGTGTACGTCTGTCAGCTGTCTTTGACGTACGATGTAAACAGTAATTGTAACAGAACATTGAACATCGTATACACGTATCAATTTACCAAAGAGCATTTGCCAGTAGAACCTCTTGTGGCTTCACCCACATATTGATCACTGTTCTTCCAGCACATATGGCACTAACGATACGAATTCAAGCACACTTTATCCAAGACACCAGCAAATTCGCCGTCTGGTCAGCAGAAAAAAATACTTGCCAAAGATAAATACTAACATGAACTCCACTACGAGTCGGTCGTTGTCAGCTGCGTCGATTCCTGCAATTTCGCCATATTCTCAATCTGAAATGTTACTAAATATTCAATATTCTCGTTTTACAAAAAATTTCTTATCTTCTGAGAAACATTTTAACATTTCTTATATATTATACAAATTGAATAAAATATGATTATAAATAATATTATCGTGACATGTAAATCATTATATCAAAATTTATAAATAAATAATTATGTAATTATTATGTTAATATTATCTTTTACAATTATAATTGTTAACGTATTATGTACGTGTACATATGTAGAGATTTAACAGTATTTGACAAAATCTTAGACAGATAATTTTTACTTTGCAGTAAATATAACGTTGGTAGATGTCGCTACAATTTCTAATTCATGTAAACTTGTTAAGTAATAACCAACCGTGGTAGTAAAAATTACGATACGGTAGAAGTTGGGGTACGGGAATAGGTTACGTCTTCTTGGGAGATTTTTCATTGCAGAGAAAATGGCGTCTCTCGCAGGAGTTCGTCTTTTAATGAGAAATACCGGTACATTTAGAAATTCAATCAGACAGACGTGCTTACGAAGTGCCATTACACAACTTCAATTAAATGAACGATTTTTTCACTGTAATAGACAAAATACCATCACCCATGTGCCGCAGGTAAACACTGCCTTTTTCCATGGTTTTCATCAATTCTTTCTGGTCATTCCTACATTGTACTTCAATTTGAACATTATATAATCAAAATAACTTGAATTTTAAGAAATCAGTGAATGTAAATGTATTCAGAGTATACCGAGATTCGGTCGGAATATTTCATTGGTTTAGTATGTATGTTACGTTTTAACTAGATTGAATATCCGTAAAGTAAAGTTCAATCTTACGACATCAATATTTAAATTTTCTCTCATTAATGTTATCATGTTCGAGAAATATAGAGACTTGTCATGTTATATACTCAAAATCAATACTTCTTCTATTTGTCTATAATGTCTATTAAAAGCTTTGTAATATATATAATAGAATTATTATAATTATGTTAGTTGTATATATATTCTATTTATCTTATGACATGTGAATAATATATGATGATATTGTACATATAGGTAAACATACAATCTGTACGTCTGTACAGTGCAACACCTAAAACTAAGGAACTTGAAGATCGTGTTTTAAATGTGGTCAAAGCTTTTGATAAAATAACTGATGAGAAGGTTGTACAATTATATATTTCTTTTTACATATTATTATTTTACAGGGCACACGAGTCAAGCAGGTGCGTCAGTACAGTCATGCTGCACCATTATCGCTTGACCTTATTCGCCAGCGTGTACTGTTAGTACTCAATCTCTATGATAAAGTTGATCCTCAGAAGGTATCTATTCACAAGATAATATAACATTAAAAGATACTTGTGAAAGTATTGTGCAAATGATAAGATTTACCAATTTCTGTTGAAAATTTAATTTTTATAAGTTTATTAATCATATTTTATATAATATTATCATTCATTTTCTATATCTGTTGGGACACCTTGATATAGATAGCTTCTCAGAAAAAAGAAATTATTAATTAACACCTTGCTTGAATCGTAGTGTCTTTATAATAAATTGATACATATATATATATATATATATATGTATATATATACATATATGCATAAATTCAATTGTTTATCAATGTCTGAAGCATATTATAATTAAAAAATTAACTTTGTGCAGTTATCTCTGGACTCTCATTTTATCGACGATCTTGGTTTGGACTCCTTAGATCACATAGAAATTATAATGGCCATGGAAGATGAATTTTGCTTTGAAATACCAGATATGGATGCAGAGAAACTTTTACGACCTAGGGATATAGTGCGTTACGTTGCCGATAGGGAGGATATTTACGAATAAATATTCACATAATATAAGTCATCTCATTAGACAAGTTTTTTATTTTTAAAATCATTATATTAGAAAATAAAAGTTAGACTTTACTTCTTCTGTATATAATATAAATATAATAAAAATAAAATGAATCACTAGATTGAATCTTAAATTATATTGCCTTGTATTTATTCTAATTTAATATCAAATAAAAAAGTATACGTCTATTGCATATTTTTATTTCATATATAAACATTTAAGTATACATTATTTTTAAATGGCGAACCAAGCGCCACCTAGTTGTAGTGGCATATAGTGTCGCTACTCTCCGCTAGGCCGACATTACAACACTCAGATCTTTTTTTTATTTGATTCAATCGAACGTGCACGCTGATCGAGTGCAACAACTGGAAAAATGAAGATGGCGGACGGATGTGTATTCTTCAGAAGAAATAGACCCGGAACTACAGCAAAGGTTAATAAAAATGTTAACTTTCATGAGAATTTATTGTTTTTATGTCCTGTAGACTATCGTTCAATGATGGTTTGGTTATCTACAGCGTATTTACAAAAATATCCAAATGCGTCTTTGACATATCTTTGGAAAATCAATGAACGCTCTATAAAGAAATTATTGTTTACAAACTAATAATTTATTATATTTCGTTTACATTGTTTTAAATTTTCAGTAACATACTAATCGTGTCTAAATGCTAATACGCCCATAGTTACATACTTGTAGAAATACATTTTACTGATAAAGATATAGATTTTGATAGATAATATTTAGTACAATATTTACTGCTTTTTAACAATTAAGTAATTATTAGAATAGGTTTTACACGTAATAAGTGAGCCATGTAAGTGACACTGGTTGCTTATTTCTTATTAAACATTCTTAATTTAGGAACCTTTTTTGTTTAGAATTTCTGTAGGTGGCCTGATGAACCCTTTGAAGAAATGGACAGCACATTGGCCGTGCAACAATATATTCAACAGATGATTAGAAGAGATCCATCTAATGTCGATCTAATATTGAAAATGCCAGAAGCACAAGATGAAGCAGTATGGAAATATGAACATTTAAGACAGTTTTGTATGGAACTCAATGGTTTAACAGTAAGACTGCAAGCAGAATGCCATCCAGAAGCTTGTACTCAAATGACAGCTACTGAACAGTGGATATTTCTGTGTGCTGCACATAAAACACCTAAAGAATGTCCAGCTATTGATTATACACGACATACACTCGATGGTGCAGCTTGTTTGCTTAACAGTAATAAGTATTTTCCTAGCAGGTATATAAAAATAATATCAAAAGATTATTATAGATAATTAGAATATATAAATATTTGTTATCTATCTCTCTATTTCTTTATGTTTATTTCAGAGTAAGTATCAAAGAATCTTCAGTAGCAAAACTTGGATCTGTTAGCCGGAGGGTTTACAGAATCTTTTCTCATGCATATTATCATCATAGAACAATATTTGATGAATTTGAGAATGAGACCTTTTTATGCCGCAGGTAGATTGATTAATTGTAAAAGCATAGATAGAAGTATCAGTATTTTATTAATTTATTTATTTTGATCATTGATCTTTTTTATTTTAGGTTTACAGCATTTGTGACAAAGTATAATTTGATGTCAAAAGAAAGTTTAATAGTACCAATTATGGAAGAAGAAGGAACAACAGAAAGTGAAGCGTAGAACTTGAATGTTTATTTATATTGTCCAAAATTGATTTGTCAAATTTAAGGAAATCATTGGTAATATTGATATATTGCTGAAATATCTCTTGTAGCTCTAATTATTACAAGAGTATTGAAAATTTTTGCTAATCTGTTTAAAAATATATCATTAGAATTTCTTGTTATTCATCTTTCTTAAGATTCATTTTAATACAGTCTTTGCTATCAGGAATTTATTGTGTAAAATAACTTGTCTTGCTTAAAAATTATATTTATAGTATTTACTTATCATTGAATGTGTAAAGCGTGGAAGGTATAGTCGAAGTTATGATCCAGCCATTTCTAAAGTCTTTGTATAAAGATGAATTTATTTTAAACAAATGTATTATACCTTCTACACAATACATTAAATTAAAATAATTCTGTACTAATGAATTTTACTTGAGTTTACATTTTTAATGTAACAAAATAATTTTAAACATTTTTGAAAACATAATTTTACCAAATGGCATTTTATGAAATAATATAACAAGAAATTCAAGAAAATTTAGAATAAAATTATTCAGTCTTTTACATAGCATATCTTTATATATTTTGTACCTTCTTTTTTGTATAAAAATATTTAATTTTATTGAAACTATATATAAACTTAGATTTCTTTTTTGTAAGTAACCTTATTACGATGTGTTTGACTAATTCGAAATCTAACATTAAATATCGATATTTTTTTCTTACTTCATTGAGTCATCATTAAAAAATGGATATATTTACTGTAGCAAACGTTATCAATATAACGTAACAGTAATCAGCGTACAGTAACCAAATGAAGGAAACACTTATATGCATTATTAGTAATGATAGTAAATGTGTAGTGTTCTTATTTATAACATATTTATCTTATGTGGGATTGAACTTAAAATGTTGACTTTCTTCTCCTGTTACCGGTATAACTCTTAATATCGCATAGTCCGTTTAAAAACGTTACATTTTTATTGTCTGTAAAGTATTAAACATAAGAAGGATGATACAGATCTGTTATACTATCAGGGCACACACGTTTTTAAAAATGAGACTAGAGAATACAAGTGAATATTATTTTTTAGTTTATTTTATAATCATTTATCTATATTAATTGACATTAATTTTTTACCGATTAATAATTCTGCCAATGAGAAAGTTGAAAGCGTTCTCTAGTTTTCTCGGTAAGAAAAACAATATCAGTACTGGGAGATTATACATACTACTGCCGAATACTTAAGCTCCATAATAAGTAGTTTATAGTAGTAATTGACATAATATGAAAATGAAAAAAAGAATTAAGAATACTTTGGAATTTATTGGTTTATTAATGTATCAATCGCGATTAATTCAAACAATGTTTTTTGTAAGCTTATACGAATTTGATACTAAGAATATATTACTAAAAAAAAAAAAAAAAAAAAAGAAACAGAGAAATAATTGCAAAAATGTACTCTCTTCCAGTTTCACCAACGGTGAGAAACATAATCATCATGAAAGAATTTTTTAGTAATTTCATTTACTGTTGGTGAAATGTGATGTTTGCTAATCGTCTATTGCGGATAACTTTTTCTAAAACAAAAAGAAAGAAGACCTTACAATTAAATTTCTGTAGAAGGCACTGTAATTTTCATAGTATATGTTATAAGTCTGCAATGTGCATGCATGCTATTGTAACACTGTATATATAATTTGTAAATAAGAAATCTAATAACGATAAGATCAGTTAATAAGATTGGAATAAGAGAAATACACCGAAAGCGCGTGATTATTTCTGTAATAAACATGCATGTACTGACAAGGAATAAACTTTTTACTTAATAAGAACCATTGTATCGCTCTTTCATGTGCATAACAAATATGATAGAATTACAATTCTTACAAATGTACAAAGTTTCGAAGAAAATATGATTTTTTATTTAAGATTTAAAATTGTTGTCTCTGATTATATACGATATTATTATTTCAAATTGAATTTTATATACAATACAATTTAATTTCTCTCGCTTGTATTATCGACCATCGTTTGCTCTTTTCCTACTCTTTTTTGGTGGTGCTTCTGTTTGCCCTTTCGTTTGCTCTTTCTTTGGCCTTTTTTGACCAGTCCTCAATCCCATAGCTGCGAATTCCCCAGCATCCACGCGGGTCACATTACTACCTGCTTCCTGTTTCTTACCTTTGCACTCGGTTTTCATTTCTTGACCGTTTGAGAATTCTCCATTATCACCAGGCGCCTGGTAGCTATACATTAACGTCAGGAACATGATATAACAATATGGTTATCAAATTTTACAAAATAAATATTTACCCAAGCACTGATGTGTCTTTTACTTCTTTTGCAAGCAAAATAAATATTTCCGGGACGTGATAAATTTGTACATTTTCGGCGGTTTCATTCTCCTTTCTCTTTTCCGACTCCTTCGACCTTTAATAATACATATACCTCAATTAAGAAACGAACAGAGAGTATTATTTCTTTCCGTGTTGTATAACTTACTGTATAAAACGTATTTTAGTGATCTGATGAAGGTTTTTTTCTTTCGTTTTGAAAATTTCCGCACAGGAAATAGCTTTTCCAACAGCTTTCCCTACCGCATTCCAAACAACGTTGTTATAATTTGAGAATTCTTTCAACGCGTAATCGAGAACATTTCTAATTTTCGAGCCACTTCTTACCTGAAAAAATTCCCATTAAACAACATGCTATGAAAATGTTGGCACTGTTAATCTTTTATTAACTTTTATTTCGACATTTACTTGCATAAGAAGAAATTTTTCTGGTAAATCTGGTATAGGAATCCCCGAATCTGTTGGCTCAGGTTCCACATTTTTCACCCATTTATTTAATTTTGGTCGGACCATCTGCAAGAAAATCAATCAGTTACTGAATGAAAATTTGATTTGAGATTTTTACGATCTATTAAGATTTCGAAAAAACATTTCTGCTGATTTTCGTAATCTCAAAGAGAATTATTACGAGGGTAGAATCATGAAAGAGCGAAGGAGACCACGTCTCTCTGCCAGTAGGTCATGAGTCCGCAGGCATCGGTTCTTTGGCGTGCCATTCTTGGAACCATTCATGGAACTTGGAATGACCGAGTACAGTCCTGCACATAAACCTTTCTCGGTTTCATCCTATCTTATCTTCTCTTCTCTCATACAGGAATGTTTAAATATCTACAATTCCTTCAAGTTGCTAATCTTGAACTTGGCTTACATCAAATTCGATTATATTTTATTTAATAAATAAAAATTAACTTATTTCCATTGAAGGTGTAATCACTTAAATGTACATTTATTCTTATTCTTATTAAGATAAAATCAATCTCAGTGAACAGTAAATTTCACTTTCTTCGGTTACTTGTAATTCAACGCCAGTCTAAACGATATGTCGCGTTTCAAGTGGAAAATGACCATCATTGGTCAGACACGGCGCTCCAAAGCCATACCGATACCTTGACTCTGTTAAAAACAATTTAATCCTTTCAAGATACACTTTTTTAACGAACGAACGCGACAGCATAATAGCGTAGAATATAATACACTAAAGTTTGAAACAGTACAAGCTAATTATAATTTTTTAAATAACATATTGGATTACAACGTTTTGTCGCTTAGCGATATAACAATGGTATCAGAAAACTTATAACAGCTCAATTGTCTTAAAATTTAAATTCCATTTTCACAATATACAAAATAAACAAAGACCTATAGAAGAAATCTTGCATTAACGAATACCATATTCGTTCGTATTCAATCCTCTGTCATTCGAAAATGAAATTTCATAGATCCAACGATCGAGACAATTTGACGATCATCGCTTAATATCGATCCTCCTTAACACGAAACTGAGACATCCTTAGAAGGATGAACAAAGAATCTACCTACAAAATAAATCTCACCCTGAAACATCAATATTTAACTATAACAATCATTAATCATTCAAAAAACGAGACTTTATATATTCGATAATCAACATACGATTCGACGATCATCAATTAATATCAATCTTCCCCAGAATGAAACTGGGACGTTTCTGGAAAGTTGGCGTTCAGTGTAATTTCTGGAATGTCGAGGCGAACTTGGAAAAAGCATCGGCGGTCTGAGGGATCCCCTATGGAAACTCCATCAATATTTTCCAATCAGCATTCGATTGCACGGTACATCCCTACCCCTGTGGCTTGTTCGTAGTCGGGGGCAAATACGGAGGGTGTAAGGGGGTCGCAGTGTAGGCGTATATGGTGGTGGTATGCGGCATAGTCGGCATAGCGCCGCGACTCCCCGACGCCATATTGCATTATTAAGCACCCCTATCAGTTTCTCACCCCTGCATTCCAGCATTATGAACGTTTTTATCCCTAAAGGGCGTCGTTTTGCCTATGTGAAACGAAACGGGTGCTTCCACTGCTGGATACTAATTCGCTTCTCACGTTATTTCATCAAGATCCTTGATCCTTGAAAAACCTCTGGTCGTCTCTTCGCGCGTCAACTTCTTCATCTATGGGAATTAAACCGGTACACGTATCCAGAAGAATTCGTTGAACAGACACTGACACTTTTTCCGATCGATTTCGATTAAAGATTTAGGAGCGGAACGCTTTCGATGTACGTCTAGTTCAGTGTTCGCTACGTCACAAATCATTATTTGTCCTATATCGGATACAGAAACTGTTACGTTAGGCTCGTGCACGTCGATGGCGGCAGATAGACAGTCGAGAACATCGCGTTTACGTCGTTGAATTACGATTTCTATGTTAGTGCGAGACTTTGTAGAGAAGGAAAGTAACCTGTTAAAAGGAACTAATGGTAAACAGAATTTCCAGCGTTTGATCGTTCAATCTATAACGAGGAAATGTGTTTCATCGATGTCGGTGAACTAGTTAGAAACATTGTTTCTTAGTCATCGAGTGTTTCTCGCTATTCGATCCGATATGTTTTGTTCGAGCAACGAAAGAAACTAATTTCGACGTGACGGGAGATCTGACGAGATTCTTGATGTATCAGGGGATTCTCTAAACGAGAGACCGAGAGAACGAAAGGTCAAGGAGTTCCGACCACTTTTGGTGCAGCTGCATCGCTACGACTTTTAAAGAGAGAGGGGACGAGATATTCTGCGTCTGACACCTTTTTAACCATCATACCTACGCGCTCTTTTCCCACCGTAATAAACCATCAGGCGCTCAGAAGCCTTGCTTCCAATTTATTCGAGTGGCCAACTCTTCTATGGCGAAGACGCTCAACGATTTCATCGCCAATGAACGGCGCAAGCCGTTTTCAGAAGTTTTCCTCCAATACCCCGGAGGAGAACTACGCTCCCTCGAACGATTGTATGAACATTTCCGAGTCAATCGACCTGTAGAATGAAGTTCCCCCGCGCGAAGACCTTCCTATTCCCTATTTCATCGTATGACCTATTACGAAATCAAACAACCATCCAACGATGCCTTCTTAAACAACGTTCTTAAACTTCGTTCGTTAGAACTCGTTGTTTTGTTAAGAAATCGTGCTCCTTTCATTCATAATACACGTAACGATAAACTACGTAATCAGTGAGTGTCACAGATGCGACGGTAAATTATAAAGTCTACCATTACATCACTTTCTGGAATCGTCTATGGAACATCGTCAAGTTCATTACCGTTCAAGGACACCTCCTAGACGCTTCTTCCTTTCTGAAGTCTATCAGAAGCACGTGTCACCCTTCGTAAAATTCTGTCCAATCTAACGATCTATATTATCAAAATTATCACCGGTAAAGAAGCAAAAACGAGTTTTCAAAGAATAGGCGATTTTGATTAGGCGCAGCCGTTAAAGTTTCGTAACAAAGAGCAAGCATGAGGTTACTGATTGAACGAAGGGGAGTCGGTACCCTTATGTGTCTATTTCAATCTTCCCTTTAACGGAAATTGCGTTCCTAGCCATACATAGATCCACCCATTTCTCCCGCTCGTCCTTTCGAGGATCCGCTAAGAAGATCGCACGGAAGGACGCGTTTGCGCAGGAATTGAAGAATCCTCGCTGCCTGGATCCTCGATATATCCGCGGTGGTAGGCGAAAGTGCGGATTGTTCGGTCGTGGCTCATTCAACGTACACCGGTTGGACCTTACGATCTTCGTCGTCGTCGTCGTCGTCGTCGTCGCTAGCAACAGGTAGGACGGTCTTCCGCGTGGGGACTACGAATTTTCATTCAAGTCCTTCCGATCGTGACAAAAAGTGAAATTACAAAATATATCCAAACATCTTTTCGCATCGTATAACGAGATCGTATAACCGCGGTAATTTTTTTACGTTTTTAAGGAAGCAAGAGTGTCTGTGTTGAGGGTTGATCCTTCGAGCGAATACAATTCTGGATTCATCAATGTTCTCACGAATTAGTTGTCTTTATTCGACGTGTTGTTCCAGTGAAACTAAGAAAGTTTCTGTAATATCTTTATCGTATCGTTCATCCCTTTGTCGACCACCGACGTATATATGCGTTCAGTGCGAACCATCAACGTAGCCGGCAAATCCATATATTATACGTTCGACGAGAACGAATGATAAAGGCGGAACACGAAAGTTCGCGCTTTCGATGAGCAAAATATTCAAATTTTCCTTTCGCAAATGAATAGGAAGATTGTAATTTTGAAGTTGCTGAAAGTAAGAGTGTCTATGTAATTCTGCGTTTACCAATTTCTTTAATTTCATTGACGAATTAATCGTGTTGCATTTAGTGGCAGATACAGAGTGGAAAAGGGTTCATCCCTATCGAGCTTGTGACACGTACTATTACCGAATTAACTAGAAAGTAGAAAAAGCAAATAAATTCGTGATAACTGTGATGGTAAACGAAATCACGTTCTATCCGAAGGTTTTCAAGGGCCAAACAGATCATCATGGACATTCAGGAGTTTCGCATGCGTGGCAAGGAGATGGTGGAGTACATTTGCGAATTCATGAGTAATATTCACAACCGGAGAGTAACACCGGACGTTGGCCCCGGATATTTGAGGCCCCTCCTACCATCGGAAGCACCGCGGGAACCTGAACCTTGGGAGGACATCATGAGGGACGTCGAATCGAAGATCATGCCCGGAGTAAGTGAAAAGGAGAATCACTTTTCATTCTCCGTGACTCTGATAATGTCTACGAGTGATGAAAGAATTTTAAGATTTCGAGAATGAAAAAAAAAAAAAAAAAGAACAACGTGTAAATTTTGGATAAAAAGAGGAAAATATTTATAGATAACTCACTGGCAACATCCACGGTTTCACGCGTACTTTCCAGCTGGAAATTCTTTTCCATCGATTCTTGGCGATATGTTGTCGGATGCAATAGGTTGTATTGGATTTTCATGGGTGAGTTCAATATCTTTTCTTCTTTCTTTAGAGAAAATTACTTAAAATCCGCGTTACGTATGTAACATCTCTGTTATATGTTACGAATATAACATTTCCGAGGATGCTGAGGTCGCATCCATACACGAAATTCAATTTTCTCGCGAAGATCAGGGTATGAACATGGATTGGAAAGACTTGACGGATCGTTCAAGTCTGTTTGTTCGTTCATTTCTGTATTTCGACGTTTTATTTGTTCTAGGCGGCCAGTCCAGCCTGCACGGAGCTCGAGACGATAGTCTGTGACTGGTTCGGTAATTCAATATTATTCCATTAAATATCAATCGAATTTATATGAGGTATTACAGAACGAATATCATCGGGTATACTAAATTGCAGGCAAAGCCATTGGTCTGCCGACGGACTTTCTTTATTTTAGCCCTGGCAGCAAAGGAGGCGGTGTGATACAAGTAAATATTTTGATATTTCGCGAGAATTAAACACTTTCTGCTGGATTAATTAAATAACGTAATCGTTACATATAAATCGTAGGCAATGAGATAACAGTTAAACGAATTTTAGGGCTCAGCTTCGGAGTGTGTTTTAGTGTGTATGCTGGCAGCAAGAGCTCAAGCTATTGGTAGATTAAAAGAGTTACCTGCTCACGCACATTTGGACGAAACTGCTCTTTTAGGAAAGTTAATGGCTTACTGTAGTCGCGAAAGTCACAGCTGCGTCGAAAAGGACGCGATGATCTGCTTCGTAAAATTAAGGATTTTGGAGCCCGACGACAAGAGCGTTCTTCGTGGTGAAACTTTGCGTCAGGTAGAATTTTTCCTCCGGATTATATTTATATCTAACACGTTCGCTACCACAGAGAATTGGTGATTGAATTGCGTTAGAAAATTCTCGTAATCTTCACTTGTACGTATCGCCGTGAGTTTTAGCAAGTTATATACGCGAAAGTGATATAGCAAACGTGTCAATTTTGATTAAAAGTTTCTTCTTCGTCATCGTGCAATCTTCTTCAGGCAATCGAAGCTGATACAGCCGAAGGATACATCCCCTTCTTCGTTTCTACTACTTTAGGCACAACTGCTTGTTGCTCCTTCGATAATCTCAGGGAAATCGGTCCAGTTTGTAAAAAATATCCAGGCGTAAGAATATCTATGATTTTCAACCTACATTATCGCGTATGTTCAGCCCTAAAATTTGTATTATGTCTGTCGATAGGTATGGTTACACGTGGATGCGGCTTACGCAGGCAACTCGTTCATTTGTCCTGAACTAAAGTACCTGATGGCTGGTATTGAATACGCAGATTCTTTCAACACCAACACGAACAAATTCCTATTAACGAACTTCGATTGTTCCTGTCTCTGGGTTCGTGATAGATTCAAGTTGACTGGCGCGCTCGTCGTCGATCCTCTTTACCTGCAGCATACTCACGCGGATACAGCCATCGATTATAGGTACTATCGATTTCATCGACGTTGTTTATTTCATTAAAAAAAAAAAAAAAAAAAAAAAAAAAAAACAAGCATCGTTTGTTCATTCAGCATCCGTTATTTTTAATTCCTTGTTTCCCCAGACACTGGAGCATACCACTGAGCCGACGATTTCGTTCCTTGAAGCTGTGGTTCGTGATGAGAAGCTACGGGATATCCGGCTTGCAGGCCTACATTCGAAATCACGTTCAATTGGCGAAAAGATTCGAGGCGTTGGTGAGGAAGGATTCGAGATTCGAGCTCTGTAACGAAGTTGTGGTGAGCGACTCGCGAAGACAATACGAAGATAGCAGTGGCTTAAGGCTTGGAGCCATGGTTTATCGCGTTACCAAGTTTTATTGTATTAAATGGTTTTCAGTTGGGCCTGGTTTGTTTCCGAGCAAAAGGCACCGACAAGCTAAATCAGAAGCTTCTTAGTGCTATCAATGATTCTGGAAAGCTGCATATGGTGCCAGCCAGAGTGAATCAACGCTTCACGATTCGTTTCGCACTTGCTGCGCCGAATGCCACCGCTTCTGACGTTGGTTAGCAATATCTTGCTTGATAATACCATTCTTACACGTTTCTTTTACTCAATTTTTACTCTATTACTCAATTCTTATTTTTATATCGTAGACATAGCGTGGAGCATAATCACGGATTATTTAGCCGAGTTGTTAGAGTCCAAGGTGAGCGAAATCTCTTGAATTGGAATTTCGTTTCGCTCATTGAATGTTCTTGCGTATTACGTGTATCTTTGCTTTATTTTCAATTGCAGGATGTCATGGATGAGCTGACACAGAGGAAAATGCTCGAGGAGAAGAAGAGAGCCACTTTGGAGCAAAGAAGGTCCTTCTTCGTCCGCATGGTGTCTGATCCTGCGATTCAGCCTGGTTTTACGAAGACGCCGAACAGGACAGGGGGAAAGCTCGATACTCAAGCAACCATCGGTGGCATCGGTTCGAATCCTACGAACAGCGCAACGTAAGACATTGGTGTATCCTTAAAATGGATTACAGAGATTTAACAAAATCACTGATTTAGTATGTCTGACGGTAGACGTTCGTGGATATCGTGGCCACTGGCGTATTTGATGAAGGACGCGGCCGATACTAGCGAACTATCTCTTAGGCACGTTGGAAAATATTCTGCAAATTTCTATTTTATCTTCTCTTCTTCTCTTTAAAACGATATTTCACACCTTTCTTCTTTCTTATAACGAGATTGAAGCTTTCCATTTACATCGAATATTCGAAATTGTCCTTACATCGTGTTTTCTTATTAATCGAAAGAAATAATTTTAGATTTCGTCATCTGGATACCATGGTACGGCTGAAAGCAAGCGGTACCGGAAGTCGTCGCGGAAGCAGCAACGGATGCAGTCCGGATCCATCGCCATCCGCTTCGCCGTCCCGTGGAAGATCGCCAAATGGCAGAGCGTAAAACCTTGCCCGATCCTTCGTCGTTTTTTTTTTCCTCTAAAGTTTCGAAAGTTTCTCCAGATACATCGACAGGAATGAAACTTAAATAACGAAGCAACAACGATTCTCGCAATCGAACCACGTACGGATACTGCCGACGGAATCGTCGATTGAAAAGAAACGGTGCAAGATTCTTCGAACAAGAAAATTCCCTTAAAATTGCTCAGCAACAGTCGACGAATGAAAATATGGTCGAAATTGATCGACGACCCTGTTTGATCGTGGCATCGTTTTTCGTCGCCTGTTTAGTCGGCCCTTCGGGACTGTGTGCAGTAGTTGCAAAGTTTCGCGTTCACGGCTCGACCGAAGGAAGCGGCTCGATAGATATAAGTACATCATCTTTACTTGCTTATCGATCTGTTTATATAAGTGTGCTCTCTTTGGATCGCGACAGAATCGTGTACCACGTGAAACACGCTACGTATGTAACATATTATTCTATCCAATATACATTACATATATGGTATATAAAGCGTGCTCTATATAGTAAAATGGATTTCCTCAAGTACAGAAACCATGGTATTTCCAATTATTCACCACATCATCCGCAATCGTAATTGTTTTCTGTCGTTACAGAGATGTCTGTGAATTGGCCCGGACATGGAGTTAGGAAGGGCGAGGGGGAAGGGTGGAATAAAAAAACATGAAACGGAAACTCGTGTCGCGGGAATATCGAAAAAAGGTCATAAAAAGCTATTCGTTACACGATCGAAAAGGTTGGGGTCACGAGGGTGAACGATGTACCTGGACCGTTTGCTCGAATATCGTTCTCTCTCTTTTTCTCTCTTCTAAGTATCCAGTGACATTTATATTCAATTTCGTTTCGTTTCCATTTCCGTAGAACTCATTTGCGAAAACTGGATCTCGTTGTAAAAACGAAAACGTCGCACGTGGCTCAGGCGTCAGCCGCCGAAAGATGCTACGTCAAGCGAAAACGCGTGATTGTAAATTGGTTCACCGGAGAAGGGGAAACTGTCGATAATGTCGATCATTGGCAGAATATTGGTAATTGAACGAGCGACAAATACTATCCCTTACGTAGGCTGTTGCATATTAACAGAGATCAAAGGATAGTCCCTAATGTCGAAAAATAGACGAGCGTAACTTATTGTAAGAAAAACCTATCACGAGAATACTTCTACCTTTTTTCTTTCTTCTTTGGTAAAAGATTCAACACCTACAAATTCTAACCAACTAAATAATTCGATAATAAATAGAGCAAAATATGAAAACAACAATTCAACGATAGATCGAACATACTTCTTTTCCTCCTTATAGAAATTACGTTTAATTGTTTTAAGCTATGAATTCAATTTACTTCGATCTCCTCGGAAAGGCAGCTTTCCAATCGTTTGGGATATGTATAGCGGTTTTTTGATCGGCAACTTGCCCGAAGCTAACGCGAGTCAAATGGACAATGGCCGGCGGAAAAAAGGGGATCAGTGGTGGAATTAATTAATTCGAACTGGATGGCAATCGTATCGACACCCTCGATCGAGAATCCAATTCGAAAACGTCGGTCGCGAGCAGACCATGCGTGAAGGTAGTGGCGAGAGAGAAAATGGTGTTCGCCATGTGTCTGCTTGTATGTGTTACAAAGATTGAGCGGTGACCTGTCACCGCTTCTACGGGGTGTTGTAAATGTAGGTGAAGAGTAAACGTCTATTTATAAACGGGGGAGGAGGGGGCGAGTTTACTCCCCGTGCATCATCGACAACACACGCTGGCTTATTCAAGCAGCGACCCCCTCGATACATCACCATTGATGTCGACCACCCTTCTTACGAATTTTCGTTCAGATTTTTGGCATCGATCCGCGACGACTATCTGCGCGGGTGGCAATCGATTTTCTAATCGTCGAATTAACTCTCTTCGAACGACCGGTACGAAACATGCCAGAAATTTCAATTGTTGTTGTTTCCTTTTCTGAGAAAATAATTAAGACAGTAATGGAGATATTTTCGGATGAAATAATTTTTAGTGAAATATTTTAGGTATAAATTGCAAAATGCATTGAAATTTAGTAAAAAAAAAAAAAAAAAATGTTCGAGCGAGGAAATTAACAATTCTTTAAAAATCGTATCACTTTTTTTTTTATAAGGAAGGTGTAAGTGTACCGGTGTAGGCATTTGAGGGAAAGAATGAATTATCACGTCACACGTGGGAGGGAAAATGCGCTTGCTAAATTGGTTGAGTGGAACTATGGCGAATTTTATGGGTTGGAGAAAAATTTCGAAGGGGTGTGATCCCTTTTTTCGAGCAGGCATTTACGTAAGAAGCGTTACAGTAGGCGCCAGTGTCGTAATCCAGAATGAAGCAGGTAAGTTAATATTTTTCACGATAGGCGAAGCTCCGCCTTAATTTTATCTGCGTGAGGCAGGGATGTACGAAGAGGAGGCGCGCATAAAACTGACCGGCGCTATGCCAGGTGCCACCAGTCTCGGTTCCAACGCGGGACAAACCTGTTACGCGTTTCCTTCCAAGTGGGATCATGTTCTGAAACAACTCAAACGACCATTTTCAAATTCCTTCTCCAAGAGAAACGTATTCGAACGTTCGAGTGTTATATCTTCAAAGTGGATCGGATTTTCTATCCGCTAATCGAAAAGAAAAAGTGAGTGAAAAAACGCTTCGATATTTCGAAAAATCGAAATCGTAGAGTAGTTTGAGAAATAGGGCGCAACGAACTCTTTTGGAATCTTTCGGAAAAGGAAAAGTAAAAGCAACAAAGAGAAGTACCGTAAAGAAAAGATAACACGTAAAGAAGATATTTCATCCCAGGTATTTCTTTGCTCGCGAATGACGTTTAATTCGTCTGTAGTCCCGATAAATGGCGGTGAAAAATGTCACGATCACGTACACACGATTTAGCCGAGAACGTGCTTAATCAAACATGAGTTTCATTGGCACGCACTAGCCCGTCTCTCCTTCGAATTACATTCCAGCCGGCAATTATCATGAACATCGATGAGTTTCAAGTACGTGGCAAGGAGATGATCGAGTATATTTGCGAGTATCTCCGCACCTTGGAGGGAAAGAGGGTGACGGCGAACGTGGATCCAGGGTATCTAAGGCCCCTACTTCCCAAAGAAGCTCCAGCAAAAGGGGAATCATGGGATGCCATAATGAGGGACGTCGACAGCAAAATAATGCCCGGGGTGAGTGTCAACTATGGGCTCGATTATCGATCCCCCTTCGTTGATTCCGACCTCTTTCGATGTTAATAATATTCACGAATACTAAAAAAAATAGGAAAAACCTGGTCGATCATAAAATAACACTTTTCATTATCGTTAGATCGTCCTATTTCCAATATTTCTTTGCTAATTTAATGTTCGTGTGTTGCGAAGTATTAAAATTCATACCTCGACATTGAAAAATTCGTATAAAAATATTTTTTTTTACAAATCTTTACGTCCAATACAAACGTTGATTACTGAGAGAACACGGATGATGGTTTACAGATCACACACTGGCAGCATCCACGTTTTCACGCGTACTTTCCAGCGGGTAACTCGTTCCCTTCGATCCTCGGGGACATGCTGTCGGACGCAATCGGGTGCATAGGTTTCTCTTGGGCGGCGAGTCCTGCCTGCACGGAACTGGAAACGATCGTACTCGACTGGTACGCAAAAGCGATAGACCTACCACCGGAGTTCCTAGCTGAACACAAAAGCTCGAAAGGTGGTGGAGTGATACAAGGGTCAGCCTCCGAGTGTATTCTGGTCACCATGCTAGCGGCACGTACCCAAGCGATTCGAACCTTGAAGGAGCAAGACCCGAACACCGAGGACTCGGCCTTTCTGCCACGGTTGGTCGCCTATTGTTCCACAGAAGCTCATTCCTGCGTCGAAAAGGCAGCGATGATCAGTTTGGTGAAGCTTCGAGTTCTAGAACCAGATGAAAAAGGTTCCTTGCGAGGTAAGCGACTGGAATCTGCGATCCGCGAAGACGTGGCAAACGGTTTGGTTCCGTTTTATGTCTCCACCACTCTTGGCACTACCGGATCCTGTGCGTTCGATAATTTAGTCGAAATCGGACCAGTGTGCAAACTGCATCCTAACATGTGGCTCCACGTGGACGGTGCTTACGCTGGGAACGCGTTCATTTGCCCGGAAATGAGGCCGTTGATGACGGGTATCGAGCACGCAGACTCGTTCAACACGAATCCCAACAAGTGGTTGCTCGTTAATTTCGACTGTTCCTGCCTTTGGGTACGGGATCGAGTGAAACTCACGTCGGCGCTCGTCGTCGATCCATTGTACCTTCAGCACGCTAGATCCGGAGAATCTATCGATTATCGCCACTGGGGAATTCCTTTGAGCAGACGATTCAGAGCGTTGAAATTGTGGTTCGTGATGAGATCGTATGGAATTACAGGATTGCAGAAGTACATAAGGAACCATATCAGGCTGGCGAGACGGTTCGAGACTCTGATGAGAAGGGACAAGAGATTCGAGATCACTAACGATGTGAGAGTTGGTCTGGTCTGCTTCAGACTGAAGGAGAGCGATGAGATCAATCAGGAATTGTTGGCGAATATTAACGCATCCGGCAGACTTCATATGATCCCAGCCAGAGTCATGGGAAAGTATATCTTGAGATTCTGCGTGATCAAGGAAAATGCTACTGACGATGATATCGATTATGCCGTGGACGTGATCGAAGAACACGCGACGGAGGTGATGCTCGCCCATTACGAAGGAACAGAAGACGAATTTAGGGCGAAGGGACCAAAGAGTCCCGCTGCATTGGACAAAAAGCTGGTACGAAAGTTCAGCTTCACCAGGAGCGTGACGAGGGACGTTTACAAAAGATCCATTTCGAAATCGAGTCTCCACGACGGTGCTACACCCATCATGGTCGTCGATGATAACTCGCAGGTCGATACCATTGAGGAAGACGTGTTCTGCAACAGCAGGTAGACCACACCTCAGCTCACGGTGCCTAAGAGGAGGGACCAACTGCTATCGTTGCCGTGAGCTGCTGACGATGATGATCGGTGTAATGTTTTTTCAGGTCGTGACGATCCCGATGATGATATCCAGATGATTCGTGAATTATGTGATAGGAATGCCTCTCGAAACCGGCCGGTCTTGTTTGGAATATCGCAACTCCGTTCATCATATTGTTGTTTTTTAGGGAACGAGCAAATCTTTGCGACCGAGATAAGTTTCCTTCGAATTACGATAAACTGGAAATTTCGTCCGATAGAAATGATTCTGAAGGTATTTATTGAGAATGATGGACGAAGAAAGTCTGAAGGGTGTTCTCGATCTAGTGCATTGCACACTGGTCATCGTTTGAGACATTGACACATTTTATTTACTGAAGTTTACTGGAAACCATTTTTCGAGATGTTGGTAAATCGTTTGGGAATTTGCCTTTCTACGCACGATTTTATGCAACGTAAGTGCAACTGGAATTTATTTTCGTATTTATTCCGCAACCAACCAAAGCAAGAGATTACGTGCTGACGAGAATAACTGTTCGAATAAACTGTACTAGTTTTGCAATTGAGAAACGATATAATAAACGTGCCCGATAAAATAGAAGAGAAATAATTGTTCGTAGTATAAGCAATTTATCGATTCGTGTAACAATTCAGAACATATTAAAAAGGAAAAAAATGAATACGTAGCTAGGCAGAAATAAGACTCACTGTTAAGTACATCGATTGTCTCTTAGGCTATTAATAGATATAATATTAAATTATTCCATGAACGAATTATGTACGAATAAAGGATAGTTTTCGATTAGATTACTGTAAATTAGATACGAAATGAAGACCTAAACATTTACGGTTGGAATTTTGTCAGTCGACGCTGATCATAGTGTTAGATCATACACACATTACACGTGTTTACTTTGGGTGTTTTACTTCTGAGAAGATCGATTCGAGTTGTAAGTCACATTGATATTTCAAACGTGTTTGGATTTTTATCCAATCCAATACAATGTAGATTATATTAATGACTATTTATTTCATATGTAAGTTTAACGGAATAAAATTGAAATTCGTAAAACGATAACTTTTTTTTATTTTTATCGTATCAAGAATTTTTAATCACGGCTTTAGTTCCTCAAAGTTATCAATCCGTCGATCAAGATGCAACTTATTAACTTTTAAGTACAATTAAGCAGGTCTTGATAGGCAATCTCTATTAGTAGGAAATCGTAAGATACCTGAAGGCAATGTAAGATGCAGACAGCTTCGAAGTAAATCATTACAATCATAATTACCAATTTAGGCTATAATTATAGCTTATTGAAATATATGTACTAAAAACTATTTAAATATTAAAATGGGAAAAGGTATACGATTATAAAATAGTACCCTCATTCTGCAGAAATATGACAAACTTTTTTATAGCATATCTTACATTTAAAAGTATAAAATATAATTAGTTAACTATTACATTTGTCCACACTGAGATATCGTCACAGGAATTTTTGGTTTGTTGTTTGGCCCTGTGGGAACGTTCTCTACTTTCCTCATAACTAGAAGTCCATCGATAACTCTTCCAAAAACAACGTGTTTACCATCCAAGAAATTACATTTGGCGCAAGTGATGAAAAATTGACAGCCGTTAGTATCTTTGCCACTGTTGGCCATGGATAACAATCCAGGTGAGTCATGTTTTAATGTAAAATTTTCATCAGGAAATGTTCCACCACCGTAGATGCTTATGACTCCAGTACCATCGCCGTTTACAAAATCACCGCCTTGGATCATGAAGTCTTTAATGACTCTATGAAATATGGCACCTTTAAAACCTAAAGATACACCGTCTTTTCTGTACTCTCCGGTGCAGAATTGTCGAAAATTCTCTGATGTTTTTGGACAAACATCTTCGAAAAGCTCAAAAATCATTCGTCCGATTTCTGTAGTGCCTACAGATACGTCAAAAAATACCACTGGATTATTCGGATTTCGTAGTTGAGCTTGAATTTGATTCCAAGTTGGCATATTTGTATATCTTGATTAAAAACTTTAAAAAGTTTTCTTACTATATTCTACTATACTATTATGCTTCAATTGAAATAATGTTGCGGCAACATAACCTCTTCTCCTTATGAACACATTTCGTTTTAATGTTTGAGATTGAAAAATTTATCAGAGCGTTTTCTTTTTCCACTTCAATCTAATAAGGCTTAACTAAATTTGTTTTTATGTAATTACAGTACGCTTTCTTTTATAAATTCTTTTACCTTGCGTTTGAAGTACAAGACACAAACGCCTTAGAAATGCTTCGTCGAACTGATTACAAACGCGGGAGAAATATATTAATGCCAAATATAGGTTAGAATTTAATGCTAAACAAAATTTAAACAAATATTAGAGAGTATAACGATATATGTCAAAATTAATTATATTTATAGATATATAATAAAAAAATTCTTCTATAAAGAATAGTATCATACTTTGTAACGAATAAAAACACGTGTATGTGTGTATTTTCTTATTTTTAAAAATATTAATACTTACTTTTTTGTCGGCTGCTTTTCTGCGGATTTAGTAAAGACTTATTGAAATCACTTAACACGTTATAAAATGATATAAAATGTAATTATGAATTATAACTGTTTCCGTCACAAAATAATACACACTTGTATTTTGACCCAACAACAACACGTGGTGAGTTTGGTTCCTAACTTCATACTGGCAAAACGCGCGGTAATACAAATGCGAAGGGTGAAGGATAAATTTACACGATGCGGTATTAAAAAGAAAAGTGTTTTAATATAAAGTAAATGTAGAAAATAAAATGCATTTTATTTTTTTATCGCACCACACATTCTACATCTTAAGTGTCATTTGACTTAATTATAATTTAGGTATCGAAAAATGATATTTAAATTCAAGATCAAACAATTCGTAAATTGCATCAAAGCAGAGATATATAATCTTGAGATTGTTTTCTTACGATATGTCTCTTTTTTAAATCTTTAAGACAATCAGTAATGTGCTTTACATAATATATAATCTTTATCTGTATTTTATTTTAAAAGATACACATTATTTTACCACATGTATAATGTATGATCTAAATGTGCAAAAGCATTTTGAAGAAACAAAAACAAATTAATTAAAAATGTATAAATATCATTGAAATTCCCTGTTTCTTTTTAATATCAGTGCATTTGTAAGACACATAGAAGATTGGTGCTTTACTACTACTATTGGAAACGATACTTAAAGTTATATTTAGTTTTTTTTTTTCCTTTCAATAACATAAGGAATCCTCAAATTTGTTATTTTCTAGATAGCCACATTAATAGCATGAGAATATCACAAACTTGGATAGTAATAAAGTAACAATAATTATATGTGAATTTTAACGTGTTCCATCAACACATTTTTATCATTAAAATCTTCTCCACAAATACCACAGACTAATTCTTCTCCATCGTCACTGTCTTGCTGGTGATATTGTACAACTTGTATTACAGCCGTTTGGGATCCTCCCTCCTGTATTAACGATTCCTGTCCAACTTCGCTGTGATTCTTGATATCTTGATTTTGCCTAGTTGAATGGTGAGTTACCATATCCATTGGTAAATCATCATTACTTATTTGTGCAATTTGACTGGAAAAATTTTCATGACTCTGAGGATTTGGTAGTGTCAAAACAGGCAACGATTCATTTTGCTTTGATATTAAATGTAAAGTATTTGTTTGCTTTGAAGTCTGTATTAAATGCATTGTAGTTATTTCATTATGACTGCTTGTGGTATGAAGTGCACTTCCTTCTTGTTCTGTAGAAACTATGCGAGTTGTATTTAAAGATTCTCTGTGACTATGATTAGCTTGTGAAATATGAATATTTTCATCTTGTTTTTCATCAACTAATAATTGTACGTCTTCAGATTTAATTTCAGATATTGCAATATAATTTTCATCACGTTTTTCTGTAGTAACTACAAGGAAAGTATTATTTTGTTTATCACTTAAAATTTGTTGGTCATCTGATTTAGCTGATTCTGTAATAGACAAAAGTGCTTCAGTTTCCTCTGATTTAGGAATTATAAGATTTCCAGCTACTTGTTTTCCTTGTAAATATGTATTTGCAGACACCTTTGATTTTTTCTTAACTGGTTTGGTTTTTGGTGCATTATTGTTTGTTTTAGCTTTTGCTTCTGCAATCATTTGATCTGAATGTTTAACGATATGTGCACATAATTCATCCCGATCTTGATTTAAAGCACCACATATAGGACAGGAAAAAGGGGGCCCAGTTACTTCAGTTTCATTTTTTCCTGCTGCATGAACCCATCGAACATGTTCTCTTAAAACAACTTTTTGATTAAATGCTCTTGAACATAGAGGACAAACATGAGGTCTCTCTCCTGTGTGAATACGTTCATGTTTCCTTAAAGTTCCACCATCTCTAAACGCTTTCCAACAAAATTTACAACCATATGGCCTTTCTCCAGTATGAGTTCTATGGTGTATTAAATATCCCTGTCTTGATGAAAATGTTTTGGAACATGTATCACAATGAAAATGTGCGGGGCTCCCAGCATGTGTTCTACCATGTTCCCAAAGTCCTTGACGTGATACAAAACTTTTACCACATTCTGTACAAGTAAATGGAGAGTCTCCAGGATGAGCCGATAATCTGTGTTCATCCAATTGATTTTGCTTTTCAAATTGGGATCCACATACTTCACAAGAATGTGTTTTTTTTCTATGAATCCACTGATGCCTGAACATTTTTTGTTTGGTTGTAAATTTTTTGCCACATTCAGAACATGCATGTTTACCCCATTTATTATTAGGTGTACCTTGTTCAACATTATTTTGCATTAGTTTCTTCGCACAAGTTGTTTGATGAGTTGCTAAGTGATTGCCATCTTGAAACTGTTTATCACAATACTCACATTCAATTGGCATGTTCCAATTTTTAGATGTATGAGTTTTCTCATGGGATACCAATGCTGTTGCACGAGAAAAACTAATTCCACAATGTCTACAAGTATGCTGTTTTGTACCATTTGTTTCAACTTCTATATAATTCTTCCTATCTTCACTATTATACGATAAAGTTTCAACTTTCACCATTGTATCAGCATTATTAAATGAGTTTAATGAAAGATTGTATTGCTGATTGACTTGATTATTTATATTATTTTGTTGAGTATATTCAAACTGTGTTACTTCTCCATTTGGCATTACAGTAAATTCATGTAAAGTGTCTATTTTCTCCTCAGGATTAGATATTGAATTAACTGCTGCCTGCTCACTTTGAAAGTTATAAGATGGAACTGTCCATTGAACTGTATCATAGCTTTGAACCGTTTGTACAGACGAGGATGGCACTTGATTATTTTGGGATTCTGTCATATTTTCAGGCCATTTTCTGAATGTTTCCTCTGACTGTGATACATTATCGCTCTGCGATTGCATAATGGCACGTCCAGCAACATACGTATGAATTTTCATATGATTGGATAAACTAGAAGGCCTTTGAAAATCTGCTCCGCATATGGTGCATTTATGAGGTTTTTGCACTTGGTGCATTTGCAACATATGACATCTTAAACTGTTCTTTGAACGAAACAAGTTGCCACAAGTTCTACAAGCATGTGGGCGATCTACTTGATGACAAACTATATGATTGTTTAAATCTATTTTTCTTTCGAATCTTTCTCCACAAGTAATACATGATAATTTACTAGCAGAACAGGTAGTACGATGCTTTGTTAACTCAGCTTGTGTGAACATGTTTGCACAACGCGAACATACTTTTTTGTCTTCGAAACAAGGATACATGCCTCCAAGCTGTCGTAGAGCTTCCACAGCCATCGATTCATCATCGCCAGATGTATATTGATGTTGCTCTTCTTCTTTAATATATATAGGATATACTACACGATTTTTATCTTCCTCGTCGGAATGTTTTGCTAAAATCTCAACCGCAACCTGTGCTTCTGTGATACTAGAATTAACGTCTGTAACAGATACTTCAGTGAGTCCTTCTTGTAGAACACATTCGTCAACTGGTTCACATATTTCTTCATGAGATATAATATTATCCTGTATACTATCGTGTACCTCTGAAAGGGGAAATGTAACATACTGCTCATTCTCATGAGCTTCCATCGTGCAATATTTTTGCAAAATGCAGTTAATATCAACTGAAATTTTTATGGACCTAGTTTCACCTCATGTTAAGTTAGGTCCTGTCACCACTAATAACCAAGCGGTATTTATCAATATATAGAAACGCATTACAAACAATCGTGTTATTCACATTTCACTGTTACGTTTAGTTGTAGATGTTATTAAGAATACATAATGCGTATTTTTCTCTTTCACACTTTAATTCGATACGACCTATTGCCAAATCTTATCTTTATTGATTACAAATAAAATTACGTTTATTGCAATTTTATGGTGTACATGTTACCCATGTAACAGCATAGCTAATAATATATTTTACCACCCGTAATTTATTTGTTATATAAATTTGTAAATTCACCATTCGAACAATAATGTAACAAGGTTATTTGGAGGAGTGCAGCAAATTGTGCGCCACCTGAAGTTGACGGCGTTCTTTGCGCAGTGCCAAGTTAAACTTTTTATATTTCAAAAAGGCTGGTGAACCGTGTTTATAAGTATTCAAGTATTTCTTCTGCAATAGAATATTGTACTTGTTTGTGATACAGTTGTTTGTCGGTTTCTTCGTAAATAAGCATAACCTTTCTTGACAAATAATCTCGTACACGGAAATGAATCACAGTGTTATTAATGTGGTATTCGTATTTGGTTAATCTGGAATCTTTGGTTAATCGTGTTTCATATATACAAAGTATGTATGTATACTTTCATTATAACTTTTTATAAATTGATGCTTTTTTGCAACTTACAAAAAATTTAACTATATGTTATGCGTTATAATTGACTTTTCATTATTTAAAAATATATTTTTAATACTGTCACAAAATAAAAAGTAAGGGTTAATATATTATTTAATAGTTAGCTTAAATAATAGATACTTTAACATAATATATACAAAGTGAATCGTATAACAAAGATTGTTAGAAATTCGTATCCCAATCGGAATAGTCCATTGGTGCCGATCTGTAATCTGGAGGATATTTATCGAAATTTCTTAAGTCGAGATGATCCCTCACCTGTGAATGAATTAAATAATGAGATTAGCTGTTTCAAAGATATGTAACATTCGGACAATTTCTTATTTACCTTTGGTACAATAGGGGAAGGCATTGTTTGGCTCTGTAACTCCAGCCATTTAAAGTTATGGAACCATCTGAAATTAATTTATATTATGTGAATATTATTATTTAAATTAATAAATACAAATATATTCTATAAATTCGTGAATAAATACCTATGGTTATGAATATCAGTAACACCGTTTCTTAAATAACCAAGTCTTTTATATGGATCATCTTCCAGTAGTGATTTGATAAAATTCTTTGCCGTGTTTTTAATAATGGGCGGTACAAGTATATCCTTAAAGCCACGAAGAATGTTCTTATACACTTCTATATCACTTACATCTTGGAAAGGTGTTCGATTCATTAACATCTCGTACGTAAGAATTCCAAGTGCCCAATAATCAACGGCCCTTTATTAATAAAAAATAATCAATCGCTTTAAGAATTAATTTAAGAGTTAATAAATATGTAAATAAACACGAGAATGCGTACAGATTATAAAGTTTACTTTGAATGATTTCTGGAGCCAAATATTCTGGTGTACCCATAAAAGTCTTCGTCTTATATGGGCCAATTTTTTTACTCGATCCAAAATCAGTCTGTAAATATAGCTGAGTTAATGAATGAATTTATTATCGATTGTTATTTATTTGAAATAAAAGAACTTGCAAGCTTAGCATAGCCTCGACTATCGATTACGATGTTCTCAGGTTTTAAGTCTCTGTAGATGATGCCGAGTGAATGAAGGTGTCGAAGTCCTTCTACGACACAGGCGGTTACGAATCTAGTCGTTGAATTATCGAAACGGCCGTTTCTGTATAAGGCTGTTCTTAAATCTCCGCCTAAACATACTTCCAGTAGCAGATATAGATATCTATTGTCCTTGAAGGTTCTGTATAATCTGCAAGGAATGTAGAATTATGCTTCGCTTAATATATATTAAATCGTTATTCGATGGCAAATATTCTTCAAGTTTTGCATTATAAATTCCAATACAGGCATTAATAAATTAAAGAATCGCTAGATCGAATCTGTTTCTTTCTTAGCTTTCTTTAATTACGTATTCTATGTTCGTTGAAAAAAAAAAGAAATTCGTTTTCACGTTAGAGCAGAGTTGTTAATTTACTTGCAGATAAACGGCGAATTACACAATTTCAAACTATTCTTCTCGTTATACATCATTTTTTGGAAGCCACCCTTTGTGATCATATGCTTGACAATCTTTTTCCTGGCGAAGCTGAGGTTAGGCATCGAGTTGACGACGACCAATTCCACTCTGCCGTAACCTCCAGCTCCGATCGTTCCTTCAAATTCAATATCAGACAGAGTTAAATTCTTGAATTCGTCACTCCAGTCATCCGACTCATTTACACTGTAATATCCTGACCAATCTCTATTTCTGATCGAGTCTAGTCCACCAAGATAATCTAGGAAAGCTCTATAGCATCACACAAAGACACGCTTTATTAACAAATTTATAAATTTCATGATAAACTTTTGTTAATTATTCGTCGTGAAATTATTTGAAAACATTTTAAACGTTTACCTTTTTTCAATCGTGTAACATTCTAATCCAGGGGCCATTGCGATAGCATTCGCCTGTCGACGAGATTCTTCAGAGTCATACAGAGCTTTTTCACCGAAATAGTCACCCTTCTCAAGAATTGTCATTTCCTCTTCCGCGCCACCTGGTTTGTTCTTCGTGATCTTCACGCTACCACCGTTTATAATGTAAAATTTATCTCCTTTGTCGCCTTCTCGAATCACGTACGAATTCGCTGGATAAAATTCCTAAAGCGATACAAAAATAGCGTCTTTTAATTTCAAGTTAGCATTATTGGAACCATTTCACACGCACCACTGTTATAAGGTCGCATATTTTCTGCAGCACCTCCTCCGACAGATCCTTGAATATTTCAATTTGACGAAGAATCTTCAAATTATGCTCCAACGATTCTTCGTTATCTTTTAGCATTACCGTCTGAAACGCCTGTCTTTCCAATACCCATACTTTCGCATTTGTACTCGCTAAAGGAACAAACGAGCGTTTCGACAGTTACAATAAGATATTTTATTAAGTTTGTTAAATGGTTCCTAAAAAATTTTAAGATTTATAGTACAGTTAGTACAATACCATGGATGGAACACAGTCTTTTGGTATTGTACAACAAGGCCAGTTCTCCGAAAGCGACACCAGGACCAAAGTTCTCGTGGCACGTATTGCCTACGTAAACTTCGAAGGTTCCCTCTTCCGAGACGTACATATGCGATCCTGGCACAATCGATCACGATCATTTTTGTAATATTTCGTCGATTAGTATCTTGTCATTTCGAAAGGTAATTACTCACCGACTTCACCTTCGTGAATGATTCGCGTATTGGCTTTCACCTGTTCCGGATACATCACCGATATAAGTTTCTCTATACGCGACTCATCGAGATCTCCGAGGAACTGGTTGTTCAAAATGGCGTTTTTGATCAACTGTTTCGTTCTACAATTTTACATGAAACTTGAGTTTATCGTAATTTCCAATCACTGTCGAAAGAATAGTTTAAAGTTGTTTGTTCACTTTTCATTTTTCTTGAAAACGGTGACTGGTAGATTGGAGGATACGTTTATTTCACCGATCACGCCATGCTTTCTTTGAAGGGACAGTTGTCGGAAGTAAGCGTCGGAATTGCGTCGATCGGATCCAGACGCGCCCATCCGTACACCAGTACGTTTTCCGAAGCATAGACGCATTCTTAATTTTCCGTTTCTTTCTTTCGCCTAGAAAGTAAAATCTTTGTCCTATAGGTGTTTACGTTCGATCGTAGGTCACTCAGTCAAATATATATATATAAACTTAATGTAATTTCAGATTTTTTGAAATAGATGTTAATTCGTGAGAAGTTTACCAATTAGTGTTTAAATGGCCACAAATGAAATGGTTCGAAGAATTAGTGCACAGGATATTGATACTCGACTGATGCTTTGTAGCAACGATAAAGTTGATTGATCTTATCTTGTATGAACGCAGCGATGATCCGCCAGTACTTACGCTATTAGTAGTTTTGTTTGATAAGGCAATTAAAAAATACATTTTTTTCGAGAGTCATCAGAATTTCCTTCGTTCAAATCACTGTATTATCGAATAGCACCTATGTTAATTCAATAAAGTGCGTGTCGTTTCTATTAATTTAAGATACCGTTTATAATGTATATGTGTGTCTGTATTAAAATTCCAATGAAATTTCATGAGAAACGAAAAGGAAATAAATTAGTACCACACATTAACAACTCATGTACCTATAAATTTATTATTAATTATTAATATTAAAATTATCATGGTTAAAATTATTATCGGTCGCAGAGTATCTTTTTGTTCGCTTTCTACTTCTTTTACAAGAATTATATATATTGCTATTACATATTGCTAATTAATTACAGTTTAGTCATAAGATACAAGATTAGTGTCTTCATACATTAGTGTCTTCGAATGCAGGAAACATACATAGGAAATTACACATCTATAATATACGAATCGATTAAAGATAACGATAATCTCTTTGCTATCGGTATACTTTTATTGTGGGGTATTGAAAACATTATTTTTGTCCTTCATGTTCACTTTTTCTATCATTTCATGACTCTTATCAAACGTTTAATGGAGAAATCATGTACAGCTTAGATTATCGTGCGATTTTTCCTGCTTAGAAGCTCGCGTCCCATCCAGAGAACTCGTCCGGTGGAACATTACGGTCTGGCGGATACTTTTCGAAATTCCTCGTATCGGTCGGATTTCGTATCTAGGATTTTATAAAAGAGAATAAGTGGTGAGTTTATTTAAAAATTAATATATTTGTAATAATGCGTAAAATAGATTTTACGTACTGTTGGAACGATTGGCGCTGGCAAGGTTAATTTCTGCAAGGCTTGCCAATTAAATCCATTGAACCATCTATAAAAATGTTATTTCGTTAAAAAAGCCTATATTTTCTATTCGAAGAAACGCGATAAACAATCTATTCAAAGATCTAGTTCTACGAAACGAGGAAATTCTACTCAAGCGTTTAAATAAACTCTGCTTAAAAATATATTTGTATAAATAGAAACTTTAGTTAGTGTGTTCTAATTGAATTTATTTAAAATGAATTATTTAATTAATAAACTTACTTGTGATCTCGAATATCTTGGATGCCATTTCTTTGGTAGCCAAGACGTTCAGAAGGACTTAGACGAAGAAGCTTCTTGATGATACTGCTGGCGTTTCTGCTAATGGAATTAGGTATTCCGACCACTTCGATACCTTTCAGAATCTTGTTGTAAATGGACATATGATCAGAACCTCGGAATGGTGGCTTACCGATTAGTAGCTCGTGAGTTAAAATCCCGAGAGCCCAGTAATCCACCGCCCTTTGAATAAATTAAACTTATCTTGAAGTCACTTTCGTTATTTTATTTCAAACTGATCCAGCGTATCTTTGTAGAATATTTTACGTTTACTATTTGTTAATTATTTACCTATCGTGTCCCTTGTTCAAAATAATTTCTGGCGCCACGTACTCGGGCGTACCAGCGAAGGTCCACGTTTTCGATGGCCCGATCTTTTTACTGAAGCCGAAGTCAACCTGGAAAATGTGTACAAAGTAGCGTTTTATCTATTTTCTTGTAAACAGAGTCAAGCTATTGACGATCGACTTTCCTCAAACTGTTATCGCTTACTAGTGATTATCAGATCGAACTTACTAGTTTCAAGTATCCACGAGCGTCGAGCATAAGATTCTCTGGCTTTAGATCACGATAAATAATGTTCATCGAATGAAGATGATCCAAAGCTTCCACCACGCATCCTACCATGAATTGTGTAGTTGACTCATCGAAGAATCGTCTTCTTTGGAGAGTTGTCCACACGTCTCCACCTAGAGAGACTTCCATCAGGAAATATACGTATTTCCGGTCCTTGTACGTTTGGTAGAGCCTGAATGAAAGGAACGAAAATTATATTTCTGAATTATCGTGCAAGAAATTTCTGTTTGATTAATAGAACGCTGATATCTATGCAAATTGATATTTTAGCAAAGATTTGCCTCACCCACTAGATATTATAAAGTAGATAAATTAATACTATAAATTACACGTATTATACAATGCTTTACTTTGCATTACTATATACATTTTATATTGAACACTCTATATACTACGTACATTCTTTCATTTTTATAAATCCGCGGTTTATCAATTGATAAGATTCTTTTTGGTACTGACTTGCATATGAATGGAGAATCACAGGCTTGCATAATGTGTTTCTCGTTCAGCACGTGTTCCTGTTGCTGCTGTTCGACCATCACCTTCTTCTTCAGCCTCTTGAGAGCAAAACTCTTCTGAGGGTCTGACTTTAAAATGACTAATTCCACTCTGCCGAACCCTCCAACTCCTAGCGTTGCTTTGGTCTCTAAATCGGCCAAAGTGACTTTCGAATACTCGCTAGTCCACTTCTTCAGCGTCAGCGATTGTTTCTGTTTTCCGTATTCCGCTAACCAATCCTTGTTTCGTATTTCGTCAAGACCACCCAAATAATTCAGGAAGGAACTGGAGTGTAATGTTATTTAAAAGTGCATGAATATTTCCTGAGAACTCACGAGACGAGAAATTTTATCGTTACTGATTTATGTATAACTCACTGTTGGTCCAAAGTTAAACACTCGACACCAGGTGCCAGTGCAATGACGTTGGCGTGTCGACGATTTTCACCGGTGTCGTCATAAAGGGCTATTTCTCCAAAGTATTGACCCTTTCCAAGGACCACTAGCTCTTCTTCGTCACCATCCTCGGTGTCTTTTGTTATTCTAACGTTTCCACCGCTGATTATGAAAAATTTGTCACCTTTCTCTCCTTGTGTAACTATTTTTGCTCCAGCAGGATAAAATTCCTATCGGGAAGACATATAAACTTCTTACATTCAGAACCAGAGTTGCATTCGGATAGTCATCAATAAATTGCAGATTTTTATACGATTTTATATCTTTGTGAACGTAAATAGAATCTAAACAGACATTAGGTTTCATTCGCTACATATTACAATGAATACTTTGCTTTGGATATTTCAGATACTTTTGCCATATTACGCTCATTCCGTGTATCTTTGCACTCTTAAATTTCCTATAAACACATAAACGTCCACGGTCTAACTATTAGAAATACAAAATGTATGTATTTACCACGCGGAGAAGATCGGAGATCTTAGCGAGGACGTGATCCTTTGGCTCGGGCAATTTTTGGAGAACAGAAACTTGTTTAAGGAATCGAATGTTTCCTTCCAGCCTTTTCTGCGTTGTGTCAATCATCACGGTGAGAAACACGGATCGGTCGAGGACCCATACCTTTCCACCTTTCTTTACTGAAAGTTAAACGTGACTTCTTTCAATAGAAAATACAGTTATTAATTGTTTTATAATATAATCTACTATATATTTACCGCTGATGGATCGAAGTCTCTTGGTGTTGTATAACAAAGCAATTTCTCCGAACGCGACGCCAGGACCAAAACTTCTTTGGAAATTGTTGCCCTCGTAGATATCGAACTCTCCTTCCGCTGACACGTACAGGTGCGATCCTAAATTATACATTAAGAAATGAATTTAGAAAAGCGATATTAATACTTAACTCGTGTAAATATTTCACATTTATTTCGTTTGAAGTTAACTTATTCAATCGTGTTATCAGTTTATCAAATCGTACGAAGGATCTTTATTTTCTATGTAAATTTACCTATCACTGGATTGTGAATTGTTATGCATTCGTTGAAAATTCGAAGAAAAAATTCTCGGAATGCGCATAATATGCAAAAATATGTAAAACATCCGAAGAATAGATTTCATTTTTTTCAAACTGTATCTTCACACAAATATGTATTTGCATAAATGTCTGTAATCTAATTATTCCATAGATAGGTAAGAAAGTTTTTCGCTTTAAAGTGAAATATTCGACGTTCGTGATAAGAATAATTCAGCTATTGTTAGACGACAACCAATATAGAAAAAGAAATATTATAATTTTACCCATATCTCCTTCTCGAATTACTAAGGTGTTCGGTGGTATATGTTTCGGGTACATGGCATCGACTAACGCTTCCACCTGATTTTCCTCAAGGTTGCCAAGAAATTCGTTCTCCAAAATGGCCTTTGTAATCTGTTGTTTACTCCTATAGGGAACAAACGAAATATATGTAGAAAATGTATCATTATTTGGAATAGTTCGTTCAATTATTTTTTCTTTAAATTACTTTTCGTCCTTTTCGTAAACAGGAGTTGGCTCAGAGAGTGGCGTTGGAGTTTTGCCGATAATACCGCCTCTGGGATTCGCAGGTTGATCGGAACCATCCGAAGTTCTGACAGAATCCTGTTCGTTCTCATTGTGATTTTGTTGTGGTGGCAATGGTGCCCTACTTTTTCCATGGGTCTGTACAGGTGGGCCGATTCCATTAGATATTACCGTAGTACCAGGTAAAGGTCGTATCTGTATTAGAAATAAAATTTCCTTGTTGAATTAACCATTTCCTATGATTTATCGATTGAAGCGATTATTTAAATTGATTTGTCGATTAATTCTTTTTAACATTCTGCTATTTTCTAACGTGCCTTTTACCTCAATTTTATACAATGAATATCTTGTTACGAATATGATATATAAACATTGGTGACATGTATGTTTGTTTTAGAATTGTTAAACTTTCCTACATCTGTCTTTACGTTACTGATTCTTATGAAATTTCAATTTGTTAATTAGTACCTGTTAGCTCTCACGAAACCATAATATGTACATACTCTATTTGCCTAATGTCCTCTTAGAGATAAAGAAATCAAAACAGGTATATCTATTTAAAGATGTTTGAACCTTCTTAAGAATATTTTTGTGTCATTGGTTTTTACGAAAATCTTACGCGTTCGTTAATTAGTACTCGTTGACTTACGAAATGATGTACTTTGCATAATCGGAAAGATATTTTTAAATACTCACAACGCCATGAGTCAGATCTGGTTCACCAGATTCTTTGTAGCTCGTTACCACTGGGCTCTTCGCATTTTGGTTCTATAAACGAAGAAATTAAGGAATCAAAAAATTATTTGCTTCGTACAGAGTGATTCTCTTACTACAGGCCTCAAAGAACAAACTACCGATTGGCTGTATATACAGTGGCTATTTCGCGGATTTTCTAACGAAGCCTTTTCTTTTTTATCAGACTCTACGTTTCATTTTCATAGCGTCCAATTTTTGTAATCGTATGACCCCTATATTGTACGAAATTTAACGTAGTTGCACCCAATTAATTAATACGTAAATGCTATGATAAAATACAATGATATTCAAATATCTTTTGTAGCCACTGTATATGATAATGCCTGTGTTGCGTATGTGTGATTAGTTCGAAGTTATTCTTATCTTCGTAATCTTATTTCCAGACAGTTCCCACATATGCATACGTGCAACGATCAGGCCAATTGTGGCTGTTTCTTTCGGGACGACTAGCGAGAGAATCGTATGGCATAAAACTATGGTGCAGTCCTTGTTTGGAAAATGTTCAAACTTACTAAGGTCGTGCTGTTCACATTGTTCGACTCATTCCCAGACAGAGAGACAAGATTGATGCTGCCCCTCTGTCCCAGGATACTTGGCTTTGGGAAGCACGGGAACTTCATACTTTGTTCATCCACAGCATGACGGAAACACACTCTTTTAACTTCTGAAAGGCAAAGCATAGTTTCAATTTCGCAGTAAATTCGTTTATGTAGAAATATTTTGTCTTTGATCGACGCGTTGATCGAGGCAATTGTCTTATCTGGTTCCAATTTCTTGCCGACGTTAATTAAGATAACATCACTTATCGTTTCCGTAAGCTCTGATCAAGAGCGATGCGCTTTATTATAACGCTCTTGATTATAAATATTATCTTGTCGCGACTTTTTAAACAAGCGCAAATAGCGATGAAACTACATCTTCGCCTTTTATATCGTTACCATTAAGGACCAAGCAGTAGATAATGTGCAAAAGTTGCGTAAAGTATTTGAAAACATAAATGACGTAAGTTATTCTTTTATAGAGTTACAAGAATATTATTAGAATTACGAAAGATTATTACACGAACCGTTGATACAGAAATAACTTTTCTTTCTTTGCTTACAATGTCAGTTCGATAGAATTCAATAATGTAAATTGATTAGAAAAACGTTAGATGTAAAGCGTCGCGTCGCGTTAGCGTTCATTTTAGTTCTTAATAGTTTAAATAAAAACTTACCAAATATAGTAGGAAAATTTTAGTTGAAACTCAACTATTAACTATCGATAATCACAATTTACAGATGTTTTGCCAAGATCTACTATCGAGATCGTCGACTCCCGTAAAAGCTACCGTCAAACAAAAAGTTTTTACGCCAGACGATCACGAGCACGTGGTTTAGCTGATCACATGCTTATGCTAATGATCTTTGATGCACGATATATCGTATGCTGACGTCACGACCTATTAGCACGTTCTCACGATGTGGATATTCTCGTTTCAAGGTACGATCTTTTGGATGGTTTCCATTGTTAACAAATTTTCGCATCAACTAGAGCATATTCGATCTCCATTTCATTGCCGTCTCGAATACGAATGTCGAGAGTGTTTTATCGTTCCATCTATCTTTTGATTTTGTACTCGAATGGAATGTTGTCTTATGTAATCAAATTCGATAATTTTCGGACTGTGCCTAATCGCACGATACCAGTAATAATACGAGTAATCGTTCAGTCCGAGCCTGAAATTTAATAAGTTGATGTTATCGCGATCTTGATGTTCATTTTCGCTCGTCATAATTCAGCTTAGTCAACAAGAAAGTTGTACACCTGTGAAAAATTAGGTAAGCTCGTTTGTAACTCTAAACGCAACGATTATTCTCCGATATTATATGAGAAAGTTCGAAAAATGAGGGCGGATTAATTGAAGTCTTTGTTTGATCGTATCTTGAAATGCTAACGTAATCTCGTTACAAAGAGTAACGTCGGTTTATACTATATTAAGAGACCGATAAGGGTGTTTGATTAGTCATACGAGGATCTGGCCAAATGTTATTTATGCCGTGTTTGTCGAGCACGTGGTTGTGCATCCTTGCTAGTTGTCATGTTTTTTCAATAATCTCGGCTGTTTAAAAAATTATTCTCCAAAAAAAAAAAAAAAGAAAAGAAAATACTCAATTTATAATTTCGATGTAACAGGTTGATCATTATACATAGATCAGCAGAAATCACGTGTTCGACTGGAGGAAAAACGTCAATCTTCGTAGCAACTTCAACTGCGAGTAAATTTCGTTCTGCGTTGGCTTCCTCGTCATAAATCAAAAGTAAGAGATTATCTCGAAAGAACCGTCCAGTTGGCGACTCGGCGAGGGTGAGGATCAGCATAGGAAGCAGGGAAACAAAGCGAAACGAAAGAGATTACCATCGAAAGTTGGCTGGTTCGAGCTCACGCGAGTATACGTAACGCCACGAAACGATCGCCGAAGCAGCGAGGAACTAGAAAATCGTCTCTTTCCGTGGCAGATCCTATCTAACTGCGGCACCACGTTCGTTTCGCGTAGCATTTCCTGCTTCGTTAGAAGTCGAGCTATTAACTCGAAGAAGCGATCGAAGTCGTTCGTCTTTTTTTCCTTTCAGTCGACCATTGTTTCCCTGTTTTGTCTCTTTGTGTCTATTCTTTTTTTCTTCTTTTTTACGTAATCACGAGGACGTTCCACCACAAGCACGCGCGCGTTGACGTTTCGCAATTTTTCTTGCACAATGCTCTCGCGAATGTTACTCGTTAAGTCCGTTGGAATGAAAAGCATGCGACCGATGATCGTGGTCTAAGTTAACAATGAAAATATCACAGGTATTTTTTATTCCTCTGCGATGTTATTTTGCCACGATTACGCAAGATCAAATATCTTTCACGTCCAGGCACGTCCATTGGAATTGTAAACGATTTAGAGCTTTTTCTAATTCCTTTTTTCATTGGAAATTGGTATGTGTATGTAGGTGACTTAGATCCGTGACAGTCATGTGCGTAATGTGTAACGTTCGTATTAGTAGATGGTAGAGTAGCTGATGCTAATATTGATAGAAATGAGTAAATAATAGCGGAATGAGAAGTGTTAATAATACCGGTTGGATCTCGCGACGTTGGAAATATTGAAAACAACGAGAACTTTTTAAACTTCGTCGTTATCAGTACCTTTAATTCCTGCTCGTTTTCCATTTCGAGCTAATTACCTTATCTCGTCAATGTCAAGTGATTTTTCCATTGCCAGTAGTAATTGCAACGACATGCGCGTTATTTAGCGAGTATTTCGTAAAAGCTACAACGGAATAAAGAGAGTGGAACATTTTTCTCTTTCGAGACTGTATTTGGTCAAATTATTGTCAAGCAAAGTTGTCTCTGTCGGTTTACCTACAGATGACAAATATTTTATGTTGACCAAATCCTTCGAACATTCCATTCGCAACATCCATGATATCGTTAACGATATTTTCCAGACTGTTAAAACAAACTCAAACAACATTACTCTTTTTCGTATTCATCGAGAAACGAAGCTTCGTAGCGTACATGTACATGCATACACGGTCTTGTTTAATTCTGTAATTAATGTACACTGTTCGCTGTTATGATTCGTTAAGTTTCGTTCACGCTTACGAATAAATCTGCGTGCCTATCTCGAGATTGAAGAGGTCTATATTAACGAAATATCGTTGAAGTACTGTTTTAATTGTGTTTCGCGCTTAATCAACCGCTGCGACAAGCACAATTAACTCGAGTGTAATCGTTCCACACGTGCTTCTCAGTGTGTGTTCTCCCTCTTAAGACGTCACCTCTGATTCCGTCTTACACACTTTGTTAAATATTCCACGGTTATTTTTGCACTCCGCCAATATTTTCGTCGTGTTATCGTGTTTGATTTTCCTTTAGTTACCCTGTTTGCTTTGTCATCTCGTGATTCTGTTACGCCCGAATTTATACGAGAACAATGGAATTAGTAAAAGGTGAATCAAAACATTTCTCTCGTTTTAATCTAATCAACGGACTTTAAAATCAATCGCCGATCGATCATTCTTCGATCGTTACTGTTTTTGACTCTCGATTCTTTCACATTTGAATTCAGAAAACGTTATCTCATATATATGTATGAAAGTTAATATTTAATTGTACAACGAAATTACTCAATCAGATGCAATATTTGTTTTTTTACAACGTCATGCGAGACAGAAATGCAGCAACCTTATCTGTCATCTGACGTTGCTCGCATTATACTGCAATTGATTTAACAGACACAACCGAGTCAATTTTATCTCACGATTAATGTTCCTCTGTCTGATCGATTAGATCTTAAGATAAACTCTTCCAAACAGGAGAGTTCGCCCTTATGGATATATTCATATAATATGTACATAGTCTCGTCTTTTTCTTCGTTCCTATAAAAATTGTCGACGTCTTCGTAACGTGGACGTTAAATGGAGAAACTCACCTTTCAGATTTAACGTGGAAGACGCGACCGAGAGACGAGAAAACTTGCCAAGAAACGAAAATTCTTGCTAAAAACTAGTTCGTTCAATGGTTAAGAACGTAACTTTGCTCGACGTGTCAAATAACGAAATAAATGATTTTCTGAGGAACGATGAGCTGCACTCCGTGAATTCGCGCATAAAACTGATATCTCAAGTTCGACAAAGACGCAGAAATCTTATCTAGCCGATAACAAAGAGACGCAGTGTCAACAGGCAGGTACACATACGGCCATGTCTTATCTAATGAATTCTATTCTCTTTTCATTAATAAGGCTGGTATGTCCGCTTTTTCTTTTTCAGATGGAGAGGGGATGGTTCTGTACTTTGTAACCGTGATCTCTCTGAAACTCCAATAGAAAAGGATTTTTGAGTTCTCTTCCTTGTTCGTTTTCTGGATCGCGAGAATAACCGTTGTTTTATCTTTCTTCTTTTCTTCCTAATTTCTCTTTAGTTTTTAACATACTCAAGCGAATTTTTGAACTGAAAAGAATGAAAATTGTTTAAGCTTCCTTCTTCATTACATTTTTAACCGATTACGAATTGTAAAAAACGGAATTATTTCATTGTATTCACGATAATATGGGCTCGCTAATGCCGAAAGTGATTACATGCATGCAACGAGCGGTTTCAAAGTCTCTGAATAGAATAAAATTAATCGACGATCGATTCTATTGAGGCTACTATCGGTAGACTTGAATTTATCGGTTGTTCATAGTTGGCACGATCACCGTATACAAAAATCCGTCATATTTAAAATTCAAATAAAAAAAAAAAGAATGGAAAGCAAAGAAAATAGTTAATTATCCGCGAATAAGAAATTTAATGCGAACATATTCATCTTCGAAATGAACTCTTTATACAGTTTTCTATGGCCGTGTCCCTGAATATACCGATAGTCACCCGTTTTCTTATTTTATCGTTGAAATGGCCTCTTATCGCTCAGTTCGGTGCCTTTATCGCTTCTCATCTATCGGACGTTCCCTTTTTCCTATTTTCTCGCTTTTTTCGTGTCACACTTTCCTATACGACCACAACGAACCAAGTGTTTCGACAAGATCTTCGATTCCCCCACCTGCCTTACGTGGTTTGTGACGTGTCAAATGAAAATCATATCATTTGCAAGAACTCGTTCTTTTCAACGATCATGGTAGATCGTGAATTACAAAAACTTGTAAAAGCATCTGGCAGTTATGGAAAAAACTTACGGTACTCGTTCCACGATGAATCATCGGCCAGGTAAAACCTTTCCTGCTCCATTTCTTCCGCGAGCTCGACGTGACAACAATTATTATTAACAGATATCAGCCTCTATCGAGCAAGTAAATCGTGCTTGTCAACACGAATTTCGCGACTCACGTGAACGAGGAATGCTCCGAATCTCCGATCTAATCTCGGCGGGAGAACCCGTTGCACGATCGACAAACACGTAAACAACGTTAATCAAGCATACTCACGTTCAAATACGTCTGCTCCCTTACGGCTTATTCTCCTGCGAAGGTTTACAAAACTATGGAACACCGGCTGCACTGGCCACTTTCGAGATTCATTGTCCGTTACCAGCTACGATCTCGCGTGGATCGATTATTCACGATAATTAGAAAGCCTCTGCTTAGACACGAAACTTAGAGGCGAACGTGCGCTTTCATTTTTCTCACGCGTTAATTTCTACTTCGCGCGATTCTCCTTTTTAAGCTTCAAAAATGAGAGAGATCAAGTGTTTGTCACTGATTTTGAAAAATATGAAAATTTCCCATAGAATATCTAAACGCGTGAAGTTTCGTTGACATTATGATCGAAATAGGACAGACAAGGGGATAGTTTCGAGTCGATGGTAGAGGAGGAGTGGAACGAATTCGACCAACTTTCGTTAGCGGACTCGCGGTCTTATCGACAGGCCGTTCTCAATGCCACTAGTTGAAAAATACGCGCTCATTTTCCATCGCTGTCAAACAGTGGGGGTATTGGTAATTATTATCGTTGGCTACCTTATCCGCACGTAATATATGCCGCCAGTGATTATATATTCGAGTATACGTAGATACGGCATGGTTCGAGCGGAAAAACCGATACCACGGAAATAGCCCGAGAAAGTACATTTGCATCAACACGTTCGATCTGATTAGCAGATAGGTGCATTCCATTAATATATGCACGATGGATCGAGCGAATTAATTGGCCTAAGATTCTTTCCTTTGATCGATCCTTTTCTCTTGCTTTCCGATCGACGTTAGAAACACGTACGCGAACGAGTTTCCTGGTGATCGAAAAATTTCAGGGATGAGATATTTTTAGGGCGAAGGTATAAAAATATATACAATTGTATGGTAGAATTATTTTTTCATTTCCTTTGTTAGTGATATACGGATTTAAAGAAAAGGTTTTTAAAATATATTATTATACATTTTATCTGTGAGTGATTTTTATATGCGACGCAGCTTCCTTATCTATGCAATGCGAATAACAGTGAAATGTATTTCAGATCGATCAACGATCATTCGAATGCATCTTCGTATTTACAAAAATATTTCAAAAATTCCTATATCACTACGATACTCTACATTTATCATTCGTATCAAAAATAAATACTTTGTGACGAAACATGGTTAGATACGTTCCTCTGTCCCAGTCTTTCAATTGTATCTACCTTTATCATCGTTCTTTTATGCACGTGTGCTTTTTCAACAGTTAGTCGTTTCATTCTCTTCGTTGGACTTCAACATATTCGCGAAGAATCCACCTTGCCGTTGCATTAAGTCTGCTGGTAGTCCATCTTCGACGATTTCACCATCGTGGAATACGATTACTCGATCACAATCCAATAACGCTGACACACGATGCTGAAAAGTATAGTATCAAACATAATTAACGAAGTTGTTACGGTCATTTTCCTTCGTGGACATAAACGACGTTGAGAGTTAAAGCGAAGTTACCGCGATAGCGATCACTGTTCTGTTGCTGAAAGCAGTTGAAACTGCTTTCAAGAGATTCTTTTCGGTGACGGCGTCGAGAGCGCTGGTTGCTTCGTCGAGGACGACGATCGAAGACTTCCGGAGGATTGCTCGTGCCATACAGAGCAGCTGCAGCTGACCGGAAGAGAAGTTTTCACCTCCTTCTTTCACTTCGAAATCTGTTTCGGGAAATTGTATTCTTATTTATTTTCTAAAGAATTGGACCACTGACTAGAGCTTTAACGTAAATATCGATTTATTAACAGAAGTTTTCATTTTCTCCTTTTGTCTTGAAGTCTGTTCCTTTGACCATCAGGCACGAGACAAAGAAATTTATCAGCAAATATTTTTAAATATAAAATTGAACTTTGTGTTTGGAATTAGAAATTCACTTACTAAGACCTTCAGGATGAGAGGCAATAATATCCTTAATTTGTGCTACTTCCAAAGCATTCCACAGTTCTAGATCTTCGTGTTCCGATAGAGGATCCAAATTCTCTCTGAAGGAAATAATATTAGTATTTTATCGTCGCTTTCAAAAGACGTTCTCTATTATAAAAAAAAAAAAAAATGTATAAAATACCTAATGGTACCACTGAACATGATCACATCCTGAGGAATCGCTGAGAGTCTCGAACGAAGAATTTCCAGAGGAACTTGACGAACGTCTATCCCATCGATCGATATACGTCCCTGAGTAATCTCCAATAGTCGAAACAACGCCATCACTGTGGACGACTTACCACTTCCGGTTCTTCCGCAAATTCCAATCTACGAGAAATATCTATGAAAACCTAGAATTTTGTAATTCTTTGTAATCTTTACCTTTTGGCCTGGCGTAATCTTCAAGGATAGATTCGAGATCACTGGCTCTCTTTGTGAAACGTATCTCAGAGAAACATTTTCAAAAATAATCTCACCTTTACCTGGCCAACTATCAGATACGTGGAAGTCTAGAAAATATCGTATAAAATATTCCAGAGAACGTAGAAAATATCGAAAATATATTAATAACTCATCTGGTTCTTATAACGAAACAACAATGAAAGATTAAAAAGCATTGAAGTACCATTTTGTTGGTAGTTTTCAGTAGGAGCGTATCTGTAAGTAGAGATACGTGCAACGCTACCAAAATACATTTCGGTCTCCGCTGTGAACTTCACTACCCAATTCAAGTAAATTGGCACTAAGAGGGTGTAATTAATCGCCAGACCAACTAGAGCAGGTGTAACGCGATCCGGATACAGTTCTGCGGAAATTAAGACGGCGAGTGTCGCAGATCCTACTATAACAGCACCCAGATAATCCTAAATATTAAAATTTATGATAAAGATACAATAGCCGAACTGGCAAACTGTACAAATAATTCTAGAAGCTTTGCAGGTTTTCTCACTAGAGCAATGCCGAGCCACCGGCTACTGGAATTCAGGAGGAGAAACGCGTTCGTGTTAACGTCTAGGCACTTCATAGCCTGTTTCATGAAGCGATTCTCTTCTTTGGAAGCACGCAATGTTGCTAGTCCACGAAGTGTCTCAGAAAAATGCGTTGTGATTGGCCATCGGGTACTAGAAACGAATAATTCAGATTTTTAGATGAACACAGGATATAGAATGGCAAACATTATTTTCTTAAATTCGCTAAGAAATATTCGATCAATTGGACAAGTATATTTTTTCAAGTTGGGTCGTGCAAGTTTATGCTCATAAATAAATTTTTTACTGTTCTTGGGATACTCATCGAAGTTTCTATCACAATCAGTTTTGAAATCAAACGTTTTAAAAGATTTTTCAAGGAAGAATAACGATTCGTCTGGAGCAAACTTGCGAAGAGTTTCCTATGTTAATCTATGGAGGTTTAAAAAAGCCAAGACGAAGTTTGTAGAAAATATTCGCAGAAAACAAAATATCACTTGCAAAAATATGTACCGTACCTGCCGTCTAATCGTTGCAAATGTTTCGCACTGCTTCTATAAAACTTTTGAACGATATAATAAGCTGCACACGTGGGTATAGCAGCAATGAAGAACCACGGTGATACGATGACGTTTACTAGTATCGCTGAACCACACAGCAAGACGAAGAATGTCAGTCTTTGGATCGACATAGATATTTTCTTAAAAAAAGAAAAGAAAAACAAAAGATAAATAACTGTGCATTTCTTTAATAACCACGAATCGACTGATTTTTTATCGACTATTCACCTTATCGATGACGCCTGTATCGGCGCTGAATCTGTTCAAAATTTTTCCCACAGGATTACAATCGAAGAACGACATCGGTACTCTAAGAAGTTTGGACACGGCTTCCTCGTGTAATTTCCTTCTCGCTCTGGCTCCTGTCCACTGACCAGTTGCATTGCATACGAAAGACAAGAGTATAAAGACAAGGGAAAGAATGATGTAAACTTTAAAATAGAACACCGTCTGAAATAAAATACAGCACAGTCTGAACGAATTCCTTATCCATTGTAACGTTCAATAACCGAATCGTAAATCACGAACAAAATTATTTTACGCAGTTACATTTCGGTTTTCTTGATTGAGGTTTATATTGTCTTCGTCTGTCCATTGACTCAGCCAGAGATCGATATAAACTCTCAGAACCTGGCAGAAAATTGCTACTCCTACGTAAATTAGGCCTGGTATCCAGCCTCCAGCTTTTGTGTAATCGCGAAGGATCATCCTTGTGACTATTCCACTTCTATCTTCATATTGAAATTCTTCTTCTTGTTCCTCTGTATCACAGTCGTCTAGAGAGAGAGAGAGAGAGAGAGAGAGAGAGAGAGAGAGAGAGGGAAAAAAGAATTAGCTTTTTTTGTACTCTTTTTCGATATTACTTATCAGCTTCTTTATAAAGTGTACTAACTTCCTTCAAGTTCATCGGTTTCATTAGTTCCTGTGGACTCTATCGATAGCAATCGCTTAACGGGAAAATGATCATTCTCCTGTTCTTGATTAATTCTAAATGGATAAAAACTATTCATAAAAAGAGATATTGCTGTACATGAGAAGTAATATAAATTCATTTCTTTCGTACTTTTTAACAGTGTATTGTATTTGTCTGTTAGAGTTAGAAGGTATTAATTTTCGTAGCACGCCTTTGTCTCTATTTAATATCAATTCATCGGGACGTGGACTGATAATTCTACAGAAGATTTCAAAAATAAGATTCATCCATTTCAAATCGTTATAAGAATTTAAAAATAGCTCTATTCGACTCACGCGCCAGAAAATATTTGCCTGAAAACGCCGTTTCGTTGTCCGTTGTCAAAAGTGTTATTCCTTTTTCTAAAATAAACTGATTTTTATATTTATGCAAAAAGAAAAAAAAAGAAAAAAAGAAAACGGTCTATCAAAATTTCACTAGCGTACCTAGGAACAGCGTATCGACTTTCGAGAATGGTTGGAGTGCTGCTCTGTCGTAGAACAGGAGGTGGTTGTCTTTGAGGTTGAAGACTGCTCGATCTGACAGCGTTTCGATGGAATTTAAATCTTTTCTTCCCAATGTTCCATTCTTCAGAGGGCACTGGAAGATCTGTCAGATCGTGGGCTAAGTACCTCGATCCGCCAAGGGTAGTTCTTCTCATTCTTAGCGGGACAAAAGCTGGAGGATTCTGGTGAAACCAAATTTTTAAGTTCGTCGATCAAAACAAAAAAATAGAAAAGAAAAGAGAAGAGAAAACGAGCAACACGACGATAATATAATTATTAATTGCAAAGTCTACCACATGGGCATCTTGATCAGTGGTCCAGGATCCATCGCCAAGTCGTTTGTTTGTTGCACTCACACCGATTCTGGACACTAATTTCATCAAGGCCCACTTGTCTTTCGCAGTTCTATCAGCACGATATCTTTCGTTTTTATTCGTTGCTGTTTTCCTCCACTCGATCGCTAATTCTGGATCAGCGTCTTCGATCGCTGATTTCGTGCCCACTACTCGAATACGACATCCATCCATCACGACAACCTTAACCACACGATCATTTACCTATTGCGCCTTTTCTTGAACAATATTTATCATACACTGCTCATAACTTAGTGTAGCATTACCTACATTAATTATTGTTTTGAACAGTGTAAGAGTACATTGCCTGACTGAGACATACTTGATGAGCAGTTGATAACAATTCTAGTCGGTGAGTAACCATAATCACCGTGCGTCCGCTCCTCAGCAACAGCTTCCGGATTCCTTGATCGAAGATCTGCTGTGCAACTTGATGATCCAGCGCGGACAACGGGTCATCCTGGAAATATTAGTATTTGAATCTTTTATTGAAATCTAATTATTTCAACGTACTATTTTTTATTTAAGAAATAAAATGTTTAGTTTAGAAACTAGCTAACCATTATTACAACGTCCGCGTCGTTGTACAGCGCTCTGGCTATAGTTATTCTCTGTTTCTGGCCTCCGCTCAAATTGATCCCTTTCTCACCTATCCGCGTGAAATCACGACCCGGAAGTATATCAACATCCGGTTGCAGAGCGCAAGCCTTCAATACATTCTTGTACCTTCTCAATTTGTACGGTGATCCAAAAAGAACATTGTCCCTCAAACTGGCGTTCTGGAGCCAGGGTTTCTGAGCCACATACGCAACCTTCACCCCTCTATTTTACAATAGCTCGTTTACAATTATAATATAGAAAAATTCCAAATAATAAGAAGATCTCTCACTTACTTAGCCCACCGAATCGACCCTGTTGTCCTCTGGATCTCTCCCAACATTCCTAATAGTAAAGAAGTCTTTCCACTTCCTGTCTTTCCAACAATTATGGTCAGCTGACCTAAAAGTGACGGTAGCACGTGGTTTTTTTTAGATTTTGCGTAGCTGCAAGTGATCGATAATTGCTACAAGAGATCTGCATCTAATCAACCTTACCACGTGGAAAACTAAGATCAGATACGGACAACAGACTTTCATCGGTGCCCCAAGAAAATCCGCAGCGTTTCATCGTAAGCACCGGAATCTCCGGATCCTTCTCAAACACGGTGTCCACCGATGAATTTATGTCCATCGTGTAATCCGCCAAGTCAGAAGATTGTCCATCTTCTTCGTCTTCTTTGATATTATCCAACGATCCAAAATTGGGAGTGTTGTGCGTTTTCATTGTTTCTATCTGAAGAAATATTTAATTGACACGAATAGAAATTCATATTTTGCAATATTTCGTAGTATCTAGTTCCTAATACTTTATAATATTAAAGATATAAAGATATTTTGCAATTGGGAGGTTTTCCGGAAACCACGGGACAAAATGACACTGTTGAGGATCTTAGTTTTATTATCAACGACGTTTGAATTAATATCTATTAATAACTAATAATTTTTCTTAAAGAGTTTTGTTTTTTTTATATTTAGAAAAGAAATAAAAATTTCATAGTGAATAAAAAATACATTCACGGCTTCTCGGTTAGTATATTTCAAGTATATTTCAAGTATTATCGGTGTATTTCAAAGATACTTACGGTGCTCTCGTCGATAGAATTGGCCAGCGATGATGTATTTTCAGCTGCTTCTGATTTTGCATCGTTAAGATTAGGCAAGACATTGTCGATCTCCGGAAGTTGGAGAAACTCCTCTATTCTGTTTGTCGAAATCTATAGAAATCTTGAATTAAAGTATTTATTAGGAAGAATACAATAACAGAATGAAAGAATTTGCTTACCATAGCGTTAATAATGATAGGTATCATCACGGGAAAAATGAGAAGGGGCACTGTGAGCTGTGAGAATAGAGCTAAGCTTGCAAAAACATTTCCAGCCTCGAGACTTTTCTCTTCCAGCCAGAAATAAGCGGCGAAAGTGAAAAGTGTCGTCAGTACCGATGAAGCATGCGTGAGAAAATCTAATTATGAACAATTCACGTTTCAATTAACAACGTTATTTCGAAACAAAATTGTTTTCTTTGATCGAGAAGCCGAACTTACTTATAAGGGTCCAATAGAAAGAATCCTTGTCGAGCATTTTTAGCTCGTCGTTTCTCGTTTTTCTTATTTTCTCCTCGAAAATATTTTCCCAGGCTCTAAGCTTCACTAATCTCATTCCTTGGAAGATTTCGTTAACCAGACGTAATCTGGCGTCGCTGCTTTTCTAAAGATAAAAATATTGTCAGTTTTGAGACTATCTTTCCATTATTAGATATTTAAGAGAAATTACAAGTATCGACTTACGGCGACCAATTTAGAATTTTCCGACATTTTCTTGCCAAGCACCAATTGCAGTGGCGTTACTATCAATATGCAACAGAATGCACCGATAATTGCACTGATTCCCAATTTTGTGTAAAGAAGAAAAACTATAGCGCTGATCTAAAATCAATATTTAGAACGTAATTAGCTACAAGATATAAATGTCTAATTATCGTTAATTATTTATTCTTTCACTTTTAATGGAATTGCCCAGGTATAGTGTCCAATCCAGAAAAAGCTCATCACATTGTAAGCATCCTCGGATATTAGGTTAGTTAAGGTTCCAATATCAGCAGATTGCTGACATTTATTCTGTTCTTTCTCCTTGTCTGTCGGATTATCCTCTTCGTCGATGCTCCAAGAGCATAAACGCAAGGCTTTATCGTATAGCAGCGCCTGTAATTTTAATTCAATTCTCTTGATGGTTTTCGATGGTTGCTATTTTCGAGTTTCAAGTGTACCTGAAGTGCGTTCTTCAGGCGGATCCCTTCAACGCAAAGGATATGAGTGGAGGCCTGGCTTAGAGTGCTTTGTAATAAAGAAAAGAAAAACACCAACAGGCATAAAAAATAGCCATTTTGCAAGATTTCGGGAAATGTCATGGCACCCTGAAATATTTCATACTGTTTTTAATTAATTCTCTGTTTAATCTTTTCGATTGTTGTGTTTTCTATTTAATTCTTTTAGGTGAAATGTTATCGAACGATGTTAGATACCATAGAGATTCGATTTATTGTCCCATTTTGGGAAGCAGAGACGTAGTCCAGAATTTTAGAAATAGACATAGGTCCAACAAGACTTGTAGCGTCTCCCATTAATTTAAATAATCCTCCAATGGCAAACGGGTACCATATTCTTTTCCAGTAACATCGCCAAAGACGTAGTTTCTCGTTTCTCTCCTACGGAAACAACCAAACACTCCGAATGATCTCGATTTTTATGATTAAATATAAATATAATATAAATTACAATGCGTAGCTCGTACTTTGTAGTTAAAATACAAATTTTGTCACTCGTGTCATTTATCCATGAAACTCTTCCAACTAATATCAGAATATTTCATTAAAATTTCGCCCCTTGTACCGTTCATTAAGAAAATATTTTTCTGATATCCAAAGATTACCCTATGTTTCTCGTAAACTTCACGAAACTTGTCAAACTGTCTCCTAGTAGTCTCCTCCTCGGGAAGTTCTCCAAGGTCGTGGTTCTCCAACGGCGTACTGTATCCCTTGCACAGCAGGTCGATCACCCAATGGAAGGTGATTCTATTGAGAAATGGCACGTCCGCGTGTTTGTACGCTGTTCTTCGTCGTTCTCCTCGCTCGATCAAATACCTTTTCTTCCTTCTTGTCTAGACGGAACGAATATCGTAAGTTGACTTATTCGCGATGGCGAGGCTTTAAGATACCGGGCTATTTGTATGCTCCAACCCGCTTGTTTTTACTGGGTCAAGGAGCCGGCGTGCACACGCGAAATATATTTGGAGCAAACGCAGAGTACCGCCTTACCTGTTATCGGAAGACCACTTACGGCTCAAACGGAACCATTCTTAACGCGACTATAGTTAGACGTGAAATATGTTTTCAATTCTACCGAACGAAGCTTCAGGAAGAGGTTGATGTATAGTGGCATTAGTGGAAATTCAATGATGGATAGTTGCATTACAGCGAATGGGAGTGATTGTATTCTTGCAAAATAGAATGATCCTTCAATTTTCTTTCAATTTTCTTGTCTTTTCCTGGATTTATGTTACTTTTTATTTATTCTGTTCTGTTGTACGAAGCTAGTGGAGCGTCAGCGATGGATGGTTATATTATAAGGAAGAGAACAGAGGCGATTAGAATTTGATTTTATTCCACTGCAAGCGTTATCCTCCTATCGTATTATTTCTTTATTTATGTTATTTTATTATTCTTTATTTCCGAATAACAAAAATTTGGCTAAGAACTTGCATCGACTCGCAATTAGTTTAGATACAGTTTAACTACTTCTGTACGTCGCAACGTGTACACCGGTTGTCGAAACATTCGCGAACTTTTCCACGAAGCGACATTTTATTTAATTTCCTGGAAATTGAATATCGAATAGACGGGACGGTTCTATTTTTGCGATCTAGTTCGCAGCGTCGAGGAAGAAAAGTTCGCATTACCACTCGATAAGCTCTGCCTCTTCAGCCTGCGATAATAAACATTATTATTCAAACAAGCTGAGTAAATGTAAAACAAATGTTTGCACTTGGTGCCGGGAGTAGCTGGCTCTCTTCGATAAGGTTGTAACGCTGTGTCGCTAATTCGCGATGCTTGTAGTAAGAACTAGCAGGCTTATAAACTACGTATCTAATAGCCTAAGTGGATATATAGTAGTTAGAATAAATCCTCCCTTGATCGCGCAAGAAATCTTGAAACGATAACAACCTAGAATTAATAGTAATTGGATCATTAAGCAACTTACCATAAGATAGAACGTGTAAGAGTCCAAAACGGCTAAGAGCCCACAGGTAACGGCGGTGAACGCTGTGGTTGTGGGCCGAACGTGTATCATGGACAGACCATATCTGTACATATTCGGCAATTATTTCCAAACATCGCAAATTCATTAAAAATAATCAAGAGGAATATTTTTTAATTTCAAAATTCTTATTAAATAATAATTTTTCTATTAAATGAATAACGAGTGTGACTGACCTAGAGAGACACATAAATTTCCATGCTCGCGATAAGCTAATCGCGACGAAGATTCCAGCGGAGAGGGCAGTACCACAAGCATCTCTAACCTCGGTCCTCCGATGAATGATCCAACAGTAGAGGATGGCTACGATCATCAGAATCAACGAGAAAGAAATCGACGTGAGCAACGACTCGCAAAGTTCGACAAAAAGCACCGCCAACACTGTCATACACAACAGTGTTCTAGTTGTATGAAATGGTAGGAGTCCTCTGCAATCTCTAAATAAAAAAAAAGAAAAAAATATTAAAAAGGAATACATCCTTTACCAAGTATCGGATGGAATTTAAATTTCATTATTTCTTGCTTGATAATGACACGGAGAAATTGTAATATTTTCACTGAAACTCGTAATTCATAGTTATTATCCTACGTTAAAGTACTTAAATATAACTTGCAACTTGCCTACGAGCTTTGAATACATTTATATCAGATCAATCGATCTCCGACAGACCTTCAATTACAAGAAAATGATTCTTCCTTCCAACAAATAAAGCAGGAAGCACAACCATCCTGTATTGGTCCAATTTCCGCACGAAATCAATCTAAGTCAAGTGGAACGCGAAGAAAATCAAGCATGCAACTAATTACCACGTAATTACCACCTTCGTTAAACGGATATCGTAATTTTTCTCGCATCAGAGCTTCTAGAAGTTTATCGACTTTGCTCCTGGGCCAATAAATTTACACACCGCAACTCGTCTCTCTATTTCCAGCTTTTCCATCCAACCACCGGTGGACTTTCTTTAGAATTTCAGATAATTTCTGCATTAAACATTATTTCGTCTTTCTATGGTACGACTTTTATTTGAATATACGACTGTTCCAAGATTTAACGCCGAAAAATGTTTTCACAGTGTTACGCGAATATCACGTGTCTTTCCCTGACTTTATCACGGAATGATAACGCTAAAACAAGATTCACACGGGGTGAAATTTGAAGCACGACAGTCCGTAAGGGTTAAGAAGGCAGCGAGGAATTGCTATTGATTTTTCAGCGTACGAACAAGGATAAAAGCCATCTCATTCAGCTGCATTAAGATTCCTGGAACGGGCAACGTGACGCAAACCAGGAAAGAGCGTACACGTAGGTATTCGAAAACCCTGCAAGAGCACGTGTTATGAATTATTCTGGTAATTAATCTAGGCCTTCTGCTGATCCATTTAATCCGCGCTTCTCGCTATTCTACGCGGTTAACGATAACTTTGATGTTTTCATTTGGGATTATGACTTGTGTTTTTCGTACGTTCTCTGTCTCTTCTTTGCGTTTTATGCTTTTCGTGAATTTGGTGACCTTTCGAAAGTTGTTGATTAATTAAACGAAAGCATGTATTTGTGTTTGGTAAAACTGATCACAGGTTTTATTACAAGATCATCCGAAAAAAAGGTTAATAATCGATGAAAAGTCATTTCTCTAAGCTTAATCTTGTACCAGAAACATCAGAAATCTCGAGGACAAAGAAATAATTATCTTCCCAATTATTTGACGCTCTTCCTCGTTTTATCATACTGTTAACAGGGTTTAGGCAAGTTAGTCGACAAATAAGACATTAAAAGAGATTACTGGATAAGTGGTAGCAAGAAATTCCGAAATCTTGTATATCTGTCACATGTTTGATTTATAGAACGAGGAACGGTGGAAGTGACGAGTGTGGCATGGAAAACAGATGAAAGTTTGTGGACGTAAGCTCGTTCCAGGAACGTGGCGGAGTGTTACAGATGTTTGACATGGACAAATATCCGGCAATATTCTTCAGAAGAGAACCAATTACACAGTAAACCATTCTAATCTTTAAATTTCACCAGTTGTTTTTTTTTCAAAGAAGAATTTTTTTTTAATTACAGCTGATGATCAACCATCGCCGAAAAAGCAATAAATAAAGCAACGAATAATTCCACGTAAAAAGGGTCAGGCAGAGGCGAAGGAATTAACAGGGTCGATAAAATTTTACCACATTAATTGAAGCAAATTGTTCGAATGGGAACATGGTCCCATATGAATCATGGGGCATCCCAAACGTGAAACATTTCGTTTAATTGAATGTTGCTTCAATTGGTGTGAGCTAAGCTGCAGCTTCTAGCCTCGCCTTTTGAAATTAAACATTCGATACGCGTTTTCCTGAAACTAAAGATATCCCGTTTCAACCGAAGCAAATACCATTCCTCCTATGAATAGCCAAATCTTATCGCTCGAGAAGTATCTTTCGATCGTTATTATCAAGCGTTGTATCAGTGACTGTGAAATAATGTACAAATAAACCTTGCTTTCTGTTATCAGACTTCTGTTAAACGATGCGAAGTTACTTTCGAAGCAAGCAAGCTTTGAAATGAAAATTTCGACGAACGTCACATTCGATCGCCATTGTCCAGCGCTGTACCAGAGACTGTGAAATAATGTACAAATAAACCGTGCCTTCTGTTATCGGACATCCGTTAAACGATGTAAAATTACTTTCGAAGTAAGTGAATTCTGAAACGAACATTTCGAAGCAGGTAACTTTCGAAGAGAAAATTTCGAAACGAGTGGAACAAAAGCTGCTCTCGTTAAATCGAGATAAATCTCAATGATCGAAACGAATGGATCGTAATTCATCTCTCTATCGTGAAAATGAAATCTCGGTTGAGTCTTGTCTTTCCTTTCGTCAACTTACTTTGGCTGTTTCCCGCATTTACATCTGAGAAAGGTGATCAGCGCAAGGATGGCAGCGATGGCTGGAACGCAGATATTGACGAGTTCCACGAGACAATTCTCGATGGAATCATCCTCGATGGAATCATCCTCGATGAACCGGACGCGAGTGCCATTTTCCGTTCGCCAGGACCATTCGACGCGTCTGACAGGTTTTGGTAGAACTTGTAGAAATTTATAGCTCTTGCAGAAGTCCATTTTAATGGTGTTTTAGGAAACGGTATTTGCGTGTGATATCTGGACACATCGTTCTTGGTATTTGCCTAAAAATATTATCTTTCTATATTCTTTGAGACGTAAAGGAGAATATTTGTTCTTTCCCTAGCGTTTCATTTTCTTCAATTTACAATCTGCTTAAAGACATTGTCGTTATATAGCTTTTTAATTATTTATATTTTTTAATATGCAAACAACGAGTATCTGCTTTCTTTCTACCGTTTTACCTTTTTTAATTTCGAACGATTTCTGTGTACAAAGATATACGTGTACGAATCTCTGTTTTTCTGATAAAGGAATATCTTTCACTCTGATGAAAACACTGCGACGAGCCTCTGTTACGAGATCTTTAATTGCTTTAAGCAAAAGTATAAAACAGTTGTCGCTATTTTGTATTAATTTTTATCGCAAAAATATTGCAAGTCTTTTACACTTCGATATCCTTCTCCTATCGTTATATTTTTCTACGTTGGCATTCTTCCTACGTGGTTTACTTAATTCAGTTTCATATAATCCGTCTATTTCGCCTTCGGCTACACGTTTTATAGTCAAAAACGGTTTGCGTAACTTCGATTGAACGCATTTTGCAATCACTAAGAATAACATGTTTTCATTATTTCTACTGTGACGCAACGATAAATGGGTTTGCTGGAAACTGTTCTAGCTTCCGGTCCACAGGCTTTCAAACGCGCTTTGTTTTTCGACAGACCTTTATGCTCACCGAAAATATCTTACGCTCGGATAACTCTCGATGCGTCCGATAAAAATGCGTTCGAGTCGAGTGCTTTCTCGCGTGAACTCCAGTTAAACTTGTATTTTGAGCCGCTGTGTCTTCTATGAAAATAAAAAGTTGATAAAGCTAGCGGAATCTAAAGGAGAATCTAAAAATAATTCTTGACAATTTTGTAATGCTTTGACAAAAGATACACAGTAACTTTATTGCTGTTCCGTAAAATGGATTCCTTACAATGTCCCAAACATTTAGTAAGCCAATCCCTTTTTCGCTGACAGTCGAAAGGACTTTCCTGCATTTGATAATATTTGAATCATACTACGTTATACATCTTTGTGCCGTTTGAATCTCCTCAAATTTACATATAGCAAGGTATAAAATTGACAAAATTTTACTTTTTAGGATATACGACAATATATCGATAAAATGTATAAAAATAATAAAATGTCTCGATATTTATATCATTTTCCAAGCTGCGATCAGTATGCATCTGCGGTTAAACGATCACGAGCCATTAAGGGTTAATAAAATTTGGTTGCACCGCAGGAAGATAGCGGAACAAATTCTTTTATTATACTCGTGCCAGAAGATTCTTTAAATTGAATTGCGTTTAACAGTGACCTCACGAAAAGACTTGCCCCTTAATGGTTTAAATTAGTACTTGAAACTTCCGTGGCGTGTTTCGTATTAACGAGAAGCCCATGCAAAGAGACCATTAGTCCCAAGGCGACGCGTCGTTGACCAAAAATTTCAACATCCATTCATGCCACGAGGCAAGGAAAGAAAAAAAAAAAAAAGAAAAAAAGAAAACAAGAAGAGAAACGTCGATCGTTCGTTACTAATTCGACGACCGCGAAACGTACAGTTTGTGAGGATTTGTTTCGCCGCGTCTTATCCTCACGAGAAAAATGCAAAACAGATGCGAAGTGGACTCGCGCTTACAAGTAAAACGTTCTTATCGACGCGTTCATTAAATAAGCGTTTAATTGAAATTCACGGATGCCAGTCGGCGATACGCTAAGTTTCAAAGTAAAGTAACAACACTTACGTGTCTCGCAACTGGAATTTTTCGACGCGACTCGTTACCATAATTTATACGGTGACACCACTATCACGCGTTTTCTGTTATGTTACCGATGATTTACGTTCTGTTACTACGATCGCTCCCGAAACCGAGCCTTTGCTTTAGCCTTCCAATCGGGAACTTTCGTTCGTTGAACGTAGAACGACGACTGTGAATCGCTGTATCGATGACAGCTTCGGTGAAGACTCGAAGGCTTCGCTTTTCAGGCTCACTTTTCCCAGGTGGAATTCTTAAATGATCGATTTTTGTACCGCGACGATCGACCTACGAAATGCATCGTCTATAAACATCGAGACACCTACTCGTTACGTTCGTTGGAAAATTCTAACGGATTTTATTTCGTTTAATATTTTACATTACACGAAACATATAAATCGAATACCAGTAACATCAGCTTCGTGATAAGGCAATTAGAAATTAGAAACGGCGAAGGACATTCAATTTGTTTGAAATATCAGCAGGTAGGCTGATTTACCCTGCGGTTACGATTGCCAGTGTATGTGCAAACGATTAGTATTCTATCGGACGAATTCGTACGTCATCTGAAGAATCATTCTCGTTATTTCTGTGCCAGAGTTACGTGTTCTTAATATTTGTTCCTCCGCTAGATACGATATTTTTATTTCTCATTCTTTATCGAGAGTTATGTATTCGATGGTTTTGGGAACTACGCGCTTGTAATATTCGGCGACTTGTTTATTTTCGTTAGGAGCGAGATTTTCATTATTTAATTTCTCATGTTAGGCCTTGGTTTAACCTTTCCGCGGAAAATTTGCATCCCATGGCTATGTTTCTATACAGTCTGATTTATTATGTATAATATTAAACGTTAAAAGTTATCGAATGTTGTAGCGTTACGTAAGACGTTGGCAAAAGTGTCGTTAGATTTTTCCGCGATTAATGAATTCCGTGAATTAAAGAGAGACGCGGTCGCTATATCTTTTATTATGATTTTCATGCAATGGAGAAAGAATTGCTATTAATAGAGGATAATGTTGAGTAGCGAGTGAAATCGAATGACGTGCATGTTGCAAGTTTAGCGTACGTTAGAGAAAAAAAATTTCTTCGATATAACTTCCTTATTCACGAACGTAACGATTGGTATTTGAATTATTTTATATTTTCCAAAGCTAAAACGATGTTGCGTTAAAGCAACGCGTATAATGCTGGCCATTAAGATATATCCGTTACGAAACCTCTATCAATAAATTTCAATAATCACCTCTTAGTTCCAAAGAACTATTCAAACATTGCAAATATTCTGATTGAAAGCCGTTTTTCATGTCGTTTGATTTGTGTCACTTTTTTTTTAGTAATTCATATCTATAGCTAACATCTAAGAATAACAATTGGAAGTGAAGTCCAAGAATCTTAATTATATTTATATACGAGTAGCGCTATAGCGCGTCCTCGATTTCGACACATCTTCGAATAACGTTAATAGTCGATTTACAAGCTTTCAACTGGCAACGAGAACAACAAGAGGGCGAATCTAAAAATTCCAGCATTAAGGAGCACACTTTCGCCCTCGATACGAATATTCTCTCGAACAGTGGTTTTACAAAATTCTAATATTATTATCTTCTCGTCTAATGTTTAAGAAAGCTTTCAAACACGCGATCCTACAATAATCTCACAGGAATATCGAAAAGAAAATAAGTGCGAGAATTCCAAGTTTGTGTGAAACTTGATCTTCGACGTACGAATAACGTTGACAAATTATGATGTTAATAATCCTTGAACTAATTTGCAAAGATCTTCCAATTATTCAACTTTTCGTCTCGCGATTGAGAATTACGTAATAATAAAAAGAAGAAAAGAACGAGACAAATTAAGAAATCTGTAGCGTATACAGAGCTTAAGGATGCACCTTCGCTCTCAGCGCGAGTATTCATCGAATGCTCGAATTCTAAAGGGCCAGGAACCACTTGTCGGCTTCGAATCGGTATCTCTGGTCACGCACGTGCGCGTTGATCGTTTCTGCAGAGAAGCACGCGTGCTTTCTGGTTGACGGTCCGCGGCTTACTGACAGATCAGAGAGGCGAACGCTGAACAGAGCGAATGGTAATTCCATGTGCGCGATGAGTCACTGACGAAAAAAAGATCTCAGCCCTGTTGGTGAACTCGTCTTTCACCGGAAACGTAAGCGCGTCCTAGAAAAGCGGATTCTTTCGGACTTGGCTTCTTGGCCCTCTAACTCTGTTCTCGTATCGAGACACGTCGCAATGTCAGAACCGTGAGAATTTAACAACAACGAGATACCAACGTAGAAAAGATTCTAAGAGCATTTTGGAAACAGTAACTCGTTATCTTTCGTCTTTCTGTTCGCTTAATCGAAGGTAAATTCTTAGGGAAAATTCTGTTTTTCTTTTTCTCGTTTTGAGCAAGATAGAACGTTTACGCCGTAGTTTACAGGTATCGAATTTTTTCTCGTGTCTTTTTTGCTCTATAAATAGCCAAGGTGTACGTACATGGAGTTAACCCTGGCGTGTTCCTGCAATTTTCATAGCTTCATCTCGGTATTTTCGTTTGTACAAATAAAAAGAGACGAGTTCTATGCATAAAATTGTGGGACGTGAGATGAAACGTGCCAATGGCGATTTTATCTTTCATCTTATCTTCGTAGTTGAGAAATCTTTTAACGATAGAGAGATAAGATCGGTGCAAAGAGCGCAACAGGGTTAATATCAAGGGCGGGTGTAACAGAATGAAAGGCGGTGAGTTTTATTTGAAAAATATTTAATAATAAACATTGACAATATACAGAGAAAATACGCCATAAGAAGTCGCTATGGGAGTAATAAGAACCTAACAACTGGTCCAGACTTACAAAATATCATCAAATCAGACAATGATAAAGGTGTTCCGTAACACACCCCGTGTACTCCTATCAGTATTTTGCAACTAAAGTTTTCGAGTTGACCGTATCCATGTTCTCTCGACATGTTTTTTTTTTGTATATATTTTTTTTTTGTTACTTCATGTACCTGACGTTTCGTTATAATTAATTCTTATTTATTTAATTAATTTATTTTTTTTTTTTTTGCTTTTTTGCTTTCTTTTCCTGCAGATTCATAGATTACTTCCTCGTCGTCGAATTTCCATCGCGTGTAAATGTGTGTTCCGCGGATGCGTGAATATGCTAACGCTCAACTCTTCTGCATTTTTCTTGGCGCAAAAAGTCGTTTACGCTCGCTTTAGCGTTATTCTTTTTATTTCCTCCGGAGTTGGATTCGCAGCCGGAAACCAAATGACGATTCGCACGCGTCTCCCGTTGCGAATCCGTTTACACTGCGAGAAAAGCGAAAAAACAGGTGGCATTTAGCTCTTTTTACGATGTTCTCTAGTTTGTATTAAATTTCATTCTTTCTTTCTTCTTTTTATCCACGTTTTCTGTTTTTATCTCGTATCCCCGTTTGTCGAAACGTTATCTCTATCGTCCCTCCATTTTGTATATCATCGAATCGCACGCATTTTCATCGCTCAAGTCACGCTCAAGTTATTCTCATTTTGTCTCTAGAAACAAATACGTCCGAGAGCTCTCAATCGTCCGTTCTCGTGGCGGCGATTCGACGAGGTTCAAAAGCATCATCACGCTCATTCAGCACACGATACACGGACACATATCGTCTCTTCATAATATCATTCACTCATTCACGACTCTAAGAAGTTAGACTTATTACCGTAATAACGCCCTAATGTCATGGAACATCCCTTACTTGTTAATTTTCTCGTTATCTTCTTTTTCTCACTTGTCATTCTCTTTCTGTCTTTGCTTCGCGATAATTCGAAAAAAGAAGATGGCCATGGGTTGTGCTCGAAATCCTCGAAGGTGCTGGCCTCGAAGGTGTATTCGGCACCACGCGTTTTTCATGTGTCCCCAGGCATATCGCGGAAGGACGACACCAGAGAGTTTCCGGAATAAGAGAGCGGAAATGTGCGTTGTCGCGTAGACGAATCGCAAATATCTCGTCAGCGAAGGATCTACGAGGATTTCGAGCTGAACTTGGCCACGACGCCGCCTAGTACGCTAGGATATGTTGCTCGTAAAGATGTGTCGTTTACGTAAGTCATGTAGTCATCTAGATTCACTTTAAAAATCCCGTTTACGATACTGCCTTTAATAATAATTAGAGTAGAATCATATATTTATATATGTATAACGTTACGGTGCGTATCGATCGTATTGGATTATTTTACAATGCGATTTACCCGCTAGCACTCGAGAACGTACGCGGATCAACGAAAAAGGAGAACGTAAAAATGACACGTGGGCACAAATGGGGCGAATTAGTCGACTGTGCTCTTTCCAATTTGAAATTTTGACGTTCTACCTCGCATATTTGGCTTGTCTTCCTCTCTCTCTCTCTCTCTCTCTCTCTTTCTCTCTCTCTCTCTCTCTCTCTCTCTCTCACTTACAATATTATCATAGATTTGAATTTCATAGATTCGTCCAAAGCGTTCGACGAACGAATCGTGCGTGTTAAAATTACAATTATTAGCAGATCCTTTTTTATTTTGTACAATTCACGAAGAGAGGATTCTACGCCGAAGCACGATTTTTTTTTTTTTTGTTTGGCGAATATTATAAGTTAATTTCTAGAAGTATGAAGAAGACTAGTATCTGTGGTTCTATCGTCGAGACAAATGCTCGATTCTTCTAAGAGACTCAGAAACAGATACTATTCTAATCTATTCGTGTTTCTGGCTACCTCTAATTTCATTAAATTTCCCTTTGTACAGCGATTGATTCATTATTCTTTATATAGATAAATTTTCCTATAGATAAATATTTAAGGTGTTCCGCAAAATGTGGCGAATATACGAAGATCGAGTTCAGTACATAGAATCGATAGAACTGGGTTATCTCGGTGCTCACGTGATTATTTACAGTCAACCTTTCCTCAAGAAAGTCGTGTTCGAATCTAAAATAGTCATATCTCGAGTATCTTTCACTAAAACGTATTATCGATCGCGGATCTGTCTATCGTTTCTATGCACTGAACTCGTTCCAATGATTAGTTTCACGAAACACCCCAAGGGACGCCGGAGTCGAAGAAACAAACTACTACAACTAAATCGAATCTAAATTAATCGGCTTTACAATTGAATTATATTTATAGAGCACGATCCGTCGATCGCCTGGACGCATTGTTAATTTCGCCGGATGCCCAGGAATATTTGTATCAATGACGTTTTACGAACAAAGCTAATAAGCAACGGAAGAAAAGAATCACGGCGGAAAGAGAAATGAAATTAACGAAAACTGTAAGCTCAACGACGTGAATCGTGAATATAACGGGAATCGTGTACGGTAGGCCTGCGTACGCAATCGGAGAACACGCTCGAGAAAACGATAAAAGTCCGGAACAAGAGGAGGAATATCGGGGGATGGGAGTTGTGCACTCGTGACGAAGAATAAAGACGCGAAGACGGTGGGTCTCGCCTAGATTTGAGCTTGACTTACGCTAGCCACTAGTTGTAATAGCCTACCGATAAAGGTATCGATTACGAGTAAGTATAAATTGTAATTACAGTGTACAATATACAGGGATAGATCTTTCTTGCTTAATTGCTCCGCTTTTGGCGCGTGTTCCTCAGCGAACGAACACGATCAAGAGCGTATTCCTTTCTAATATCAATATATCATTTTCGAGCACACAGTATCTCGAGAGCCTTACGTATATGAAAAATGTGTTCGTTCCAAGAGGAACGAAGTCGCGAATAAGCGACCAAGGTTCGAAGAGTAAAGAGTCTCTCTTTTCGATCCTGGGAACGTCTCTTGCGCTCAAACAGAGAATTCCCGAGAACTATCCTTTCATTCTCGCTTCTTCGAATATTATCATTCTTCTGCATCACTAGCATATATCTTGTGTTTCCTTTACCATCGCTTATTTCTCGTTTCGCCTCGTTTCTACAGACTCTCCTTTAAAATCTACGCTCGTTAATTTAACGTTACAAGAATCAATGAGTATGTTCTCTGAATTGTTCGGTTTAGCTCCTACAACGGGGACGTCCCGTTCAATTAATCCTTTCTTTTGTGCTCGACGAAATCGATCACAGTCGATCCCTAATTACGTTATTTACATGTACTGGCGTTCGCACACGCAAAAATAAAAAAAAAAGAAAAAAGAAAAAATAAGAATAAGAATATGTATCTTCTTATTTAGCGGCCAATTTCGGTCCGAGAACCAACTACCGGCCATTTTGCCTCTCTTCCTAGCCTAGAGAATTATCCTAACGATAGATTAGAGCTTTAAAAATCTACTCGACGACAGTAAACCAACTACATCGCGTTTAACCACGTCAGTTGGTTGAACTACTGCTGTCGCGTTTTTTATCTACGTAGAAAAAAAAAGAACAAAAGACAATAGAAGAAGTAGAAGAAAAAACAAAAAAAAAAAGAGAAAGAAAAGAACATTTTTGTTATATTTGGCTATTTCACACGACTCTTTGTGTCATACCTTGCCCCAACCCCCACCCGCCCCACCCTCGTTATCCATCGCGTGTCTTTTCCTCGACCATTTTGTTCCTCATGTTTCGTCGTTTCTTTCTTCCTCATCAGTTTCTTTTTATGTCTCCCTTTCACGCTCAAGTTCATTCACTCGTGACCACTCGCATTCCTCCTCACTTACGCTCCACGTTGAGTCACGCAACGACTTACCTATATATTTATTTATATATATGTATATATTTATTACGATAAATCTCCACTTAACTAGAACTTTTTTTTTTCTGTTCAACATGGATTATCACTCACTCGGCTCAATGTGCGTACCATTTCCCTATCGCGTTTCTTTTTTTCTTTTTACTCTCTGCTTCGGAGTACTCTGTGTTTATGTGTGTCTCTGTGTGTGTGTGAGTCTCTCTCTCTCTCTCTCCCTCCCTCCCTCTTTTTCGTATTATAATTCTCTCTCGTTTGCCTTCGTGATTACGTTTAGCAAAAAAGGATTTTTCCGACCGATCGAGAAATCAGATTCTGTGATCGAGAATGCGGTAGAAATTCGAGGAACTTTAAACTTTAAACGAATCTATCGTTCATCGTTTGAAATGAAAAATGCAAAAAATAATATGTATACATACGTGTACATATTATACGTATACATATATTGTTTATATATGTATGTAAATGAGTTTAGTTCTCTACGTAGAGCAGTAAAACATATCTTCGATAGTTGTAGTTAATTTCTAGTCGAGAAATAATATTGGAAATATCACATAAGGAACCTGATAGCTTTCTGTGAAAAGCTGTCCAAGAGATTGCATCAGAATTCAAAGGATCAGTCTATCAATTTCAGCGCCCTCGATCACTCGAGCTCCGTTACAACGTGTCTATCTTTTATAAACGAATATCGTAATTCTCGACGAAAATTGTTATTTGTGAACGGACAATTAGTCCATCGAGGAATAGGAATCGTTTCGTCGATTAACATCGTGGAAAGGAATTTCTCGTTTGTACGAATCAAGCGACAATTTCACGTTCAGAGTATTCCAAATCGGAGAGATTCGAATTCGAGACCAAGATTTACTAACACCATAAAGTAATTTCTATTCCAATTCCTCCACCAAAAAGTAAGTTAAATAAAAAAAATAAGAGAGCGTAGAAACCTCGATCGACAAGCTTCAAAATTTACAAAATTCAAACAAAGATTACCATCCTTAAAAGGTAATTCTCATTAACTATATATATATATAAAAAAAAAAAGGCTGTCACGTTCCATCTTTCATTGGAGCGTCGACAAGGCCGTGAGTATTAGGAGAAAAGCTGCGTTACATTGTCATAATCTCGATTAGGAACCGGTAGAGACTGATTTGACTAGATTCTGTTTGCCAGAATCTTGCTTTTGTCGAAAGTTATTCAAGGGATTTTCTCTCTCTCCCTTCAGCCACATTTACTATTCTACTCTTTACAGCCGCGGTTCGTTTCGCGAATCTACGCACACACACGCGCAACATAGACACACACATATTTGGCATAGAAACCCTACCGGTCACGCGTAACTGCTTCGTCGCTCTCGTCGTTTTCTCTCCTCTAAAATCTTGTCTAGCTACCTAAAGAGGGTCTCGCGTATTTTTCTTCGCCGATTACCGAGCGTGGCGTTTGTCACCGGAAGTCGCGTGTACCTCGTCGACACGAAGGAAGAGTTCCTTTCCGGCAGCCATTAGCGAGAGTTTCCTCTACCTCTTGCACGTCTTATCACGTGTCTGATAATTGGTGTTTCTGATTCATGATTAGGAAAGACCTATTAACGCAGGCAATTAAACATAAAATCGTGTCCATACGGAGGACAAGGCTAAATAATATTAATAGTAATAATATTAAAAAAAAAAAGACACGAAAGATAACGATCGATTACTCGTTTCTTTATTTCAGATTTCGTTTTCATAGTTTAGCGAATTGTCAATGAATTATGTACAAAATTCTTTGTATATTCATATTTGTCATCGAATGCTTTTTACTCTTTTTGGATCTTAATGAATAACATCGTATTGCGATGATACGTAAACATTGTAATGTGATCTAAATAGTCCCGGTTTCGTTACTGATAAAAATTTCTGCCGGGTCGCGTTTTAAAAGTTTCTCCCGAACGATTATAGAAACGTGCACGAGCAACGAATTGCATAATTACAATTGATTTCTAGAGAGATCAATTATCTATACTATCTACTTATATATATATATACGTATATACACAAATATATATACACGTACACCGTCTAGATTCGACACATTTGCCCCTTCGTCATTCAACTTCGTAAAGTCGGAATGGCTGCCGGGTCTGAACTCCGATACGAACTGATAGTTTAATGACGCGATGCCACGTTCCCTTTACACACGAATTTCGACAGCTTTGGAACGTTTCGATTCTATTTCATCTAACTTGCAACTTTGATCCTTTACCGGATACCGATATTTTTCTTAAGACGCTCGATACGACCGTTTGCTCGGATGTTTAACATGTTTCCAACAAAACTCTATTTAATCAGTCCCCTTTGTCCGCTAATTCAGTTTACCGATTTCCCTGTCTGCCATACATCTCTGTCCTTCCTCGCAACTCTCTTATTATCGATCAGAGTTTGAAAGTTCGACGAGGCTTTGGCAGACCTTTGTCGTCTGGTCGATCAACCCCGATCGAAAACTATCTCCAACTGAGAAGCACGCTTTCAATCTAATTTAAATTCTGAGTGTTCTATATCATCTTCCTACGATCTTTAACCTTCTATCTCTTCGTCTATCAGTCGCTTAATGCATTCGATCGTCCTTTCGTCTGTAACGATTAAGCAAATTTCTTTCTCTTCCTTTTCTCTACGGATTTCCTTCTTCTATTTTCCCTGTGATCGACTGTGTGCAATTTTAATGTATCCGTTTTGAAAACAATTTTGAAATTTTTGTCCTACTTATGCGTGGCACGTTCGTAGTCGACTCGGTAGTTCTGGCTTTATTGGAACGTTGTCCATAATGGCCGGATGATTTCAGGATGAAAGACACGCTTTCGTTCCGCGTCGACGAGAGCCGAAGTCGATGATTTTTTATCGGTGCTACGAAGAAGGCTAGCGTCAGCATGCGCGGAGGGTCCAGGCATCGCTTCGTGGGCTAATCGTGATAGATGGCGGATGACGATGATGATTGTGTCGATTTCTTTTTGTTCTGGTCATGTTCAGCTGAGTATAACGGTGTACTTGGAAGTCTCACGCTCTGATATTTGACGATCCTTAGTATGGCGTGAACCTGTTGTAACCGCCTCTGTATACGGTTGCCTGTGAAAAAGATTGATTTTTCCAATCAATTGAAATTAGATTTTAATTTTATGATCGACGATTCCGCCTGTTTTTTTTTTTTTTTTTTTGACAGATTGCGAATATTTACAAACAGAGATATTTGAAATATCCAAAGTACAGTACTTGCTATAAAATTGAATGAGCTAAATAGAAAGAGAATTTTTGCTTAATTTCACGAAATTATACATTTCCATGAACATCTATATACTAGTTATGAATTATTAGTAATAAATTGACGAAAATGTTTAGAAATAAAAGAAATAGTTTAGTTATTAATTGTCAACGATAAATTTACAAGACTATCAGGAATTGAAATTATTCCATCTATTTATCATTTTGAGAGGTGAAAAATTGCATTTACCCCATAGCCAGCTACTGGTCCAATACCATGTCCAAGGTAGGGATCGGCGTATTCACGCCCGTAACTGTAAACATCAACATTGAAACATATTAAGCATCCGTTCTGTAATTGTAAATTAATCGATGCCTATTAAGGAATAAAGGATAAGCAGATAAAAGGAGATACAAACTTAGGATGTTATCTAAGGATTTTCGATAGGACTATCAAGTTTTTCGGTAGGAGTATCATCAGGTTGTTGACTTTCGACGTGTCTGCGACTCCTAAGAGCTCGACCACGACGACGAGTTCTTCTGGAAGGAATGGTCTCCGACTGTACATCTTTTTCCGTATATCTGAAGTTAGATTTGTAGAATATGATAAATATAGAATTATAATTGATACAGTCTTCTCGATTCACGAACAAATAAAAAATAAAAGCAAAATGATATCGTAAGAATCTTCGATCTCATCTGTAACATTTTATATCGAAGGGTAGGAATCCTTTAAAAAAAATAATCGACCAAAATCAGAGTCTAAAATTCTGAGAAATTAATTTCCCCATAATTGCAGCGTTAATTCCTAGCAAAACTACCCTCCCCGAAATAACCAAACGAAATCCAATGATATCACAAAAATTCCCAAAAGTCAAAGGGTTAGAATCCCTGAAAAAAATAATCAATTGAAAACCAATTACAAAAACCTCATTGAATTTCCTCGATTAGTTTCTTCGTAATCGCAGTATCAATACAACGTTAACATTGTCGAAATGATCGAAGCAAATCTCTTATATCGATAATGCTACTATCATACTATTACATTATACTATTAAATGCCTTAAAAAAACAAGTGACTAAAATCCGATTAGAAAATCCTCAAGAATTAATCTCTTTATAATTCGAGTATCGATGCAACTCTACTAAATTAAATAATCAAAGCAAATCTCTTATATCGGAATTATTAATAAAAGAAATAATAAAAAAAAAAAATCCCAATATCCGAAGATTCATGTTCCTTAAAAGGCAATCGACTAATATTCAATTAACGAAATTCCAGCTAATTCCTCCATAATTACTAGCTCCCGATAAAATTGAAAAAAAGTTCAAATCGCTTAATAATTAAACCGAATCTCTTCGTCGGTCGTGGTTGAAAAGCGCGTTTCGTCTCGAAAGAAGGAAAATAAAAAGGAGATCCCACGCGATGTCGAAGACCGTAAGGGTTATAGTATGTAGCATAAAGGAGGAAGAGAAGATAAGGAGAACAGAGCCCGAGGGATAAGGCGAAGGAGGCCTTTCGAAGGGAGTAGCGGTGCGCTTACCCCGCGACTGCGGCATATCCTGCGACCGGTTGTGCCGCAGCTGCAGCTGCGCTGTATGCGCGCGCAGCCACTGCCGTGTAGGTCGCTGCAGCTGCGTAGGTGGCCTGCTGAGCTGTCGAGAGGGGCGTCTTCAGCAACGGTGACGCTGCAGCTGCTGCTGCCGCGGCCTGAAACAGGAACCATGACCCGCCATGCAAGGCTCAAGCAAGCTCCAAGACAGACCAGACAGGATGTCCTAGCGGAGAAACGGTACTAACGCGTCCTCTTCCCGCGTTTACTTCATAAACGTCCCTGCACGCTTCGCAAATATTGGAACTCTCCATTCATAGATTGTTTATGGCCTTTACTCCTTAGGGGTTAGGCGCGAGGTAGTAGTTTTGATGAAGGAATTGTTTGATCTTTAGATTGGTTCGTGAAACAAGCGTAAAATGAAATAGGGGTAGTTGATGGTAAAGAGTGTTTAATATTAGAACCATCGGAACAATTGGATAAGATAATTTTCTATAGGAATTTTGTAGAGATTTACGATATCTTCGGGATTTTTTGGTAAAATATGTAGACATTCTTTTGCAGAAAAAATATGGATAAAAGTTTACATTTCTCCTTGCACTGAATATTTTTCCTACTGTATTCTGAATGTTGTTATGAAGATTGTTTAGATTTACGACGATGTAATTTTGAGGATTTCAATGGTTCTTTGTAAGACGCGACTAAAAGATCGCAAATAATCGAAGACATTTTAGAAAAAAAAAAAAGAAAAGAAAAACAAAGTAGCCTATGATGAAAGAGCAACGCGCTTTTAATACAAAATTTTTGTAGTCTGGAATTCAAAGGGTTGCTGTAAAATGTGTGCAACCCTGGACATAAATACGTCGGTGGATGGAATCATTCGACAACGTAATTTACGATCTCGATATATCTATGGATTCCTTGGATAATTCATGGTTTTTCTTTTGATAGGAAATTGCTTTATGTACTTTATGGTTTTCTGTACAAGGTGTGGAAGGAGTAAAGACATGTTTGTAATCTCTTTAATCACTGGAGAGTTCCATAGGTTTGCAGAGTTTTTAACAAAGTAGGGTGTTTTTACTTTTTTCTTTTTTTTAATTTCTACAACGTGCAACGACTTTTATAGATGCGTTTCTAAAGCATATGGATGAGACAGGCGTGCATCGTTCATTCACGATATTTTTTACGACGTTGTTTACGCGGCCGGGAACTTTTATTTTGAGCGCTGTTTGAACAACGAACGCTGTTTCATCCATATGCCACACGGTGCAGATAGTAAAAAGTTTCGAGCACTCAGCTAAATGTGGTTCTCGAAGCTACTGCTTTCTGTCGATCAAAGCTCAAGGAGGCGTGATTTATGTACAGAGAATGATGCGAAAATGATTACATGTTATTTACTCGTCGAAATCGATTTCCGCGATAATAACGTACCAATGTACTCTTTATCGTTTATTTAACTAATCAAAGGTCTCTTTTAAAGAGGCGGTCAAATAAATTTTTCTTTAAAGAAGAAACCAATTTTATTTTATTTTTCTCACAGGAAGAAATTAGACGTTTTATCGTACGATAATAGAATTCTAAAGGGAAAATGAAATGCCAAGAGTGATTTAGTTACGAGATGTTAACTGTCTCGGATAACTTTCGAACGCGGCGAGTATCGATGTTCACGTCGAGATTAAGACATATCCATCGAGTGTACCATTCATTCTCGGGGGAAACGCGAAATCTACGTGCATGCATCTAGAATACAAGTGTATCTTCTCTAAAGATATCTTTCTATCACGGGATTTTGCCTGTCAAAACGCTTTTACGCTATTTTCATCTCGCGTCGTCGAATAGCGACGCTCGAGCATAAGAGAATTTCTCCTCGACACGATGAAAAATATATGTAGGTTCGATACTTTGCATATTAAAAAAGAAAAGAAAATATAAAAAACGTTACTCTCATATCCGATAAAATATAGAAATACGATACAAGAATATAAAAATTTGGTTAAACTTAATTCCATGAATTCCCAAGAGAAATGGATCCTTAGAGTTCCTTTTCATGTAATATTCTGCAATTCTATTTGACGTTCGTAGCGAGAAGTGTATCCACTTCTGGTGATTTTCATGGAATTATCCATTCGACGGATTGAAGCCAGGCTTATTCCGTCACCATCTATGGGAGAGCGCTTAAGTGCACCGAAATTAAATCTCGCCTTTAGTTCTGTTCCGTTTTATTAAACTCTTTTGCCCCGCTTGTAATTCTGCGATCATATTATTCTCTTTCTTAAACGAAATCGTTAGCCGCAAGTCGAGAATTCGTCTACCGGTTCTCCCGCTAATGAAACGTGAACCATTTGCTAGATTAGGGTCTTTTAATTAACTATATGCGTTCCACGAACCTGCGACAAATTGCATATCTTCTTAGGTACACGATTTTTGATTTTCTTCTCTATAAAACATTTGTCGCTACTAAGATATTGTTATTCTTCGGTTATATATCTTCTGGTAGAATTTTTATTTTTGCCATGATATTATCTTTTTCAATTATTGCTTTCTTTAACTTATGATATTTTACGCAGTTTGTCGTTTCTTTTCTGTTTAAAAATTTGTCTCCGATTCACAAGTACGATAGCAGTAATCAAGTATGAAAATTTTCGTGACAAATTTTATAGGAGATTCGATATTCCAGGTACGAGGAAGATTTTTTAAATTAAATAGAGAATTTCTACCATACAAGGGGGAATTTAGAGCGCACCTTGCAAACCCCTTCGAGATGGAACGCTCACTTGCCAAATAAGCGAACGTTTTTCAAGACGCGATGATTAATGATGCTTTCCAAGCACGTCGTTTTCTTTCGCAACGTGTGCATCGAGCAAACTCCTCATAAATCATACATCATATGCTTTTTGTGCAATAATTGTACTTGATTTCTCCTCTCACGAGTGTCTAATTTAAGAAACGCCAACGTCATTCAATCTCTTTATACAGAAACAAAATTCATCCCGTTGAAACAAGTCCAAATTCCAAGTAATCTATCTCTCTTTTAAATACCTTAACTTTCTGCTCTCGGATCTTTAACGACAGTTCAACGAATAAATGACAAATACGATAGAAACTGAAGAAACAATGACCAGAGGAAAGAAATAGTTTTCCACGATAAAAATATCGTTAACGTTTCGTCAACATCACCTGAAATACCAGGAATAAGGTGCCCTACCTATCCTCGATCGTCGCGAAACTTTCGTTAACAATTCTCCTCTCCGGTGAACGAAGAACACCGAGTGAAAGAAGCGGAAACACGGTTTCAACGGCGCCAGCAACTCGTGGAACAGGTCGGTGCGTACTGCGATAGAAGGTCGAGGCTGGAGCGCGACAACGGAAATAAGAATCCATGGCCGACGTTCCTGTAGACGGGAAAAACTCAGGGGAAAGTTTCTGGGTCGCGGTTCATTTCCAAATGCGAGACACGTTGCTGGTTGCGCGATTTTCGACCGGGATACATCGTGGTATGTGGGTCAAGTGACTCTCGGTTGGTCTGCCCTATTCTGCACACGCTGTTTAGCCAACCGACCACTCCAACCGTGGAAATTATTTAACGTTCCTTGAAATCCTGCAACTTTATTACCTTGCTGCCTTTCACAACACACAGTCAGTGAGATTCGAAAATGGACCACCGCCACGTACATCGGCCAACAAAAGTATTTCGACATTTATGGAAATTGGAAATTTTTACGACCGTATTATATGTGCTTGATAAACATTTTGAAATTTCACTAGTTTCGTACGATGCGCATAATACATTTAGGGAATCTTCGAACGTGTACTTTTGTGAACCTATCTGTGTTCATGAAGTAAACTTGTTACACGTTAAACTTAATTCGATTAATCGAGAAAATAGTTTAATAGTGTCATTTTCATTAGCAAATAGTGACAATCCTTTGCGAAGATACTATGGTGCTGTTGATTTAGTTTATTTTTGAAGTATCGAAAGCCTAGGATCAACGTCTGACCAATGCGGGGACAATCTACTTCCACTGTTCATCGAAGTTGTGGACAATGAATTCTGATGAAATAGAAAGCCAGAACTTCGATATCTAGTACACGGTTAGAGGATTCAACGATATTGGCTTCTGAGAGAAGCTTTTGGAATATTGAAAGCCTGTAGCTGATGTCTAATCAATGTCAGTTCTGATAAAATCGAAGAACAATAGTAATAATTCTTACACAATTATAACATCCATAACATCGTCAGTTTACTGCTTGGGGAAAAAGCAACGCAAGGAGTATCTACTTCAAGCCAACGTCCAAGACGTAAATACCGAATTTTAAATAGTTAAATAATGGTGATAATTCTTCGAGAAAATTATACTATATCGCGATTTCACTCCTCTGAGAACGTGAATTTCGGAATGTCGAAAGCATAGAAACGATGCCTGACAAATACAGAGATTCTACTTTTACTTTCGAATAAAATTACGAATGCTAGAATTCGGATGAAATAGAAAGTCAGATTTTCCGTGAGAAGATTCCAGGATATTAATTTACTCCTTTGGAAACGAAATATTCAGAACGTGCGAGCCCAGCGTTGACGTCTGACCAATGCCGGGCTTATCTACTTCTACTCGAGCGACGTTAAAGTCTGAAAATTTCTTGCATCCCAAACTTCTATATTTCCATCGAGTCGAAAATATATTCAACGAGATACGAGTTGCCATCTCTGTAGAACATTTCGACACGAAACTGCTCGCGTACGATACTTAATTCCAGCGTGGTTAAAAGGTGCATCGCCGCAGGGTCAATTAACTCTCGGTTATTTTCAAGGGTGGATGCAAAGGTGGCTGGAAACCAGCGTTACAACGTTCATCGCGTAGTTGCCCGCCGATCGTTTTCCTTTTTCCATGTCCGTTTCCGTCTCCCTATTCCTCGCTGAACCTCCGTTCCGTGATACGACAAAACCGCAACGGGGATATCGCGTTTACGCCGGCCTGCTTCACGGGTCAGATGTTACGTTAACGATCTCCTCTTTTCCCGACATAACGTTTCACCGGTAGCCACGGGAACGTGTTTGGATAATTACTCCCCTTTCGTCCTATGCTCGATCCACTTTCACCGCCACGCGGGGCTGATTTTGTTTCAACTAGCTCGGAAATTGAAGTCGATGCGTCCTAATTGGTCGGAAAAATTTCGACGGCCGTGCGGAATTTCGTGCAATTTGTCCAATGCTTTGGATACCGAACAACTATATTTTCGTCCTTTGTGAAATAATTGAAACGTTAATTATCGACGTCGGTATCGACTTTCGTTGCAATTTACTTTATTAGGCTGTCTATAGATACGTAAACATTGAAAATTTAATGTAAACGAAGCTTTAAACAGCTAGAGTATTGGACAATTGCGATTGCTTTTAATTGGAACAACTGTTTTTAAAAATTCTTCATTTCGAAATTGCAGGAATCAGAACGATATTCAGTTCCCTGTCAATTCTCACAAGAAACGAATAATTGAAATATGATTATGACTATGAAAATAATGTTCTTCGTTTATCATCAGAAAAAGTTCATTATATTTTTCCAGTTCGTCGAACGGTGTGACGTTTAACGACGAAATTATAATTTAATTAATCACGGAACTAAAAGGATGGCACGTTTAAAAGTTAAAATAACTTATTATATATAAATTCTCAGAACTTCGACTCGCGCAACCGTAATTTCTAGTGCAATTGGTAGCGGTATCGACTTCTATCATAGTTTATCCCGCTAAGCTCTCCATTCTCCCAACAACAATATTAAATCCTCAATTTCTTTTTTCCACAGAATAATAATTATCGTATTTAACAGGGCAGCTTGGAAGACGGAAGCTCAGCGAAATAGCCGGAATGAAGCTGTCGGACGCACGAAATGACGCGACGTTGATTTATGAAGAGAGAAGAGGCAGGCTTCCGCGCGGACCACTGGCTCTCTTCCTGAAAAGCTCGTAAATCCTGGCCGACAACCAGGATCCCCCGTGGCCGGTTCCGTGAGGCGAATAAAGACGAACCGGTACGCCGGTGCCACCAGAAAGAAATCGAATCGTTGGCGGGGTCCCGAGCAGGAAATTAGCCACGGAAAATTCCGTGGCCGCGATTCCACGCACGCCTGTCTTTCGCAAATTTACGACGTTGCATTCTTTCGCTTCTCGATTTACTCGGTCGATCGCTCGTGCTCCATTTACATTTCATCCCGCGGAGAACCGATTTGCAACCCCCTTCCTGCTCTTTTACGTTGTCCTTTTTCTTAACCCTAACTGTTCGACGTGAAAATTGTTCGACCACCAGTTTGTTTGTACAGCCGTTGCTCCTAATCGAAGACGCGTTTTTGTTTTTGCTGCAATTTCGGTTCTACTTCATTTTTACACGAACAGCGGACGACTTTCAAGCGGACGAACAACGTCAGGCTCTCGAAATTTCTAGACCGAAATTAGAGATAAATTTCTTGAGTATACACGTTGCGGTATAATTTTGTTCTTTTACTGTGATACGAAAATTTGGGGGAATTTGAGGCACCGAATCTCAGATCTTTTCAATTTATAATTCCGATATCCGATTAAATGTTCGAAATTAGATCGAGTACATTAGATGGAGCGTACATTGGCGTGCGTTGGAAGGAACGATTCTAAAATGAATTAATGTTACAAGCTGGCTTTATCAAATAGTTCTGACAAAGTTAACCGCGATTCAAGAATCAAAACGTTTCTCCTAATGTATTTCAGGAATATAATGAGATTCTACTAATATTCTTTAGTCTAATATTCCTAAGGGAAAGAGACATGCGTCCTATGTGCACGCAAAGAAAACGTTTACGTTCAGCTCTACAAAGACACGGGGCGGTGAAATTTCCACGAGAATGTGACGATCCTTTTCAAAACTCGATCACCGATTCCAGCAAGCTACGTACGTAATGTACATGACGCGTGCGATGAACGCAACTACGATGAAACGTATCTAACGTGGAAAGTTTCTCGCTGTGAAAATCGATATGCTCGACAGAAATACTTCGATCGCTTAATAAAATCATCGGGACACGAGAATAAACAATTTAACGAACAATTATTTCTTTATCTCGCGAAATTTACTAAGGTTTCGTTCGAACAAACGGAGTCTACGTAAACAGAATTCTACAGTAGAATACTCGTTCTAATTTCTAGCAGCTGAAACACAAATCACTGTTCAGACTCTCCGTTTGAATTTGCATAAAGATTACAGTTCATGTACAATCGATACGATCGCAACTAAAGCATAAACGTTGAAACGCCAACGAAACACAACAGACGCAAGATATTAAGCTCTATCAAATTGCAAATGATCTTGCAGGATTCTCAGTCATCCCTCGAAAGCTTCGAGCTTGATATCCGTAGATGGGTTCGAACTATCGACTTGACGTTTCGAGAATCGAGTGCACGAGACGGGGCGAGGTTCGACGATGCTCGACGACGCCTCGAGTGCCTCGTCGAGCATCTCGAATTCCAGCAGTCACTACATCGACGACGGTTTCCGTCAAAAGCTTTGGAGGAACCACCCCGTTGCGCGACAACTCGGCTTCGCTAACACGTTCTCGATTAAGTCGCCGGGCAGAGAACTAATTTCAAGGGGTTGAATCTGCCGCCATGGGGTGTGTCGGTTTGTGGTGGGATGGGTGAACTCGGAGCAACTCTAAACTAGCTAAACAACTCTTTCTAAGATACTCGCCGGGTCCGCGGAGTGCTCACCAATTGCAGCCGTTGCTTGCAGCTCAGACGCGTCTCATCTTCGTATTATTAATGGAGAGGGAGGATGCAGAAACAAAGGAAATTTCAAACTTGCCAGATAATTGGCCTATTTTACGCTTCTTTTTACTTTCGCGTATATTCTGACTGGAAAGTTCGCCGCGCTTTTTCCCGTTTCAACGAAATTAATTTCTCCAGACACTTTTCTGGCTACTTAACAAGTCGATGATTACGCATACTATTGTAAAAAGTTGATTCTCCGAGTTATGAAAGTGTATCACGCTGGCGAACAAAGTTATAAGCTAATTAATTTTCAAACTAAAATTTAAAATACACGCTTGAATTCCAATTCTCGTGATTCTACAGCGCTACGCCGCCGCTTATGTAAATTATTATGTAAATTAATAAAACGTAAAATTTATTGAAGATTGCCAGTAAATGTATCTGATACTCGTATGTAGCTAGCAGCGTATGTGGAAGGGAAAAACAACGAAGGGTAAAAAAGGAAATAGCGAATCTTTGTCGATATTTCTGCATCACACTGAAGGACGATGTTAGAGCTATTCAAAAACAGTAATCGACGATTCTCTTGTGATAATCGTTGGAAGAAAGTTGCAGTTGTCGGGTCGGCGAGGAATATTTTTTCTCCGTTTGAAAATTATGATACACACATTACTTCCTATATACTCTAATATTCTTAACGTACAATATCGCGTGTATGTCTACGTAAAAGCGACAAACCCATGGAAGAGAATAAAAGTATCACTTTCTAACAATAAAGAACAGAGGGTAGGAGCAAAAGTAATAATAACGAAAAAAAGAGAAGAAAAACAAAAACTACCAATCACATGCATTACATTGATACAGAAGAAGGAGTAAGAGGGAGATATAGATATTAAACATTCGGGGAAGATGCACAGAACAGAGGGAGAAGCTTAAAGAACCGCAACGACAGAGACAGACTGTATTCATAATACTTGGGATCGTAAAACAGAAAGGAAGAGTAAAAATAAATAAATAAATAAATAAATAAATCGTTGTCTGTATTAAACGGAGAAAGTAAAGTGTGATACAGATGTGAGACGTTGGTACGACGATCGGTGAGCACTCCTGATCGGCCAGCTCCAAACGAGAGAAACCACCAAGAAGACAGGACAGGAGAGAAGAAAAAAAAAGGGGGACAAATAGTTAAACAAATAATGAAAAAAAAAAACAGGAAGAAGATAATAATAGACAAACAACGGGCGAAGAAAAATCACTCAGGGCGGACCCTTAAAATTCCTACCTCCAGAGCGGGTGCTTTAGCCTGAAACACAAACGGCAAACCTGAAAAGAAATTCCGGCCAGATTCGGGTAGATTTTAATATGGCGTCGCGTTTAACGAGGGATCGTTGTCGTTGGTGTGGTCGTTGCTTAATATTATCATTATCGTTATTATTATCGTCAGTGTGATAGAACCTAGAAACGAATCTATATATGTTCGTTTAGTGTCTGTGTGAATCGCATTTGAATGGTAAAATCGATTTCGTGTCCACGGTGTTTTGTATATTTTGATACTTCGAGTAAATGTGAAGAGAGAATGAGTGAAAAAGAAGGGGTGGAAAATGAGTGGATGGAGAGAGATCAGGCGGCAAAATGCAACAAGATGCTGCACGATCTTGCGACGCGATATGGTGCGATGATTGAATCGCAAGAGACGCTTTCCAAGGGTCTCCAAAGGGGGAAGATAAATAAAATGAGAAATATAATCTTTGTGAAATGTAAAATTTGAAAACGTCTCTTGTTAAAATACCGCGAAATAGTAATATATTTAGAGAAACAGATTTTATTACGTAAAATCGAGAATGCTGACACGTTCGACCCAGTTCACTGGCATTCCATTAGTCAAAATTTGACAGGTATTTGAGCGCGATCGATTACGTTTGAACTATTAAAAATATAGATTTTTTAAATCAAGTTTTCTGAACGTGTCAAAGTATCAACAAACGCTGTTCCCCGAAATTGCAAAAGAGCATCGATCTCACTTACTCCTCTTAACGTACAAAAAATGAACCCATCTACATTTATAAACAAAAAAGAGCATCGAAAAGGACCTGGAATATATTCGAAAATCTAATTTCTCCCGCTGTATGTCGTTGCCATATTACCAGAGCGGATTTTTGTAACGGAATGACGTCGAAACAAGAGGACAGTTGGCGAAATGAGCGCGGTGTTCGAAATTAATTTTCATCCGGCGCGGTGGCGAGCTGCAAACCGGCTGTCGAGGAAGTAAAGCTCAAAAACGATAGCTGTCGTTACCCGTTTCCTGTGTCTGCTCTTTTGCAATTCCTCGTTGCCTCCCGCTTGTTTTATAATTTTCTTTCTATCTCGTTCGAACGAGATTTACCGGTAGATTTTTCGCGTATACGGTGGAAGGCACGAAAGAGAAACGAGAGATGGTGAAAAAAAGGGAGGAATGAAAAAACCGAAAAAAAAAGAAAAGAAGAGAAGAAAAAATGGACGAACAGGCGGATGAAAAAAAGATGGACGAGAGTGACGGCAGATGAAAGAACGTAGGGACGAGATAGGGATGGCGTAATTGTTATCGGGATTCTCTGCGTTTCACGTGTGTGCAAGCCTGGCAAAACGTGTCAACTAACGTCAGCTGTTGCTTGAGGCCATTCCAGCTAAACGGGTCCGGAACAGTTGCAGACTTTAGTCAATATTCCTCTGCCTTCTTTTCTCTTTGTTCTAGTTCTCTCTCTTTCCCCCTTCTATCTTTTTCGTCTATAGTTTTGTTTCTTTTTTCTTTTTGTTCGTTTTGATGTTTGTTTTTACCCTTTCCTCGCTTTTTCTCTTTTTTTTTTTTTTTTCGTTTTTGACCGCGTCTCGTGCTCTGTTTCCGCGACACGATCGACGACGTATCGATTAAAAAAGGCAGCTTTTTTTATCGGTAACAATGAACTCTCCCTTTTGCTAGGGGATAAGAACGACCGACCGGTTCGCCATTGTCACGTGAAAACGCCGTTTCCTGGTCGATCGGTGTGGCTACAAAGGCTACTTCATTTTGGAGTGGCGAAATCATTGTCCGTGACGAATTTCCAATCGCGTCTTTGCCAATATCCGCGCAATTTGTCAATTCTTTCTGATCATTTTTCTATATCAAATTAACATTTCGATAATTCTATAGATACGAAAGTTTGCATAGAAGTTAGAAACTAATTATTGCGAACATATGGTTCGTAGTTTTAGAAAGAATAATTGCCATTTATTTACACGGAACGTGTAACCAAAGTGGAACATCGAAAAACGCTTACTAATTTGGAAGTTTCAGGTGGTTGGTTGGACCGTGTTCAATTTTATGCTTGTCGAGTAGATCGATGAAGAAAATCGATACGCAAACAACGATCAACCGGGATTCGTTTACCAATTAATTCACGATAATCTATCGGCAGCGTCTGAAAGGTGATCGATTAAGCGGGCTGACGTTTCAATCTGGCCGAGGGGCGTCGCTCGATTTAATTAAAAACTCATTCGTCGTCGTTCGCGCCCCGGAAACAGAGCACCGGCGACAATTTCCGGCGGAAAATCAGGGAAATCTCGTGTCTCACCTGTAGCCTGTAGTTGGGATCCTGTGTCGCCGCGTGTGCAGCTAGGAACGGGTCGTAATAAACGCTGCAAAATAAAAATCACCAATGTTAGTTTTGTATATGTGCACGAATTTCCACGCAACCAGCATCTTTTCGATTATTTCTCGATATTTTTCAATATGTTTTTCTTTATATTTTTCTTTCTTTTTTCTTTTTTTTGGTGCGTGTTTCGTTTTCCTTCAAAATGAAGTATAAATCGTTTGTTTCTTTTTTAAAGCTTTTAGCCCTGCCCTTCTTTTATTCAATTTATCTTTTGTTCCAACTTGTTTCAACTTCACTTAAACTTGTATCGAATTAAATTTTCCCGATTAAATTATTCGATGAAATAACAGATTTTTCTTGGAGATTTCAACGTTCGAAACGCACGCGTCTTCGTCGTTGAAAAGAGGCTGGTTGCCTTCGATTCTCTGTAAACGAAACGTTGACAAAAATTTCGTTTCCCGTGGCATTCGAAACACAATTCGAGCGTCGAGTGCTCTCGTCTTGTTAGAAGCTTCGAGTTCCACGATCGACACGATATACAGCGTCAAAGGATATGATTTAATCTTTTTTATTCGATCGAGGACCACGTTGTTCTCGCGACTCGATGAATTTTACCCATTTGACGAATGAAAGAATCGCTGCGTTCGATCAAATTGCGAAATCGAACGCGTGCCACTAGTCTCGAACTCGTCTCTTATACCTGACGTATTTGTTCGTCGAGTTATTTGATGCTCTCGTTCGATTCTCGACAATTATATCAAAACCGTTTCTCAATAGGTCACGGAATGATTTTTTTGAAATTTTGAACCGTCAAAAATCGCTGTACGCTGTAACTCAAAAATATCACGCACTTGGTTTCCTTCGGCAGGATATAATTTGATCGTAAGTTTTGGAAAAAAAGGATTTATCGATGCTCATTTTTAAAGTCTACTGTGCAATAACAAAATCGACGCTCGTGATTGTCAAAGTTTGCGGAATTATTTCGTTGTTTGGAAAGCTCGTTATCTGCAGATTGTTTAATTTTCTAAATTAGGAGTTGACGTTCTTCGTCGACTGGCACAACACGAACACCGACATTATTCCAAATAGCGAGTAAAACACAATTACACGATTTAATACGTTACTGTTAATTTTTCCAAGCAGAAGTTCAATTTATCTATTGCTAAGCTCTATCAAAGTGTCGAAATATTTATGAGCCGTGGCGTACTCATCGAAGCTTTCTTTCGAACAATCATATTTTGTGATTTTTGTTTCGAATCGAACGAGAGAACGTTCCGAGTCGATCGATTTTACGAGAGACGAAAGTTTCTCTTTCGCCATCTCCATTTTCCCGTCGATTTTATTCGTCGCCGGTTATCAGCGTGTATTCGAGCGAGGTCAACGAAAATTCATAAATCACAACCGGCGTGTTCTTCCATTAAAAACGTGTCGGTATCATCGGCGTGATCGGTGGATCGAAGAAGAGTAACGAACGATTTCAACGATTTACGAACGTACGGGAATACCACTCTTATTTATGAGTAATAAAACTGACGATTGATCGGTGGGAAAATATGGTTGCCACGCGGAAACATCGACGGCTTCGAAATTTTCCATCATCCCCTTTTATCCGGTTCGCGCCGTGCGAAATTGTTTAATTAACGAGCCATGCTATTTATCGACGCGCGAACGCGTATTTGTTCGCCTTCACCGACGGAAACTAATGAAAATTCCTTTGTCGTGAAAAATTAAGGAATCATTCTAAACGATCTATCGCTGCACGTAACTTACCCTGTTATCATTCTTTAACCGCTTAAGAATTATATTTGTTCAGGAAATTCTATAAAAGAAACATTTAATTTCTACTATCGATTTAGTAACATTTGCAAGTAATTACGATTCGATTAATTCAACTTTCCTAATTAATTATATGATAGGAATTACAACGAATCCTCGAATTACAGTGTTTCGTTCATTGTACAGTTTTTCTATTTTACGGATTTGGATTGGATTTTTATAATATCATTCACATTGTCCAATATCCTCTTGGAAAAGTATCCATTTCTTTACATTAGCTACACTGTAGCTAAAAATTTAATTAATACATGCAATTGACGTTCCGGAAGAAAAATAACATTATCAGAGGCAGTATGATAAGAAAATGTCGCGTATCTAAATTTCTTCAAATTAATATATCCTTAAGCGATCAATTGTTAAAATCCTCCATAAATCTCATACTTCGTTTCCATTTCAACATCGAGATTATCAACGCTATAAAAGTTTCTCTATCAACCGCACCGAGTTCACGATGATCACGTTTATCCGTTCGAGGCTTCCTTCAACCTCTGATAATTCCTTCTTGCAAACAAGTTCCTTTCAAGCAAGTTTCTTTGCAAACCTCCTTCTCCACTATCCACCGATCGTATTTTCACGTTTACAAGAAAAAAACGCTTCGTTATCGCGTAATATTGGTTTATCTACGTTGACTAAAAGGCTTTCTAAAGTGCATTCTATAGAAGGTTCTCTCTGGGGAAAAGAAAATTGCGATTGGCCTGGTGGAAAGGTTACATCGGTGCATGCAGGATGATTTAGACAAGCAGACTATAACGAGCGAGACACATGCAAGAGGACTGATCGCAGTGGGTAACCAGAAGAGCGGGCTGGATTTCGATGACACTCGATGATCCGCGGCGACAAATTGGCAGAATTTCTGTACGGTCGTCGGTCGACGCGCAAAACTCGATCGGCTGTTGAACGAAGTGTGAATTTCCACGTGAAACTACGGCGTCGACGTGGCCGGCTGTTGCGTTCGAGAGAGGAACGTGATTTAGGTACGAAGAAATCCGGGTCAGTAACTCGGATATTCCTTATTCGCCAGTCTCGTTAAAAAATATTTCATCCGACGAGGAACTCAGGAAAATCTAATTAAACAGCTCTGTTGCAAAGTGCTTTTGCTATATCGTGTATCTTGTATTTATAGGACGGTTTGTAATTTTATTTCGAGATCCTGAATTTTAACCCGTCAGCTTGTCTAAAACTCCAAGACCAGACATCTCGTTTCATGTTTGTTAATATTCAAATTTGTCAAACTAATTGTAATATATAATACATGTTTTAAAGATTACTTGTAATTTCATTCTGAAGTCGCGTATTAGAAAAGATGATTTGTCATTCAAGTTACTAAGCCAATTTCCAGCAAAAAAGATATATTTTTTATTGAAAGATATGTATCCGTAGAAATCTGATAGTTTAATATGGCATTTTATTAATTTTTGATTCCAGAAACGTATTATAGAAATTTGCAAACATATTTTAGAAACGAGTCGGTTAATAAGTTAAGTTTATTCATTTTCTATCTGTGTTGTAATTAAGATTGAAAAATCTTTTAATTTGAAGAAAAATTCTCTTCTGAGAAACTTGCGAAAACCCTTTACTATTTCATTAAACGTCCGATATGTAAGGATATTCGTATCATCGACAATGTTAACGATTTTAAAGTGACACGATGGATAGTTTGCTCGACGACAGTTGACAACTACGCTATCCATTCTAAAACAACATTGTCAGAAACGAGCTGGCTAGAACTACAACTACCACGAACTTCGTACAACGAATATCACCATCCTTTGTGCCAGAACAAGCACTTGAACGACTTCTTCTGTACTCTGAACACCTCGTGAACTATACGATCTCCCATTCACGGACTTAAACAGTGTATCTCTTAAACTTTCTCACGTAACTGTTCCAACTTACAAACTTTGCCGCTCCAATTAAAGCTTGTGTGTGTGCCAAGACCCCAGACATGCCTCGAACCCAGTGAACTTTGCTACTTTGTTACAGAGCTGTTCGTGTACTAAAACTTCGTCTTACTCTTTAACGTTATCCCCTCTATATTCAATAATCGCCAGACTAAATATACGAGGCCGTTTTATAAATAACATGCATTTTCTGATCATAGAAAAATTGGGGAAAATACAGGGCACTGATTAATTCATTGAGAAGCATAATTCGTCGAGCAGAGAAATTTATGCGCAACAATTACACGAACACGGTGTTACTAGGAATTACACGTTGTTTCGTTAAGATACAAAGAAACGTGTATTCTAACGAATTATTAAATTTTCTATTCCCTCTTGTCTTACGATTTGAATTAATTTTACGTTCGCCTCTCGGAGAAGCAACATTCGTTACCGAAATGTTAGATTTCAGCTTCTCGCGCAAATTAATCTTTTCCCATAACCAACCATAATTGAACCGATATAATTTAAACATAAATTCATTTTTACCTGTAATAAAATTACAACGAGTAAAATCTACTTCGGGAATCGCGCATATTTTTCTACCTTCCATGCATTTTTATATACGAGTACCTTTAAAATCTACAAAAATCCCTGCTTCAACGATATAATTTATATTTTCAATTACACGCGACCTCCCAATCTCTTTTTCATTTAAACTGAAAACCTCGAAATTCCGCCATTTGATAGATCACGGATCCAGCAACTCCGCTGATTAAAAGTTACCCGCTGCGGCTTCGAAATACCAAAAGTACCGTTGAATTGCCATCGTTGGTTGGCGCGTCGAGGACGGCGCAGAACGTCGGAATCTACTTACGCAGGTGCGAAGGGATGCAGAGCCGTGGCCGCAGCCGCGGCTGCGAGCGGCCCCGGGTTTCTGGCAAGAGCCAACGCCGCTGCACTGGTCGGGAAGGCTGCTCTCGCAGCGCCCACTCTTCCTCGTTGGATGGCAACTCCTCTCAGCGCCGCTGCTGTAACAACACACACAAACGCACATGCCAATGCTTGCCTACCTTCTCGTAGCGCTTTTACAGCGTCGGTTAGCGTTTCCGCTGCCGGCCAAAATCGCTTCGCTGGCTCTTCTCTTTCTCTACTTTCTTCGACGTTCATCGATATTCTCCTTTTTTCTTTTCTTTTTTTTTTGGAGATAAATCGTTGACAAACCAAGGACGACGACGAGACGAGATTAGACGAATTTCGGGGAGTTGAACGGGCTCAGGGATACTTTCGACCACGGAGGAAGGCTTGGAAAATCTTGGAAACGCTAGCGCTCGTTGCACCAAAGAAGGCGATTCCTTTGAAATTCCCATGGAAATTCGGTGCAAGTTAACCAGACGTTTGAAAATTGATTTCTTTGCGGGAAACTATCGTAACGACCTACCGATTTGTTCGGTTTCAGTCATTCAAATATCTATTTCAGCATCGAGTGCTCGAGCGACAAGCGGAATCGCACGTTTGAAGGGAAGATCAAAACGACGAATCGATGAATGAATTAAAAGAATAATCAAAGATCATGCAAGCACGGAGATCCGAATCTCGTGATGTACGGTCGGATGTACCTGATTTCGGCAAGAAGAAGGACCGACGTTATTCGTTTTCCTCCGAGAAACGACGATGCGGAGATTCGGATTTTCTCATAAATAGTTGGCTGCAGCGTTACCGATCCAGTCGAACAGAGTCTAAGAAAAGTAGCCAATATCTGGAGAAAAGGGATGTTGGAAAATCAACTGCGTCTAAGTATAGTCCATCAGCTGCAGCTGATGAAAATCGACGCATGGAAATTGCTTCTACGTCTGTAGATACTTCTCAGACCGTGAAACTTTCCAAACCTACTATAAACATCGATCGGATAACACCTAAGGAAGATGACACACCTGCGAGTGCAGTAAAATTTTCTCTACCGCAGGAACGGCAGAAAGCTCCAAGACTCAGAAATATTTGCAGTAAATGCAAAAGATTTTGCGGGAGACCCGTGTGCCAACTCACGTTGGTTATATTTTTCTGCGTTCTGTTGCCGCGTGTCTTCATGTACTTTGCCGTTTTCCTCCTGGGCAAGTTCAGGAAGAAGAGGAAATTTCTTTCTTCGGGGGAAAACTTGAAAGCGTAGATGTCGTTGGAACGCAGATGAGTCCAAAAGACGAAGATATCGAATAAACTAAATACCAAAGATTTGCGTGGAGTGTTGGAAGTTACGCAGAACGTGCACGTGAATTCCGTAAGGTTAAGAAGAGTTTCTGAATGTGCACCAGGAATCTACATCTTTCCAAGATGGATGATATCCTCGAATGAAATAGTTTAGACGAATGTTTGGGCAAAATTGCCTATGGCCAAAATTTTGACTGAAGCAAAGTTCAACGAACCTCTTTGGAACATCTCATGGCGCTTGAAAATACACGTGTCCGTCATTCGTGTTCAACGAACCAGGCAAAGAATGACATGTAATTCCATTCCAACAACTCTTAAGAAACCATAGAGTCGAAATAGATCTCGACACGAGTGTAGATTACAAGACAGAAATCGACTGAAAAATTTCGATAACAACGCTTCTACACAGTTTGTTTGAACCTTTCGGAAGAACGGATATTTTAGATAGGAAGATAAAATCCGGCTGATCAGCCACGAAGAACTGATATTTTAGATAGGAAGATAAAATCCGGCTGATCAGCCACGAATTCCGATAGAGCAGAGTGGTAAATCGTCATTGACGATTCTTTCGTGAAAGGTGGCAGAGAACGAGCGGAGCTTTCAATGTAACGATCAAAGGCGAGAAATTTGGTCGACTGTTGGAGCGACAATTAGGATGAAATCGGGTGTTCGTGGAGCTCGTTCCGTTGATGGAACTCTTGGAAGACGACGGTTCTTTCGGCGCCCGGAAATGCTTGCATCGGCGGCGTATCCGGCCTCGATTGATCGCAGACAGACTCTCTCGGTCCTTTGATCCGGACAGTGAAGCAATAAAAACTGATGTTTCTTGCCTACCTTTTGTCCGAGCTGTCACCGTGTGTGCGTGTGCCTCAACTAAGTCGTTGTCTTTAGACTTCAGCGTCGGTCCACGTTCAACTTCCGCCTCGAAGAGATCAAGGAGCGTTTATGCGACTCGCGTCTTTTGTTTCTTTTCCTCCCTCACTTTTATCGTACGATCTTTTTTTGCTTTTCCGTCACAAAGTTCAGAGAGAAGGAAAAGCGACTTGTAAAGCAAAGTGTATCAGTAAGCGTTCAGTTAATGTAATTTAGTCCGTTTAACGAAGTAAAGTTTCCTTCTCCGTCGTTCGGCCAACTTTCTTCAGCTATTAATCCAGATATGCCTGTTAATTAAGATTCTGATAGCAAGACAATTCCTTTTTATTTCCAGATTTTTGCCAACACTCGCGTTTCACGGAATATCTTTTGCTTGTTAAGCTCGGTTGCAACGATCAACTAACCATCGATATCAATAAGAATATAAGAATTTACTTAACACGTTCAATTTAAATAACAAATAGAGATTTTAAATATTCGGTAGAAGAAAATGATATTATTATAATTATTATAAAATAGAATATTTATTATTTTTGTAAAATAGTATGAAGCAAAAATTCATTTATATCTGGATCAATTACAGAAAAGAATCTAATTTTTTTCTTCAAATATCCATACTGATACGAACGTTCGAAATTTTTGACAATATTTAACAATTTTCCCGGGGGTTTTTCCAAGCTTACTTGCTCCTTCTCTTTCGATCGAGCGCTCCTCTCTCTCTTCAAGAAACAGAGGTCTCCGTGGGGATTAGTACAAAAGAGAGAAAATTATTGGCGCAGCTGGTTACAGGCTAGAAAACTTGATACAACGAGCAACAAGTAAAACATCAACAATCAACAACAACAACGGAATAAGTATTAAACAATCAACTACCGTGCAAGTGTCGCACGTGTGGTTAGCGCGAGTACAAAAACGGAAGTTAAAAACCAGAGCCGCTTATTCGACTGGATGGTTACAGAAGCCAGACCTGACATCCGGTCGCTATTTAGTACAATACAAAACTTGGGGTGTGCGTCAAGAAAACAAGACTAAGAGCGTGATGCATTTTACAGCAGGCACATTCCAAAAACACATTGGTAAGATCGTGAGAGTTAAACAAGAGAATAAATCGAACATCGCAACGAATCGATCTGTGGCCTGGCGAATGTCCTTTCAAAACCATTTTCTCGAAACATCTTCCATTTCTTTCGACTTAATAAAATTTACCTATGTTTGCGAAAATTGAATTGAACTCTAATTGAATTTTTTAATCATTACGTACTAAAGGAATTTCCAGGTAGAAATTCAAAATTCGTTGGCCTATCATCATCGGCTTTCATAGTGACGTGTATGTACTCCAATTAACGATAATTAATTAATGGGTTAACGACCGGATAGCGGTTGGGGTTGGTACTGATGAACATGAGCCGTGGCAAGCTGGATATTCAATAACGTGATCGCGAAACATCCAAAAATGTGGAGAATTCAATTTCCCGAACGTTATTCCGTGCAAATAAAAACCAATCGATCCGAACAAAATAAAAATATGCACGAAGAAAGCGGAACGAGAAAGATTCGTGCACGTTTATCGAATAGTTTCTCAAGACGAACGACTCGAAGTAAGGCTAAGATCTCCGTTAAACGAATATGAATTCTGATAGAAATTCTGTACATGTAAGATTTATAATTAATATTGTAAATTTTATGAGGAATATATGTCTTGATAAAAATTCTAATAGAAATTCTATCGGAGATCAAAGATTCGAAATAGGCCAACGACGTTTCGACACGTTGCGAAACAAATGCAAAGAGAATTAAAGGGGTTGGGAAAACAAAAAAAAAAAAAAAAAAAACAAAGCGAAAAAAAAGGAGAGAAAATACACAATCCACGTTGGACCACAGATCGATAATCGTCGCGTATGTAACGTCGCCCTAAATGGCGTGTGGGGTTCGCTAATTACGTGAAAGAAACATCGATAATGTGTGCCCCAGAGAGAAGAAGGTTGCTGAGGAAGGGCGTAACGGTGTAGAATGGAAAAAAAAGAAGAGAAAAGGGGGTGGAGAAAGAAAGAAAGAAACGGTGGTGCTCGACGAATAGTCGTGGCGAGAATGCAACAGCACCGTCGCTTCCGATGTATTCTTCCCGTTCTCGTTGTTTCGTTCTTCGAACTCGAAGATCCTCTCGACGCTGCGTATCGTGTATTTCGTGTCGTCTTTTCTTTTTTTGTCACAAAGGAAACGCATCTGTTATTGTCTGTGTGCATTGTACGACCAGGGTAAATGGAGTAAATGAGTGAGAGTTGACGCGTCGAAGAAAAAAACAGATCGGAGGAAAAGCAGGATAATACGGAGGAGAAGCTTCGATAAATTTTGCCAAAAGAGATTGCCTCTTAAATCGACACGAAGAACATTGATTTCTTGCAAAGTATTCTTCGTCGAGCGGATGGAACGATGGCCAAATTGTGTTACGAATGGTAGCACGAAACAGAAGCTAAAACAAAGGTAGATACGCAATTTGCGGAAACGCGAGATCGTTCAATTATCCGGAAATACGCGGTAGGCATCGCGGTGTCGGGTTCCCGTGCAATTCAAAGAGTAGTCTTTTTAATTAATTCGTTTTAATCGCACCCTGCTAATCTGCTTCATCGATTACACGGCCATTGCACGATCGCTGTTAATTAAGTCAGCCTACTAGAACGCTGACTAATTCGACCGCTTGTTCTCCGCAGAGGGAATCTTTTTGGAAAATCGACATTCGACGAGAATATCACCGATGGTCATCCTCGATTTCGAAGAAATTACGTCCATTTGCAGTTGTTCGACGGAGGCAATCTCTCAACTAACGAGGTTTTGTGGTTCGTCGAGGGAAAAGATGTCTCTTAATTTCGTTTAATCGACGAATTCCAAATGTTGAGGAATAAAAAGAAGAGGAAAAGATCTATCCAAGCAAGAAATAAATCGCGAATATTTGCGCGTTAATGGAAAATAGAAAATATACAAAAATATAAATTTACATAAACATTCGCGATCTACGAACGAGCGTAAAATCTACGCTTCCTTTCGCGAAGAAAAATTGCAAAAATTCCCACCGCGACATGCTCGTTCGAGATCTGTCGACCTTGCTTCGGCTCGTCATCGCGACGATAATAACGTCCAAAGTTTCCTGTACCGATGGCATCGATCAGACGACGACAAAAGAGACGCTCGTTCCCCTTGACATCGGCGCGTTTCTGAAAATTCCGAAGCCGAGGAATCGTGACGATGGAGAAACCGGGTTAGCGGAACAAAGAATAAGAAAAGGATGGAACGTCGGGGAATAAGTGACGTGCTGGTGTGTGGTTTCGTTGAATCTCGCGTCGCTTCCGGGCTGGATTATTAGAAGTCTCTCTGTACCTTCGTCTCGCCGCCGCCCTGGGTGCAAGGACGAGCGGTGCAGCTGCAGGGGATGGGGTCACCGCGGCTGCGGCGACTGCTGCAGCTGCAGCTGCCGATGGCGCCGCCGCCCCAAGCCAGCTCCACGGCATGGCCGGCAACCTGTATCCTGTTTTTGTCAGAAACTGTTAGTTCGTTGCATCGTCGTACCATTATTCTCGCGATTATAGGCTACATCACGTCCCGATCAATCCCTATTTGCCACTGTGGATCTTTGTTTCTTAAACTTGTCCGTTAAATTGCCTTCAAAAGTCAGACAAAAAGTACCATTTATACACAGGCTCGCGAAAGTATTCGATCACTGGTAAACGTTTTTCACGAACACGTTTTGTATACAAAGATTTTGAAATTTCATTAGTAAGATCGTGTCGGCAATGTTTGAAATAAATCTGAAAATGTATATTTAACGTTTATACATTCAAGATGACCGAGATCAGATACACGCTGTATACTAATTCTTTTACTAAACGTACGTGTCCAATAGATATCTGGCGATTTCTTTATACACTTTCGATATAATCACGGCAATCGTGTTTCATCGCAGTGCTAATGAAATTTCAAAATGCTTTATGTAACGCATACAACACGAACATAAGAGTTTTCTATTGTAAATGCTCGAATACTTTTACGAGTCAGTATAACTCGCGATACGTGAGTATATACGGTATACATGAGCATATACACGTGTAATATAGAAGTGTAATCGATAATCTATTATTGTTTCATAATTTATTATTATTAAGAATATATTATTCTATAGATGATTTAGCGTTAATTATGTCGATTCGAGTTTGAACTGACTACTCTCTGTATTACAGTGCATGTGATTTGTTATAGAGGGAGCATAGTAATTGGACGTCGACGATAATATATATTGATTGGTAGGGCGTTTCCGGAACAATTTAATACGTCTGATTGGTTATTGCTTGGGATTATGTTCATACCTGTGGTGGCTCGATATTCTGAGTATCTGCATTAATGTTTCAGGGTGTTCCCCGTTTTATTAGGAGTTTATTGGAAAGTTGGATCCACGGTGCCGATTAGGGGTTGAAAATGGCAGCTTGTCGTTAAAGTGTCTCTCTGTTTCATTAATGCGCGTATTATTGTCCGTGACACGGAAATACCATTTTGGAAATGTTTGGTCGAATGATCGATAACCTTCGATACTCTGCGCGACCCCCACGGACAACAAACACGCGATCTGATGAATTAATTGACATTTGCAGTTTTACAATTATGGCATTCTCGGTGTCAGTTAGCGAGTATGTTTCTATTAGAACGTTATCTCATTTTTAGTTATCTCATATTTGCTTCTTCTCGTCTCATCCTTCTGTCTTTTGTTTCCTCCTCATTTCGCGAGAAAATAATTCGATTAGCGAACCTGTTCGATCCTATTTTATAATTCCATTCCGATCACACGAGATCGATCGTTATCTTTATTTTTCCCCTGATAAAATCAACGGTAAATTTAATGAAAACATCAATCAGCGAGTGACGCCGATTCGAAGAACTGTTTCTGTAGGAAATTTAAATAAATTCCACCTTATCTCTCTCTTATTTTCCTATCCAGATCGAACTAATCTCCTACCAATTACAATAAAACAGAATTTTATCTTTCACCTAAATCAGGAAGTAGCAATGATATCGAAGATAAGCTGATACGGAAGACAAGCTGATATCGAATACAAGAAACTGATACATGCAAAATATTTTTCTTTCCTTAAAGATATATTTAAGCTCTGAATCAATCCTGGTTCGTGAGCAACTCGGAATTGTCCGCAATATTTCTTACCTAAACCAAGATTACTAATAACAGAGACCAAAAATCCTAATAAATTGCAGTTAAGTTATCAGGAAGAATTTAACCTTGCTGCGATTCCTACGATCGAGTTATAAGCTTGAACGATAGTGATTACACACGATATCGTTATCGTCGAATTGCAGAATGGCCACGAGAAAGGGGGTTTCACCGACAAAAGGAATTCAACACCGTCCCCACGAATCGTCCAGGCGAATTACAGAAGCGTGGGTAACGCGAGAAACGGCATAATCAAATATCGGAACAGATTAACACCATCGCGAAACCGCGTATTCAAATTTCATGCAGATCTCCGTGTCACTGCGGTCTGCGTTTCGCAACCGGCAGTTGCGATTCGTTAGGAACAACGTTTCGATATGGATTTATTAAATTCTAGGTATTCTCGTTTAATTACGAATTTTCTGCCGGATCATTGTCGTTCTTCCCACTGTATATTGTGCCATCATTTTCGCGTGCCTTACGTGACTCTATGTTCTCGAGTATTTAGCGAGAAATCGTTTATTGCAAGGAATTTCCGAAATTTTTCTCAAGCTTATAAATTTCCAGAATCTTTTCTTAGTATCTTAGAAACGCGATTCTTCTTCATTCTTTATTCCAAATCGTGCATCGTGATTCTATTTCTTACATTTTCAAAATATTTGCTAATTAGGAGGAACCATAAACGAGCAACATCACGAAGAATACACGATGTTCGTGTCGTGACATTTTCTATAAATCTAGATTTAAAACTCAAGGTATTATAAAAGTTGTTAGAAACAAATTGAGAATTTCAAAAACGTTGAAACAATGTTCTACCTCGTCTAGATAATCTTCCGAAACGCAGACTATTTGGAAAGTGACCGTAAGTAGCTTCGTTTTAATTAATTTTTTAATTCTAGCGAGGATAATTCTAAAATAATGAAACGCTGTGAAAATGCGCTGAATCACGTGGAAATAGCTTTAGCCAACTGTACGATATTTTCGAGATACATATTCGCTCTTCGAGTCGAAAGGAAGGTACATATTTAATGTTCACGAACCTAACAGTATTGGATGTCGCGGTTGTCAGAAAGCAAGTTTCCCCGGTGGAACAAGAGCAGTCTAAAACTATAGCAAACTATGAGAAATCGCAACGGTAGCGAGCATTCAATTTTCATTGCAGAGAAATCGATGCTCCTCTCTGTTCCTGTTTTACGACAAACGTCCAAAAACTTCTATTTACGTGTTTCTATCGATTTTCCAATCGGCTAGAACTTCCAACCTAACGCAAAGTTTCCTTCGTACTTTCGACTATCGGCAACATTTTTCTAATTTTTTCGCTGCAGCTTCTCGATAATTTCGTACGCAATAATATTGTACATCGGTCGTTCCGTTTTTTATTGTACGAAGGGCGAACTTACACGGTCTGCCGGGAGTTTTTTAATTAAAATTCCGTATTCCCATAACGATACTCGTTCGGCGAAACGAGACAATGTATTATTAATTAACTCGGCCTCCCGTCGACGTTGATTTACTCGCGCAACAATACGCCGCCTATTTATCCGCGAATACGATTGAACTGCTAATTAGGACTGCGTTTATTTATCGACTCCTCGTCAATCCGACTGACACGACTCGCGATGAAAACCCTCGATTATTGTTTCTCTTTCTTTTCTCTTCTTCTTTTCTGCACAGTTCTCTATCAACGTTCGCGTAATTGCACGCCCATTGCGATTCGATGTTTCTTCGTTTGTATCGTTGAAATCAAATACAAGATTCTTCATATACAATGCAGTTTAAACGAGAGAAAATAAAGCAGCAATTACGATGAATAGAAATTGTTAGTATCGCTTGAAATTTAACAGCTATGCGTTACGCGTTTACCGATTTTTCGATCGACCACGAGCAAGATTCATTGTACATTGATATAATTTAACCAGAAATTATAAAAATGATATTATCAGAAATGAAAATTGCGGATCTATTTAATATTCAATTGACGCGTGTCCATTGATTCTTGATCCTCAACGAGCAATAAGATTCGATAAGAGAGTTACAGGCTATTTCACGCATTGTAACGGGGTTTATTCGCGTCGTACGATTTCTTCCTCTCTCCCTTCGATGAAATTTCCAATTCTCGTTTCCCCTGGAACGTTCTTGCCTATAAATTCCCTAGGGAGCACCGGCAGCGAGCTCGTCAAGTGGGCTTCCTGCAGCCACGCCTCGAGTACCACCGCAGTAATTAATATGATTGAATTGCCGATTCGACGCGGACAATCGGTACATTTCGTACGATCGTTCAATAAAGCTAACGCAAATTATGACACAAGTATCCTTTCTCTCTTCGTCACGAACTAGAAATTTTCTAGAAACGTATGAACCGTGATAATCGCACTATCCGATTATAGAGTATCGAATTATGTCGCGTTATTATCCAATTACGGACGATTATACATTTCTACGAGGATATCTCTACAGAAGATATTCAAACTGCAAAAGAACCGAAGGGCAATCATACATTTTACGAGGATATTTCTACAGAAGATATTAAAATTTCAAAAGAACCGAAGGACAATTATACATTTTACGAGGATATCTCTACGGAAGATATTCAAATTCCAAAAGGACCGAAGTTTTTGGGACGAGAAATTATACTCGTAATAATCTATACAATTATAGGATATTGATTTATATCATATTATTGAATTATATGGTTGATCATTGAATTATAGAAATTATCGTAAATACCCGCGAGAAAATCTGTACGATAGAAGTTAATTTTTCGAGACGACATCTCCCCTTTAAAGCAACCTTCGAGCATTTTTTCGCAATATTTGCCAGACCACGAACGCGACACGGGACCAGCGCCAGAAGCGTTTCTTTTGAATTATTAAGCGGACAAATGAAACGCGCCCAGACGGAGAATCAATGAAATTTCTGCCGTCGGTTGGCAGCTACGTGCGTCGCCAGTCATTCGCGATTACGTTGAATAATTAACAGCCACCGAATTCAGTCGTAATTAATTATGCAAATAACTAGCGCGTTCAATTTGTTATTAGATTCATTTGAATCGGCGACGATTAACGAGCCGGGCGACAACGAATTCCCTGGACGTGCAGGAAAACCCAACCCCCTTGCGGTTCACCAATGAATTACAAGGAAAATCCTCTCGTAAAATCGATGTAGGATGGCAAGATGTATCTTTGAATAATGAATAATATCAATCATTTTGTTATTCATCGGTTATATCCATTTCGGGACGATAATTCACTCTAGTTGCTTATTAATTGATGAAATATGCGTTTTCAAGGTATTGGTATGGCTCATAAAAATTGATCTTTTAAAACGCGTCTTTTATTTGCTTTTTCCTTCATCGAAATCTATCAAGTACGAAGAACTATTTAAACGATTTCGAGAATTTGGAAAGAATGTTCAATTTGTACAATTCCTATTCCCTAGCCATCCATTGCACAACGCTCGAATCGCCTCTATTTCGAATAAGAATTTTCAATGAATTCAAACAACAAGCAATTTCTATCGTCACACGAATATTTGTGCAATTCCTATTTCTCATAACACCCCAACCACCCTCTATTTCAACGAATCCTAAAGAATTTCCAACAAATTCGAACCAACTTCTCAGCCAATTTCTATCGGCCAAATATTTATACAATTCACTTGGCAGAAGCGAATATCCAAGAAGATTATCCAAATATTTCCAGTTCGAATAATTCCAAAGAATCACCAACGAGTCCAAACGATAGCCAAAACCTCTACCGTCGCACACGTATTTATACAGTTCTCATTTCCTCGCCATTCCTCGCTCAACATAAATCATCCCTTCGTCGAATCATTTAACATCCCTTCCGCTTCTGCACAAAATTCTCAAAAAAAAAAAAAAAAAAAGGAAAAAGGAAAAAGCAGAAAAAAATCCACCAACATTACCATGTAGAATCGCAAAATTTTCTCACAAAAGATCATTCAACGCGATCGTAGATGCGGTGCGGAAGCGACGAGCGTGTGCTGGCGTAACCTTGAATCGATGAAAAGCCGTAGCTCCGCAGCGTCGCGGATCAATGGGAGTTGGCGCATCGGGGTTTGCGTACATCGGGAGTCATCGTCGGTCCATGAGGCTGTGAGTAATTAATACGATTGAATTCTATTCTGCAGGGTTGGTGCAGCAGCTTTGAGGCTTTCGCGCGCTGCAGAAGCTTCGGAATGGTGAGAGGAGAGGGTGGCCCGACGATGGGGTCGTAGGAGGGGTGGCTGTGCTGGCAGGGTTGCTGCGAGCGATCAATAAACGCCGCTGCCAGCATCCACCCCTGGATCCACGTCTCTCCACTCTCCCTCTTTCTCTGTCTTTTCTTTCCACCCTCTTCTTTTCTGTTTTCATCCCCCTCGACATCTTTTTTCCCTCACGCGCATCTCCTCTCGAGAAACTTCGTCGTCTCCTTCTGTCTAGAACTCGTTTCAATCTTCCATGTTCCTTCTCCGATCGTCTCTTCTCTTTCCTGCCTCTCCACTTTTTTTTTTTTATAAGGGTAGTTCCTAAGAGATTCGCTATTCCGTGTCTTTGTTTCGAGATTGAAGTTCATTCTGCGTTTTCCTCTTGATCGATTTCACGCGTGCCTGCCTACACTCTTCCGGTGTCTTAGTTCTTTTCCTTTTCTTCAGATTGTCTCTTTGTCGAGCGAAGTCCCTTGGATTTCACTCTCGATTTTTCCCATCGATTCTCCCACGAACGTCTTGATTTTTATTTTCGTAAGACGGCTCTCGCGCTTTCGGATACACTTTCCCTCTTTGCGTTTCCGCCCAAGGGAATTCTCGCTCGCACTCTGCGCAGTAACGTGTAATACAAATTTCTCTTTCCTTTTTATATTCGCGTTCGCTGTTATTCGCTGTTATTCGCTGTTATTATAGATATATTTCGTACTAAAAAATACCGAAAATTCTGTGCAACACTTTTTCATTAGCTGCGTCGTTTCGTTCCCTTTTAAATTCATTTTGCCGGCTAATAATATACAATTTTCCATTTCCCTTCGGTTCTATATTAAAAATAAAATGCTAAAAATTCTGTGCAATGGTTTCTCATCGTTTTCACGACGTACCCGTCTTTAGAATATATTTTCGCTTGTAATATACGATTTTTTCTTTTATCCTCTTACGTCTTTATGTATTTTATTCTATTAAAAAATATTGAAAATTCTGTGCGATAGTCTTTTTTACCATTTTTCGCTTCTTTGCCTGCTACGTAGCAATTTCTCGTTTAATTTTACTCTACTCACGGTCTCACGGTTACATCCTTTAATCTCTTAATACTTCTCATCTATCCCAGCGCCAAATATTATTTCATCGCACCGCCGTTTATTCTGCAGCATCCGTTTCTCTTTGCCCGCGCACGATTCACCTCTTTGTCCTTCAATTCGTTCCATCAACTCCTTTTTCGCTGCCTGGAGAGTTTCCGCGCGAAGAAAGGCAATAAGTCGATACAACGGAGGGGCGAACCAGCTCGAATTTCTCTCTCCTATTGTAGCAATTTTCTTTCGAAAGCTCCCGCGAACGTATCCGTATAGCGAAGAATTCCACGGTGAAAAGAAAACAATTCGTCTTTCTCGACGCTTCCGCCGCAAAATCACCGACTAACCGTACAAAGGATTTTTATACAGCAAATGATCCCAATGGAGAAACATTCTCTTGCTCGTTCCTGACCGAATCTCTAAACTTTCTAAAGTCAACATACTTTTTATCGTTTCTGTCATCTTCCGAACGTTCCATAGGTCTCAGCACCGTCGAAGAAATTATAGCAACTCAGTAATCTCCCTCGAAAGTAATTCTTTGATCATCTTCAATCTCACTATTCGATCTCTCGGAAGGGTTGAAACGCTAAAAATTCTTCTTTCAATTAAAACGAATGCAAGATTGGAATGTGAAAGATTGAAAGGTCTTGGCATGATTGAAACATGAAATAGAAACGCGCTTAGACGAAACTTTAGATTTCACCTGGCTGCCTGATTTACAGTTTTCCATCGACAAATCGTTCGACAGACAGGATGACAATGTGATTTCCAAGAGAAAAGGAACGTCACGTGAGGATCGTTAAGCGAGATTGAATTAGAGACGAGGAAGGCGAATTCGCAGCCGAGAGATTAATGCGTTCGCAAAGGTCGAATGTGCCGATCAACCGAATTACCTGCTGAATGATCTCTTTAAAATCGCGTTCAGATTAAATTCACGAATCGATTTCTTCTGACAACCGCTGGTTCTTCGTTCGAACGATGAATTTTTGAAGATTCACGCAAGATAATAGAGACACACTTTCGAGATTATACAGATAGAAAGAATCTAACGAATCTAAAGATTCGTCGATAAAAATCGACCGATATGATATTTTTCTTGGATCAAAGATATTTACGTAAATGTCGCTAAATCCTTCGCCATCAAAATTCCAAAGAGATTTTCCAAGACTCTTTGCTTCTAACGAACGTATCCTATACTATATAGATGAGTAGATTCACTACACCTCCTGCAAGTAAAATTCCAAAGAATTTTCCAAGAATCGCTTGTCTCAATAAACTGCATCCTCCATAAACGTTTCATCGAATTTTTCGCGATAAAAATTCCAGAGCGACTCTAAAAAAAAAAGAAAAAAAAGAAGAAGAAAAAATATACCAAGAATTCCGAGAACTGCTAGCCTCAACAAAAGTAATTAATTTAAAACTGGCTAAAAATTTCTCAACTCGTTACTTCTAAGAGCGACCTAATATCCTAAAAATCTCATCGACAGCAAAAAAAAAAAAAAAAAAAGAAAAATCGAGAAAAATAATACTCTGGTAATTACGACTCGATAGAAAGGAATAATTACGACTCGCGACAATGATTTGCAAAAGGTGTGACAGCAGAGAAAGGAATGGCGAATAGGGGATGGAGAGGGTGACAAGAGAAGTAGAGCGAAAATAGAGTACACACATCGAGGCAGACGCGGAACACAGCCCCGGGGGCGAAAAGTCAAATGCACTAGAGAACCACAGTCGCATGAGCCACGAGTAAAGCAACAGTGATTAGGTGTGTGTAGATTACTCGCTACTCCTCTTTGCCAATTATGCGTGGTAACGTCAACGTTCTCAGGACTCGACTAACGGTAATCGTCGGATGACCTGGCAATGTTGATCCTTCTTGAATAGGAGAGCGGGTTTGTCCATCTCTCGACCAGGAAAAATCACTGGACCAATCTTCTTTTGGTCGGTATTCAGTGTCGAATAGGGATGGTTTCAAAGGGAAAGATGCTGGCTGGGTTATCGCGAAAGATTCCGAGTTCCTTTATTTTAGCCGCCTTTGCTTTCAAGCATATTTTAACCTCTTTTGAACCGAGAAAAACGAATAAACGAATTAATTCGTCGCTTGGATTCTTAATCTCTTAAAGCTAATTATTTCTTGATCCATCTCTAGTTTGAGACGCGTCGTTTCGCTGTACAAACAGCTGCGTGTCATTCTTCAAAACTCACAGTAGACCTGAAGAATCGTTCGGTCTAAAGAAATAACTTGTTAAAAATTGGTAAGTCTAAAGAAGTTAAACTAATTTATACGCCTAGTAGATATATACAGATTTAAACTTTTCATCGTAATAGCTCGGGATTTGAATGAATTAACATATTTCTCTGTAGCAGTTGCGAAAGCTAAATATCACTGTCAAACATTTAGAAGCTATGCGCGGCTAAAATCAAGCGCATTGTCGGAAATCGAAAATCGAAGTTCGTCAAAGGGAAGTCGGTAATGAGCAAAAGTTTAGGTGTAAAGTGCTCGTTCGGCTTCGGCGAACGAATGAAATTTGTGTCAAAGAAAGTGAACTTCGCGGTAAGGAGAGATCGCAGTTTAACGCGGTAACAAATTAGTTCGGCGTTAGAGAATTTCATCGAATCGAGACTCGACTTTCCAACGAGTCTTCAAACGGTTAACTTTGCCCGATAAGCGCTTGGAAACAGTAGCAGGGGCTGTCTTGTTGTCAGGCTCGGAATCTTTCGCATCTTCGAACGCTGGATCGTTCGAGGTCAGTGGGCAAGGAGGATGAACTCTATTTAAATTTCAAGGTGCGAAAAACCGGGAGTTCGTTGCTCTTCGAGCAACCAACACGTGTTCCTGAAGCGATAACAAAATGCATTCTCTGCTGGATATAACAATTAGTATACAACGATGTCGCTACACAGATAAATATTCGAAAAACTCGCAATTTCGAAAAAAAACTGGTCCGGGCCTCGTCACAGTTCTTTCATCGATCCATAATTCATGCACTAAGAAACGATTCGTTCCAGAAATAACAATCATAATCATTAATAACGATAATAATAATATCATATAATGATCTTCGTACGAAAGCCATTCAACAGAACGGAAAGAAAAGAAGAAGAAGAAAAAAAAAAAAGAAACAAAGACACAAACGAATGGTACAATAGACATAGTAGGTACTGCACTCCGAGCAATGTGAGTAATTACGCAAAAAATAAATAGTAGATGCAGAGATTAGTATGAAAAAAAAAAGTGAGCTTCTCTACCGATGTTCCGTATGTTTCTCAAATGGGGGAAAAAATAACGGATGAAACGAACTACCTACTGAACGATTATCTATCGAGAAAATGTATAAAAGCAGTTCCCAATGGCTCGAATGCTACACAAAACGGTATCGTTCTCGCGTTTAATTCGATCGATCGCGATACTCCACGTACCGTGCTTTGTTCTTCCGAATATGTATAATATGTGTTTCCTTATACACGTGTACGATTATACAATACAAAGAAGAGGATGTTGTTTTTCCGTTCTTTCCTCGGTTCTTGGTTATATCGGTTGCCTGATTGTTGCACGACTCGTAATACCTATTATCTTATCGTCTTTGTGATTTTTTTCTTTGTCCGCTCTGTAGATGGAATTTATAATACGATAAGGTTAACGATAGATACCAACTTTTAAAAATATTCCCAGATGTATTATGTAAAGAGAATTATAATGAAAATTCGATTGCGAAAACAGATAGACGTGTTACAATCGTGTTGTTATTTCGCTAGAAATTCGGTATTCATTTTGTTAAAAGCGCCTGTATGCTTTTAGTAATTTGCAAAAATGACAGTTTCGACGGATCTTAGTAGTTCTAGCGTTAAACAAATATTAAAAAGATGAAACGAAATTTGTTTTTATCGCGCGTAAGCTTTGCTTTGGAGTTGCATAAATTTTGAAACTCTGCCCTACGCTCTGGATAGAATTAATGAAATGCTAATGTAAGCATCAGAGAGAGGGGCAATTAGTTTTTTGAGCTGATTATTTCAGAAAGTTTGAAACTCTACCCTCGTCCAATTTTTCTTTCCATATAGATAAAATCAATCTGGTCAATTTGCTAAACAAAATCAAGGAAAAACAAAGAAAATAATTAACGACGAGTTATACCACAAAATTGTCTACTCTTTCATGAACTTTACTTCCGAAATATTTGAACCTGATCATTTCGCACGTTTTCAAAGCCGACGGTTTCCCACCGTCTATTTCTCCACGTTCTTTTACCATTAATCAAAGAATAACTTTATCTACTTCGCTACGATTATTTTACCTTTAACATCCATCGTTTATCTCGATAGCTCGCGAAGATCCCACGGTTCGTAGACTAAACGCAACGCGCTCCGATCGATCGGGAAAGAAAAACACTGTTCCTGCGAGGCATCATTGCAGCTAATAATCCCGTTCCTTCGCCGTTTACACGGACCACGCGATTCTCCGGTTATCTTTCATTCGACCTAACGAAACCGTGAGAAAGAAACAAAAAGGAAGAACAGAAGGAATCGACGTTTTCTCTTCCGAAGAATCGTCTACGCGTTAAAAGCGTAATACTCTTTCTCGTGAATAAAAAAAAAAAAAAAGAAAAAAAAAGGAGCAACGGAGAATAAAATAAGAAGAGACGAATATAAAGAAAGGAATGAAACAAAAATGTAACGAGCGAGAAGGAAATACGAACGTCGTTTCTCTTTTCCATTTTCTGCTTGTTCCAAGGAGCAGAGGATTATCTGTCGAGCTTTCAAAAAAGCGCACCCCTTCGAGGGGTGACTACTAATTGCTGGCGGTGCTTGCACGCTCAGCGGTAACTAATTAAGGCTACGCACTGAGACTAATTAGTGAATGCCAGGCGAAACAATCAGTAAGTAAGGTGAACGTTATAAATATATGTATAGATGTACTCGTGTCTGCTGGAAAAAAAAAAAAAAATAAGAAAGATACCGCGAACGGCAACGAAGCTCGCGTTTTCTACTACACTGAAGGCATCTTTGGTCTTGCGAAACTCGAGAGTTATTTGTCTCGCGTGTCGAAGGATTTTCGTATTTTTAATTTTCTATGGATCTCGATTGGACAAAATTTCTATGGATTCGCGTGTGTAAATTTTGGTTGACTTTCACGGCGATAGCTATACTCTGGACGTTACTCCGTTCTGAATAGAAAAGCAATCTTATTTCGTTTCGATTTTGCCAGTGATTTGGTGATTCAGTGACTTTTCGATTCTATGTTTACGATTTTGCTACAATCGATTGCTGGATGGCGAATATTCAGATACAACTAAGGAAACGAAATCTAAACAGAGATTTTCTTGACTTGTCAGATATTACAGCGAGAACACTGGATATTTCATATATTTCTGTATATTACGTGCTACCTCTGTGTAAGACATTTCCAAAAGTCGAGATTTTCGTGTGAAAGATATTGGAAAAATTTGCCATTGAAGAAACTAAGCTCACTTGGAAATAGTACTTTGTCAAATTCGGCCGACTGCTTGTCAAGGAATCGATTATAGAAATAATCGTGTTAGAAAAGAAACAGCGAGCGGCGTGACCGAGGCGGTCTTGTCTGAACGATGCGATACGAGAATTAATTAGTTACCACTAAATCAAAGGCGGCACTTGTCGAGCATGCAGCAACCTTCGCCCGGCCAAAAAATTACTGTCATGTCTCTCGCCAACTAACACACCGTGCCACGATCCAATAACATTAATCAATAACAACAGTTCCAAAGAAATAAAAATAAAATAAGAGAATGAAGAAAAGAATGAACATAAAAATAAAAGGAAAATAACGAGAATAGCGAGAAGTACATATATCATAAACGATCAGTAGAATATTAAATAGATGAGAATAACTTGGAACGCAGGAAAGAAATTTAAATAAAGTAAAAGGGAAGTATGAAAAAAAAAGAAAAGAACAAGTATAAACGAAAGATATTATCAAACCGTGCCGCCATGGCAGCTCATCTCGGAAGAAAAAAGAAGAAAAAGAAAAGAAATAAAAACCGGCGTCAGAATCCGAGAGGATATTACTGTTATAAGAGGGATGGATGAGAACACAGCGAGAGACGCTAATTGAAAAGAAGATAACGTTACGTTCTCTGATAAGAGGAAAGAGATGAAAAAAAAAAGATAAAACGAACGAAAGTAGTAACAAGAACGAATAAAAGAAAGCGTTCTCTGGTAGACGGCATGCTTTTTTGTCCCTTCCCCCCCTTCGTTACGTTCTTTTTCGCGGATGCCTTTCAAAAACGCGAGCAATTAGCCAGTACAACTTGCATTACCGTCTCTCCCTCTTTCACCCTTTCGTTCCACATTTTTTTCTTTCCTTCGTTCACGAAAAAAAAAAAGAGAAAAGAAAAAGGATAAAGATCATCTGAACGAGAATAACTGTTAAAAACGCGAATGACATCGGATAACAAGCTGCGAATAGAAAGAGAGAAAGGCGAGAAGAAATAACGAAGAGAACAAACAAGACCAGAAAACTAAGGGAACAAATAATATGTAAAATGAAACAGAGAGTGAGGAATTAAATGGAAAAAAATAAATAAATATAGAGAAAGAAAGAAAGAAAGAAAGAAAGAAAAAAAAACGTACGTGTAAGATACACTAGGAAACGTTAAGATCGTTTCCGCAATCCACACTACTCAGCTCTCGTACGTGTACGTAGGTGCAAAATATATATATATATATATGTATAGTAATCTGTACGACTGCCAGGACGGACGTACCATAACACGTGAAATTATAATATAATAATAAGGTATAGCCGCATGTATCCGTATACACAGTGTTTATAATTTTCTTTTGGAAAACCATTCGTAAGACAAGAGAAAGAAGATAAAGATCCTGGTTCTTCTTTTTCCCTGTATATATATATATTACAGTTTCATCTTCTAATAAATTGAAACGTAGCTTCATAAAATCACGTGCAAACGAATACATACGCGTTATCGTTACGTATATTCAATATAGATATATGTACGGTATATATATAATAATATATATATAATGTATTCACAGGTGAATCTCATATGAAGGCAAGCCAAGGCCACGACATGAGACGTGCAAATTAAAAAAGGTAATAATTATTAAAAAAAGAAGCAAGTAAAAAATTCTCTCCCAAAACCGCTTTCCAACCACAACCAAGCACAACCACAGGCAAGGTACGGGCCTTTGTCAACGAGACAGTCATCAACCAGTGAATATGTGGCGCATTACCGTGATTATTATATATATGTAATAGTAACAATTTGAAAAATCTATATATATATGTAATGTGTGTATATATATATGTATAGCTATATATACATATACATATACGTATGAAGTACGAAAGATGGGTTAATTTTATGGTTTCGTGGATGGATATGGAACAGGTGGGATGAGACAGTGTAAGAGGAAAGACAGGACAATGGAGGGTCGATTAATAATAAGTGTATAGGAGCCAGTGACGAGCACCGTCAAAGTGGTGATCGTTAATACGACTATTGTTTAACCATAGTGGTCGATATTAATACGTAGCAATCGGTTAAACGATTCGACCAGTAGCTCGATCTCGATTCTCAACGAACGTAATGGCGGAACAGTGCTGGCTTGAGAGACATTCAACTACACGTTAACGTATGATCTTTTTCTTACAGATTGATCGTTTCTATCGTATTCGATGGATGGATTTTGGACACTCTATACTTTATCGTTAAAATGTTCAAGAATTTGAGGCGTAGAATTTACAGGATTAACTTTCGAATTTTGGAATTTCTTTCTTGGTCTCTCAACATTTTCTATTTCTAAAATATCCCACAGACGCTGGTTAATTTATCATGCTACGTTAAATATAAGAAGCGACTAACATCGTTCTAACTATCTATATACACTACCACCTCGAAACTATACGTTAATCGACACAGAAAAAGAAAGAATCCAAAAAATGTATGCTGTGCATCAGTCACCCCGAAAAGTATTCTAATTACTAAAAAAAACTCTCCATTCTCTGCGAGTCAGTCCACTATCGAAAAATCCCCGCAAAAACTACTTGGCACAATCTACTACGACAACAAAAAAAAAACAAAAAAAAAAAAAAAAAGAGAGAGAAAAACCAGAGTGTCCATGATCATCCAACGTTTCCGCGCAAAAGGCCAGCACTGATGCGCCAAACGTAAGTGTTACGGGATATGAACTCGAGATATTTGCTTGCAGCCGGTTATACATTGAAAAGAAAAAAAAAAAAGAAAAAAAAAGGAAGAAATGTATGATACGTGGTGAAACAAAAACGAGAGAGAGTGCTTTTAGAGACTGGTGGTGTTTGCGAGCTGTGTGAGCCGCGATTCGGCCGGATTAATCGATTAATCGAGTACAAAAAATAGGAATTAAACAGCCAAGGTTCTTCTGGATGTAAAGATAGGGAAGGAGAGAAAAGGAATAAATGGGTTTGACAGAGAAATCGGTACAAAGAGTACGAGGACTGTTTAAGGTAGGCACAGAGCGATGGGTTAATGTAGTAATCGTTACGCTAAAAATTAATCAAATCATACGAATTATTACGTACGAGAATACCTCATGCTTTTACCACCGGACAGAGGAAACCCTAGAGACTAAAAGCTAGCACAGGCGAGACTCGTATATATATATATTGTTTCTGTTTAAAAAATTTGTTTGGCATTCGACACTAAGAAATAATCCCGACCTTTCTCCTTCCTTCTCTTCGCGTTTTGGCGTCCGCTGCTCTTCGACTATCCGTTTCTGGCCATGGGAGGAACACATAAGGTGGTGGCCATCTGATCCTCACAAAGGTTCGTCATCCTTTCTTCTTCTTCTTCTTCTTCTTTACTACCACATCTTGATCCATGTTCACCACGATTGTCGTGTGTGTGTGTGTATTATATATACATATATTTGTCCTTTATATCGCATTGTCAATGTGGAATCTTTTTTCTATATGATTCTGTCTCGATTCTCCTCTTTTGATTTTCTCGATTGTCTCTTATTGTTAGTGGAAACTTATTGTTCGTCCACTCTGCTTGAGAAGTTTCGACAGTTGTCCTCCATTTTTCTTGATATCCTGCAGAAGTCATGTTCCGAGCCTACGAGCTATTTTCCAGTGCTCTTGACCTTTTGCCTTTTCAGCTTGGATGTTCGAGCGAACGAGTTCCTCTTCGAGGGTAGCTTTGTGCATTTATGAGAAATTTATAACAGCGTTTAGTCTAGCAACCTCGAGACGTCGAAATACCGTGCTTCATTTTTTAATGCCAATAGGAATTTTCAGAATCGATACACTTTCAGTATTCGTTAATTTAGGAAATTTTGCAAAATTCCGCAACTGAGAATTTCACAATTTCGTTCAAACATATCGCGCACGAGAATTTCAAATTGAGGCGAAACATTCTTTTTTAATACGCGGTACATTTGCCGGAATGTTCTTCCGCCGTGGTATCTCGATATCTCGGAAGCTTCGAATATTCAACAACTACATATCGAGCATCATGGAAAACCGCGACTTCTCCAACGCACGAAGCTACCAACTCGTAGACGAGACGTCGTCGTTTCGCTTGTTTCTTCGGATGTCTGGTTCCTTTCCCGTCTCTTTCTTCCTGGATGGCACGTGCACATCAACGATGTACAGCAACAACGATCGTGGCGCGCAGTAGCAAGTGAATCGTAAGAGCCGACAGAGAGCAGGGAACGACACAGAGAGAACGTGAGAACACGGCAGAGAGACACGGTTTTGCAACGACCTTTAAAAATGCTTTACGTGTGTGAAGAAAGGTGGTACACGTGGCATGCAAACGGTGACGGGGCTTCTGGATACGGTTGTCGAGCGTGTCGAACAAGCTTTAAAGGAACTTTATCGAGCGATAGAACCATTCAAACTCGTTGCACTATTGTCATTTTTTAATTTCCTTTATCCTTGTTTTATAATTTTTTTCCAATATATCAATCTTTACAATATTCCTAACTTTCTACGAAAATAGGAAATTTTCAAGTCCCGATATTTGTCCTTTTGCAGTTTTTAAGAAATTAGGAAATTTCTAAAAATTCCAATTTTTGCCTTTTTCCAAACTTAGTATGTCTCCTTCGCAAGTCTAAAATTTCTTTTTGTCAAACTTGGAATAGAAATTTAAAACCTTCTGCTTAGAAATTTTTTTCTTTCCAAATTTTGCATTTCGCTTCTTCAAATTTATGTTAAAAATTCAATCGAGCCCCTCTTTTCAAATTTAAAATAGCAATTTAAAGTTTTCCCTTTCTACACTTTGGTATAAGATCTATCGCTCGATAAGTGTCCCAATATCTACCGGGTTACGATCGAGTTCGGGATTCTTGTCGCAGTGTTACTCACTGAAAGCTAGACGCCACTAATCAAGACCAAAAAAAGCCTACTGCATGCATTCCTTCGAACTCTGCTTTGCGCTTTTGTGACCTAACGCTTCGCTTCTACAACGAAGAGAATCTTAAATACGCATAAACTTTGTAACTCTTGGAACATCATCGATTAATATCGATACACACTTCCCGAAGGAAACGGAATTTCCAGGATCGTTGGACACAGATGGATAAGGTGGATGTTTGAAAAAATCATTCGATCTTTCTCCCCTGTTTTAACAAACACGATTAAACTAGATACGAAAAATAAATAGAAACCCGAAGGATCAAAGGATTGTCAGAAAGTTTCACGAGGAAAACAGGAAGAGCACAGAACACGCAAAAAGTACTCGGGAAGAGATATAAAAGAAGATAAATAAAGATGAATCAAAGGAGACAAAAGAAAAGAATATGAGGCTCGAATGGCGAGGTTCGAGCAAAACGAAAGAGAGAAAAGGCTATAATCAAACTAAGAGGATGAAAAATAAAGATAAAAGGCTTTGCAAGGGATACGAACGATGCATGCCACGTAATCGAAGTTCGAGATGGACAGTGAGAATTCTCGGTGTTACTTTTGATAAAGTAGAAAACTCCTTCTTTATTGCCTGGCCAGAAAACACATTGAATCACTCGCTTTCCGACGAACAGTAACTGCGTTCTTTCCTTAAACCGCGCGAGTGATCTGTCCATTGGAACCTTGATAATAAAAAGAGCAGAGAAATGGAAAAAAGCTGATTAATCGGTGACAAAGAACCAATTGTTCTAATATTTCTCGCTAATTCCTTTAATTCTCACTCTTGCTTTTGATAGTTTCTTCTTATATGCATATAACATTAATGGCAATCTATAAAACATTACGTCGGACCCAAAATATGAAAAAGATATCGTCACTAAGCTGCGTTTATCAATGAAACTAAAGTTGAAACTAAAATCTCGTTAATAAATGAAACTTACATATAACATTAGTATTTTGGGTTACGTATATCGTTACAACGTATGAAAATTAAAGTTCGAATAACGCTATAACGTTTTAATGGTAAAGTTAAATTTCGAACCACATCCTGCCATAAATACAATTAAATTGAAATTATAATCCTCGCCACGAACGTTGCTCGATATTGCAAGCGAAGAGGTCGAATTCTACAAGTCTCTTTGATCTCCAGTCTCTTTTATCATTCATTATCAAGGTTCCGATATCCGATCGTAATTATTTTGTCCTGTGCAATGTTGGAAACACTCGTCGAGACACTCGTACACATCGAGGCAAGAAACATCGAAATCAAGTTTCCGCGAAACTAGCGAGTCCTGTCAACTCGTACTACTTAGAAGCGAATCGATCGAGGCGTCACGGCGTTTAATTCGATTCCCTGTCTCCTCCAGTATAACATTGTACCGTTTTCTTATCGTGTCGCTTCCCTCTTCTCTTTTCTCTCTTCGTTGCGTGACCTCTATCGTGACTTCTCCATAGTCTCCAACCCCATCGATGTCTTCTTCCCTTTTTTTTTTCCGATCGTTTTTTACGCTTCGATTCCATCCACTACTACCGTTACTAGTACCATTTTTCCATCGAATCGACATCTCGGAAACGTTAAAGTGGCGCATGCTTTTATATTTTTCGAATGGAAGCCAACGACAGTGAAACGTTTCAAAGGGACGCGCGTTGATGCACCACTTTACCTTTCCAATTTGTTACAATGGGAATGTGTCATGAGCGTATTTCGATTCGTCGAGCACCGTTTGGAAATTCGTCTCGAGAGTAATACCGTTTTCCCTCTTAGGTGCGAAACACCTGAAGTCACGAACGCGAGAAAGCCAACGTGCTTTGAATCCTGAAAGAGAATTGGTCGATCTGACTGTTCTGGATCACTGGAATGGAGTTTACTTTGCAACTGTCTGGCTGAGCTGCTTCGTTCTATCGATGGGATTCTATCGCGAAACCTTTGGCTTATAGCTGTATCCTTCGTGAGAATTCCATGCTAACGCTATCGGTCTTCCACGTGTGCCTAAATATTTTATACAAATGTTCCGTGTAACTTGTGTATTTCAAGTATTTTACGCGTTCTTCGTGTATATTGTTGGTCTCTAACCGTAGCCAGTTTGTCTTTAACAGAGAAGTCTTAATTTCTATTTCGTCACTACAGTTTAGTAGTCAGAGAATATTTAACGCTTGGCGTGTAAAAAGTATACAGTTCAATTTAGAAAAAGTAAATGTGACTGCGAAAAAATCTGAGAACGGTTCACGTAGAAAAAGATTATTCCTGACACGTTACGATGCTATGGGGACCCTCTTTGTGCCATACAATTTTCGTATAATGTCCGTTCGTATTTCTAAACATTATGAGGATACTTCGTTAAAATGATATAACAGAAACGAAGTAGCGTGGTAATTATATTTCTGTCCGAGTAAAATACAAAATTAATTTTATCAAAGGCACGTGCATATTTTCCATGGATGTGAAAGGATAAATTTGAAATGCTTCGTTGTAACAAAAGACCGATAGCTGTAGCGTTAAAATATTCTTTTTCTCTCGTCATTATCGTATCATTGTTGGCTTCGTTATAAAGTAGAAGAATATAAAAAGTTGAATTATTAACGATTAGGAACTCATTAAGGCCATCCAGATCGTCGACGAATTCTTTTTCCCTAAACAATACAAAGCTAAAAAGTGATTCATGAAACTTTAAACAGCACGTTGACGATCATTATAATCAATATACGGAATGTATCGTTACTAAAGTAATAGTTTGCCCTTAAACAGACACATTGAAAACGCTATAAAAGGTAACTCTCTTACGATCACTAGAAATAATACCCTGTATCGATTTATGTCCAAAGAAACCGGATGAAACAGCTGAAGTACAAACGTTACGCTAACGCTGAAACAAGTAAACGCTTCTCCGATCGTTGGAATGTCGTAAAAATACATACTTTCGTATACCCTGTAGTTCCGTGACTAACGCTAACCTTACGATCTAATCGAAAACTCGCGAAAAATGGTCGCGTGGAAACGTCAGCGAGAGCAAAAAAGCAAATCGTCAAGGACGTCGCTTGAATCTCGAGAGCTCAAGGATCGATCGTTCTTTCCGATTCGAGAGGAACATCGATCCCTTTTCGCTTACTTACGTAGGCTCGATAGAACCTAGTGGTATTTTACGGTATTTATGTTCGCTCAAGTTTCCTTCGAGATATGAAATCGGTTTTCGCGATTAGGAATCATCGATCCGTCGATCCAGGAAAGGCAGAGGCTCGCTCTGTCTCGGGTCGATCTACCACTGACCGATAGATGCTACCCATGTGGTCATTTTCAAAATTTTTTCTCATTCATCTATCGGAAGAATATGCGAAATTTACGTTCGAGACGACAATGAAAAAAAATTACACCTGGTAGTGAACGTGAAAACAGTAAAATATTAGGACTTCTTTGAAAAGAAGCATTCGAAAGACGATGGAAGAAAAGTTCGAAGGATATAAAAGAGATTCGATGTGTAAAAAATTGAGTGAGACGCTAAGGATACAAGAGAAATCTTGAAAACATTGGAGACTAGAGTTAATGAATGTCAGAGAGGCGTTCTTATCAAGCGTAATTTTTCTTCTTCTTAAAGATTTCCCGTAACTTTTCTACCGCTGGCTCGGGGAAAGACCACGGACTGCTCCTTTCACGTTCCAACAAACACTTCCATGTTTGTTTTACGTGTGTGTATGTGTGTGTAAGAGAAAAAGACGTAGGATCGGGGTCCTGGTATATTGAGCACGAGCTCTCCCTCGTACACAAGGGTTGGGGAAGACGAGTGAGAAGACAGAAAATATTAAAATTAACCAGAAAAAAAAAAAGAAAAAAATTTACGTGAGATAAAATATATACTTCGATAGGTAAGAGTATATAAGACAGTAGTTCGCGAGCTGGTTGAACGACGAGCAATTAGTTGTAGTTAAATAAAGTCTGTACACCCACCTTGGTTCTGCTGGAATCATCGAGAACCCTAAAAAAGAGGGTCAGACAGAGCATGGGGGAGACGGTAAAAACGGAGCCGTTTTTCGCGAGGACCATCTAAGGGTCAGTGCTAGACCTGCGGTGACGCGAGAAAACGAAAGAAAGTATCGTTTTCACGCGATATTTCGTGTCTTGAACGAGTCGAGTCTACATTATCTTCACCTTAAAATGTCTCGTCTAATCTTAAAACTTGTAAAGTTCGTTCATGAAACTTTAAATGATTCGTTTTTTTTCCCCTCCTCTAACTCGTCTCTGTGACATGTAGAATCGTATGTTTCAAGAGACAACGCTCGCTGATTTTTATTCAGCGAAGTTTATGGAAGAAAAAATGCGATCGAAAAGAAAAAAAAAAATAAGAAAAAAATATAGTAGCAGTATAAAAGAGCTATCGTGAATCGTGGAGATAATCAGACTGTTCTCTCCCTTGAGAGCGAACCAGTCTCTCCCTAGATACTCTCGTGGCTGTCTTTTTCTGTCTTTCTTTTGTTCTACTTTTGATTTGTTTTTTTTTTTTTATGTTGGCTTGGTCGTGGTGTGTTGGCGGCTGTTGGGGAAGAAACAAACGAAAATTGTGAAACTTTTTTTAGGTTTTCACTGTCTGTCGCGATACTTCGAGCACGGTCGTAGCTCGGCGACGATGAGTTTCGTTGAACGTCTCTGTTTCATTCGGCCGTGATCACTGTCGCTGCCTTTTTCTTGGCATCGCCTTCAGGAAAACCCGTGGCAATTCTCACGGATCTCGAAGTAGAGATTCAGCAGTGCCGATTCCGGCACGTCGTGGAAGCACCTACCCTCTGGCCACTGTACGCATACTGAAACACAAAGCACATACACACGGTTCACTTTAGCGTGCTACCATTTTGCCGATTCGTTGGTTTGGAAACGTTTGAAAGAGAGAAAAGGTGTAAGTGTCTGTCTTGGTTTTGATGGTCCGGGAAAATTTTTAAAGGCAAGGTGGACATAGACCACTCGTCTTTAAGATAAAAAGTCTCGATATTTCAATACGCTACGCTCTTATACAGAATCTTCTACGTTAAAAATGTAATATATAAAAGATACGATTAAAAGGAAACGGGTGTACAATTTAAATTAAAACACGATTATTTTCCATATGTTATCGTCTTCTCTGTACCATGAAATTTTTAAATTAACATAACAAATCTAATTTTTAATACGTTCCCATTCTGTTATTGCCATGTTTCAATCTTTCTATGTGTAATAACGTTTCTATCGTACCGTGGAAATTCTTTTTCCATTTATATATCAGAGATGATGATTTTCCTTATCTACTATGATAAAAGCAAAGAGACTACGTTTCCATCATAACGTTTTAGTATTATTTTTCTAGCCAATATTATAATATTTCTCCGTTGTAATAGATCTATAGAAAAGCTTCGCGTTAAATTTGCTGTCAGACGTTTCACAAAAGGCGAAAGGACAGCGTTCTAGGATAAAGCTAGGACGTCTATGTAGATTACACGTGTGACGATTGGCTTTTTCATGAATACGCGAACGAACCAGGATTTATCGTTACGTGGGAACAGAGGGTTCGGGATAAATTACGCGAAACATCGTATTTCACCGGGCAATTTCGATCGGCATTTGTAATTCGGATTGCATCGGCCCTTCACCGAACCGATAATGGAATTTCAAATAAAAACGAGCGCTCATTCGACGTTGCTTACGTTACCGGCGAACATTCGCCTGCTCATTTTTCCATTGTTCGTAAAAATCCATCAAAAATCCCGATATAGATTCGAGTGACGCGAATGGGCAAAAATTGCCGGCGAATTGTTTTCGATTTTCAATGAATCGAGTGTTTAATTTACTACGTTCCGCGTAGATAATGATTCATTTCGAAACCCATGAAGAGATAAAGAGAATTCTCGTCAATTTTTTATTTCTTCAATACTGCAAGTATATTTCACTTAATTCCGGTTTCGATTGAATATTAGAAATTGAATTTTAATTTTCAAATTGGAAGCTGGCATTATATATATATATATACACCGTGCGATTATATTTAATCGATGAATTTCATCGATTCTCTGTGAATCGATCGATTTGCATTTAAATGAAATTTCATCGTTAAACATTCTACTGAAAAAGCTTCGAATATTTGACTGAAGAAATTGACTGTATAACGTAGTAGGGACGTTGATAAGCATTCAAGAACTATTTTAGATTTTTTCAAAGCCTACGAAGATTAAGATAACCTAGAAAGAATATAATGGATGCAGGAAAAGCCGAAGAAACCTTTAATTTTGTATAAATCCATCAGCATTTCATCTTGAATCATCTTCAACCGATTGAAATCGCGAGTGTAAAAGCTTCGAAGCGGCATAAACTCGTTATTAAGGAACGATAATTCACGTGCACGTAATGATTCGCGATTTCAGCTCAGGATGGCCATCATTGACGAGCGGACGTCGCTCGGAAGAATGAATCGTAGGATCGCGTGCCAGATGGCTGTATCTCCGGTGAAGCGAAACGGAAGGTGGCGAATTATTCGTTCAACCTTAACCCGTGTCTAGAACAGCTATGTTTCAACCGCGGATGACCCACGAACGCCTCAGTTACGGACACGCTAGCTACTGTACAAAAAATTATCTGCATATCTTCCTCTAATTTAAATCTCAATTCTTTTTTTTCCTCGATAAACAATCGTTGCGCCATGAGCCGCGAAATATTCGCGGGTTATCACTAGACAACTAACTGACAAGTGTCGAAGGTTATCGTTCAAAGATGCTGTATTTTGGGAGAGAAAATTTCGTTTCTGTCGAAGTTTTTGAAGAATCGTTAAAATGCGAAATGTTTGAAATATCGTCGTTTATAAACTTTCGAAGCTGCGGAATTTTGAATCTTCAGGGATTTCAATGTTTGGTTCTTTGAAATTTTCAAACTTCATACCTCTGAGATCTTCTGTCTTTGAAATTTCGAAACTTTAGAATTTTGATATTTACTCCCTTGACAGAACAATAAGTAAAATGCTAATAATTCTGTCCTCTGTCTCTAAGGAATCGGTCGACGGAACTACGTAGAAAGAAACCCTCGAAGAAAGTCATTTGCAAAAGGTAATCTAGTTTGATTTTACCTCTGTCTATTCTCTTATCCGACCTAACTAAATGCAAATCTCGAATACAAATTCCAAGTATCATTGTTCGTTCCATTCTGCATTCTACAAGAAGATAATATAAGTATTCGCTGTTAAACTCGTGCACTCGAATCAAGAAGATGCTTTTGGCACAGTTTGCTTTCTCGATTCGAGCTATTCTCACACTCGGTTTCGTTCCATCGCTTCTAAGGAAAGTATGTTTCTCTGAAGCGAACGGGAAAGAGCTCCGTCTCGATTCGGAGGGGAAACGACTCGAAACTATTTCGCTTGACTCTATTGAAAAGAATTTTCAGTCGGAAATATTCGACCCTGTGTAATCAGTAGAATGCGCTTTTTTATATATGATAAAAAGCTTCGTATTTTTATATCGAAAGCTTGGAAAGTAATGTAAGGGTACTTGTCCTGCTTTGTTCGATATTCATCAAACTCCACAATTTTTAGTACCTTCGATATTTATGCTGATATTTTTGTTTCAATACCTTCGATTCCTATTTTAGAGTTATATTATGAAGGATAAAATCATCCTCAGTCTTTCTGCCAGTAATTTTCTAACCAAATTACATTTTGTCAAAGACAAACACGTGTTGACGCATACTTATGACACCTCCACGATCCTCGACTTTGTATATTTCAATTTTACTCTCATTTGAAAAGAACAAAAAGAATTTCTAATGTTCCAAGGACGTCATATTTGACATAAAATCGAATTGAGATATTGTGTATCGGCATTTTGCTTCAACTTAAGATATTTTTCAATTAAAAAAAAAAAAAAATAAAATAAACTAAAATAAAATTACGTTCAAAGTGACAGAGAAAACGCGGCAGGGTTGACCGACAATTTTTTCCCACTATTCTACGTTCAGTCGCTGTGCCATCTTAACAGTATGTTCACAGATTCCCATTGCACGCACTCTCGCGTTTCTCTCAGCGTTCATTTCGATCTCGATTCTGTGAGCCGTGTTGGAACCTCCAACGTCTCCCACAACGTGTATCGTTTCCTCTAGAGCAACGCGAAACGGCCGTTTCTTTAAAATTACACAGGGGAACATAGCTTGTGCAAACATATTACGGAAACAACGAGCGACGTACAAGCAGGGAAAAGTGGCGTTACGTGGTATGTTTTCGCGAGGTTACGTGCACCCACCGTTCTATTCCACTGTAAATTTCCTCTGGTCGGCACGAAATGTTCCCGCTGTCGACGTAACGCCACCGGGAAAACACCGTGCACAGCGTATAAAAAGAACACTTTTGTCTTTGTTTCTTATTGCCCGGAGAAAGACTCGTGCGGTTGGTCGCTTCGTAAATTTTTCACGGCGATAGAGTGTCTTTCCGGCGCGGTGAAACTGCTTTAATAGAGATAATAACAGAGTAACGCTGCGGTCAGCACGTTGACTGTCACGTAGTTATTATTTTTGTAATTGTAATCATAGATCGATGATAAAATATTATCATTACATTGTCATTCAGAGGGATAAACCTTTTGAATTATTTTAATTATGAATCAAGTGAATAATAATAGTTTAATCGTTACTTAACTCGATCGTTATTAATCGATCAACGTTATTACTGTTTTTTTTTTTAATTTTTAAGGCGACGACGAAAGCAGGTATTTTAGTATAAAAATCAAACGAAAAGATAATTTTAACGCGGAATCGATCGACGAGTATTGAATTTTAAAATTGCTCTTCCATAAAACGTGACTTATCAAGACCCTCGCCTGCTCTGTCCGATTCGAAGAATTTTCAACGATAGACAAGGCAAAAGGAAAAAATCGCGTATCGATATCCGAAAGGTTTGAAAAGACTGATTCGTCGTAACCTCGATACGAGGTAAGAATCTACGGGTTTCTTTGCAAGGGAAACGAATCTAGCGAATATTCCAGGGTTCGATCTGCCGCGAAACTTTCGCTTCACTGGATATTTCTGGTCGTAGGCTGTTCTTGGTAATTCGCGAACGACGACGTTACCGTTGGGAGATCTTTCGGTCTTCCATTTGCAAAATTGTTTCCGCCGGTACACAGCTTCTATCTTATACACAGAATCGCAGAATATACATACACACGACCTAGATTAATAGAACGTACGCTAAAGTACAGTGTAAAGTTTATTATTTACAAGAATCTCGATTAAATTGAATTATGAGAGTAGAACTGGTTCCTAGGATCGAGAAGTAGACAGATGCAATTGAATTCCATTGACGAGCGGTAAAAATACAAAAGTAGAACGATTGTAAGAAGGTACAAAGGCGAAACTGGATTTCTGGGACGATATTTTTATACTCGAGTAAACGTCGATTCCTATCGAAGATTCGTTCGACAAACAAAGCCAGCTTATCTTCCGCGATACCTTTTTCCGTGACGAAAACAACGTAATTTAAAGCGTCCGTAGAGATGGAAATGGATAGAAATAAATTCGTCACTCTGGGCCATATTTCTCGTTTGTACCAGGCGGAATTATTCATTTAATACTGGAATTGTTCGAATAATAGATCATCAGACAGGCTAATGTTTCACAAAAATTTGATGAATTTATAATGCTGCGTTTTTTTGGAAATGTCAATGATATTTTGCAAACTATATGGACAAAGACATGTTCTTCGAAGACCATGGTTCGATCGAGAAACGGGAAAATTCTCTTTACGAATCGTTGGAAATTAAATTACTCTGAAAGCTATTGTTATTTTATTATTGCGCATAGCTGCTAATATTTTCATTTACATTCGCGAATAAAACTCCAATATTATAGCGTTTATACATCTCTCGTTCTTATTTCTTGGGCGTGAGTTTCGTAAATAAACCGTCGACGATTCTGGCGTTAAATGAACTGTTCACCGATCAATCCTAGGAATCGAAGAATAAAAAGAAGCGATGACGTTTTCCACAAAATTACTTTCCAAAGTTTACCTTAATTCTGTACCCGAGCGATAAAACTGAGAAATTTACAAAGATAGAAGTCGATCAGTTTGGCTTTTGAAACGTTGAAATATCGGTTTTCCACGAACGAGAAAGTTTGACGGCAAACAGGGTGACCTCGGTGTTCTTTCGCGACAAGTTTCCGGAAACTCTATCCTGGAGATATCGTGGCCATTTCGTTAAACTGTGATTCAAGGACAGTCTTTGGCAGACGATGGTTCGTCTGTCAGCTAGAAATATTCGCTTTGAAAGTATAGAGACCGAGCAGAGAGCGAGAGAAGTAAGCAAAAGAAACTGCGATTCCACGTAGACATCACCCCAGGGGAAATGTTCCATAAAACAGCGCGTGGAAAAACGTGACGGGGTGGTCGGTTCGCTGGTAACCCATCGCCGGAGGAAAATTAAAAGTTATCGAGCACCAAAGCCTCGGGAAAGATCGTTACACGAATCTCACACGATGCCGCGATACTTGCAATCGATGACACCGATAACGAGAACGAAATCCTCGTGGAATCGTGAAATGCGAGGAAATTGCTGCGCATTCAGAAAGGTCTTTTTCTGCTATCTAAGAAGTCGATTATGGCAAGGCATTTAACCCTCTGTAATAGGAATTTCGTTTGCCTGCAAGAATAAAGATTGCGATTGATCATTTATAAGAACGAACGTGATCTTTTCTAATGGAATCGTCTGTGAGGATAAAGGCTGCAATTGATCACGTATGAAAATAAAGTGAAGTTTCTACGGTAAAAATTTAATTTGTTGTATTATACATTTCATATGCATGAATACGTTATAGGAAAATGAATATTTATTCATTTTATAAATTGAATAGACACAATGAATATTTATTTTACGAAAAAGGTAATATTCCATATCGGAGAAAATGATCAAAAACCACAGAAGAGAGTATTTTTACACGTATATGAAGCAGCGTACCAAAAAATAATTTCATACAGAACGTGTTCTAGAAATACTAAAATTACGAATTTCTATTTCTTTCGCTCTCGTTGATTTAATAACACATATTTAATAATACTAGAAAATACCACTGTAATATATACTACCATAAATAATTACATGTACTATTATGAAAATACAAACTGACAATTCGGTTATCTCTAGAATATTGTTTAATAAGAGAAAATTAGCGATTAACCGAGAAGAACTGGACGTGATATCAATCAACCAACAAAGACAATATTAAATCGAGGCTCGTTCGGTGAACATTTCGCATGATGCACATACAAATACCACCCATCCCCACCCCCATCATTGAGGGTAGCGGGGAGAATTTAATTAATTCGGACGACATCTAATTTCTCCGCAATAACAGATAACGCCACAAGCGCAATTTTATCGGCATTATCTCGCAACAGAAATTTCCATATCAACGGATTACGTTTTATATTTTCGACTCGGGTGAAAATTCACTGCCACGGTCCTATAGCGCGGAATTTCCATAAACGTTTCTCTTTCAGGGTCACATTGTATAATACGCGTAACATCAACGACTCAGCGTCTACTTTTGGTCGGTTCTCGTGTAAAGACGCGAGGAGCCTTCAACCTTAGGTCGCGTCGTCTCGGTACGAAATTTACGCGTTCATGCGAGAACGTTTCCCTTCGATGACGTGACAAAATGACGAAACACGAGCCAAAGAGAAGAAAGAAGGAATGAAATTTTCAAGACTCGCGTCAAGGAAAAAGGCTTTTTTCGTGGATGATAGATCGCTTGAATATTCACTCTGTCGCCTCTTTGTTATAGCTTTGTACATGTTCCCAGGACGAACAAGGAAAAAGGGTACGGAGGCACAGCAGGCAAAAAGACAATTGCAACGTATCGACAGAGATTAGTATTTTAGCAATTATACCGTTCGTTCGTTCCTTTGAGGCTTTATTTTGAAATTGCAATCGTAAATTCTAAGAATCTGCGCCAAGTAATAACGTTGAGAGATTTTTTCATAACCCGTCACAGCTTTGTGCCGTGTTGTACTCGCTTTAAAATTGTCTTTTGTCCGCGCTATCCGTAATCAGTTGTTCGCGAATGCTCGTGCATTTATGAAAATTTTCATCGTCCAACACGATGTCAAGTGGGCGAAAAAGAATTTCGTACGAAACGTTAACGTCACGTTGACGTTTTTGTTCAGATTAACGGCATTCAACAAAAATATCAGCCTGACCGGAACGCGCTATACAATAACGAAACTGTGGTCGAAACGCCTCTGTCTACCTATACAACGTTTCGTCTGCAATGATTTTGAATTCAGTGCCTTGTAATTTCTGTTAATAAATTAGAACATGATGACTTCCTGCACTATTTACCGCGAGTTTCCGCGCGCAGGGAATTGTACAAGTTAAATGGTGCAAGCATAACCGAGCTTGGTTTGGGAAATTTCTCTGCGTTCACAGGTTGGCTCAACCATTTTCCCCATCGACGTTACGGCAAATGATAAAACGTCGCCGCGGTCGTTCGATCCAGCTTTCACCGTTTTATCAGCGACACGTACGCCGACAAGCGGATTATTAATCGCTCCGCGTCCCAATCGTTCGATAAGCTTTAGAAACACAGTTAATGGAATGAACTGAAATCGACTTTATCGCTGGAGGAATTCGATGGGTGACGAGAATCGACGTACGACTAAGGCGAATTTGTGGGAATGGCGGTCGGAGGCGGCGGTTGTTACGAGACGTTTGTGTTAGGACGCATACCAGTCAGGCGTCGAACGTTCTCCGTCGGCCTTAATCGCGCCGCGTGTGGTACCTAGTGGCTGCAGCTTGTGGTTAATTGCGCGATTTGAATGCTGCAGTGAATTTCATTGCGGGATGCGGTCGAGAAAGGAATTGGTTCGATCGGAGGAACAGTTATCAATCGGTCGTTTGCTTTCGTTGGTCGATCGTTTAGCGGATTAGAAAAATTCCTTCTTTGTGGACTAATTGACATTCTGTGTAGAATTATACTGTCCTCTTTAAGTCAAATGTATAATACAGGGTGTCTCAGTTAAATGGGATCACGTAAATATCTGCCTTAGTCGCGATTGCACGAAGAAGTTTCTCAGAACACGGTTGAACTACTTCAAGGGAGACGTGTAACGATGGAAAGATTTCTTTTTTCAAGTTCACTCTATCCTTCTTCTCCTCTTTTTTCGAAGGAAATTTCAAGATCATCGGTATTTTTTGAAATAGAACTCTGTACATCTTTCTACGTCAACGCACGTAATCTTTTATTCTCCATAGAAAAGTATTAAGGTGGGTCCTTGTGTCGGAAAATGTATACTTTAAAAGATACTTCAATTTTAATTTTATCAAATGTATCGCATGAAAAACGAGGGGAAGATAAACACGAGTCTATGAATTTGTCTCTCGTACGCCAAGTCTTACAGAATTAAGATTGAAATATTTCTTAAACTAAGTATTTTCGGACAGGTTTACCTCGATATTTTCGTATAGAGAATGAAAAAAGCTATCAATCGATGGATAAAAAGATGTAGGGTTCAGTTTAAAAATATACAGATAACCTTGAAACCTGGTGAAAAAATATTATATATACAACGACCCACTTGTTGAAAAATATTATAATCTCCAACATGTCCGATATGTTAGATAATTTCACTACGTACAATCTTCGGCTTAATTCTACAATCTCTGATTTATCATTTTAATTTGATCGCTCAACAAACGTTATAAATCGCAGTTTTACAGCCTGCTCTGATTTTGCGGAATTTTTCATTCGATACTTCGGAGAATTTTACTTTACGTAATCAACAGAGTAACTTTCTAGCTCCTTATTTATCCGACAGTATCTCGGTTTCGATTCCAAGAAATCTATGGGAACACGCGTATTTCGCAAACGTAATTTCTCGGAGAGCGATAGAAACAACGTTCCAAAATGCATTACACGCGTGTTACACGTGGTCAAACGAATCGAATCGAATCTTGTTTCTTGAAATGGTGGCGCGTCAATCGGTCACCCATTATGGATTAACAAGTTTGACTATAATTAGAAACGCTCTCATCGCACGTTGGTGCGTCTGATACGGGTTATTCGAACTAGGCTTTAGCGTTGGGAAATACTTGGCAATCAATCATAGTTATTGTTGTTTTAGTGTCGATTATTTATAATTGTGTCATGATAGCTCGATGATAGTAATTATTAATTATAATATCGTATTTACCTAGATTTGTATTAATTAATTGCTAACTCCACTAAATTTCGCGTTTTGCGTGTATGTAACTATCTGTGAGTTGCATAAATAATTGTACATTTCGTGTATATCGTTCTGTTTATTTGTATCTAATCATCGTTTTGTATATTTTTCTTGTTTACTTGATACGATACTACACGATACGATAATGTTGCAAATAAATTTCATTTCTGTAATATTCGATCACTTCAGCAAATCAATCTTCCCCTTCGAATACAGTTACTCAACGAAACGTCAATTTTCTGTTATTACACATCCTCTCTATCAATCACATCTGTCCATCGGATTTAATTAATCCTCCGCTAAGTCGAAAGTTCATCTACATCATATCAGCCTTGAATTGGCTCCAATCAATTTTCAAGATAAGCCAAGTAACGTGAAAAACACGTCGTAATTTACCTCCGACAAAAATGCTCAACTCGTGTTTAAAACATTGTTGTTTCATTAATTACGAAAGCATCTTAGAAATTTCATTTAATCGACGAGTTTTCAATCGATCGAACGTCCCCATTCGGAAATATCAGGTTGTCCGAGAAGTGTCTTTCTCTTGCAGACACGTCTTTTACAACGATGCATTTTCGTACAAACACGAAACCTAATCCGTCGAACGTTGTGATCTTTATCTTGATAGAACAAAATGGAAAAATGTTATGCATCCATTGTTTCTTTATAAAACGAAAGAAACATTTCTGACGACCTAATATTACGAACAAACTGTTAGATCTCTAACGTTTAAGAAAATATCATAGGAGGAAGAAATCGTTGCTATGGAAGGAAACTCGACTTCTTCAAGTTTCTCCAAGTACGATTAGATGTTTCGACACAGATCTCGTCCACAAATGGCCGGTGCTGTTGATCCGGATTAAGTTGCGATTTTAACAGGCTCGTGCAATGAAATCGCGATTAGATTTAGATTAAAGTCAATCGCTCGGACGAGCTCTTAGTGCTCTATCGATCGGATTAGAAACGCGGGCTCTCCTCGTAAAGAATCATATTCTACGATTTGTCTAATATTCTCTGCCTACTTTTTCTTCATTCGCAAAGCGGTCGAACGGCTCGAGTGCTCCGACATAGTTTCGTATTCACGCGTTTCAAGGAGCTGAATTTCTATCTTAATTAATTCATTCGGAATAAACGTTTAATCAAACGAAGCACCGGTCGCATATTTACTTTACCGAAAAATAGAAGAGCCGGCGAAGATTGTACGAGCATCGAAAATACTGTAACATTATTTATTTTATCAAGTTTGGGATCTTTGATTGGAAATGGAAATTAAAGAATCACGTGAACTAAAACATATAACGGTAGATAAGATTTGTACATTATTCGTATTTTGTAAAGATTCGTAAGCGTGAAAAATAAGATTAAACCTACCGTTGGGTACCGTCGGTGGTTTTTTCGTCTGCACCCTCGCTGTCGCGTTGTTCACCTGTCAAATAAACAAAATATTAAAAGATCTCTCGGTTACATCTTACTATACAAATTTTATTCTTATCGATCGATCGGTAGATTCGTGTTGGCGTTTCGTCTTCGTACCCGTTGAATAAAAATTTCATCGACAATTTCTATCGATATTTTCACGAAAATGTTGTCGAACGAAAATGAAAAGAAAATAGAATTAGAGAAAAATCATGTAAATTTTATACATTGCAAATATTTCTTTAAAATACTCCACTTTGAACTTGTCATAACTTAAGCTTCTATATTTTTAACATAGATATATGGATTTTTTAAATTCTTAAAATTTTATATAAAATATTGCGCTTATTTGAAAAAAGGAAAAATCGTGAAAGGGAAATAGAAAATAAGAAGAACTCGTGTATTATAGAAATTGTGAGTGAAATTTACACTTCTGACGGAGAAGAACAATTATATGTATTATTCTTTTATATTTGCCGATTGCTGACACGTAGAAAGGAATGAGACGCGGATTGGAATGGTTCAAGAGCCAACAACAGGAATTTTGTGGGTCACGCACGAATCTCACGATCGAGGACACGTTGATGGATGCGCAATCAAAGAGGAGAATGCAATTTCTCCCCATATCGGCCTCTCAATTTTCATTTCCTCGAAATTCAGCACGGAAAAGCGTGCAGGCCTGGATAAATCGCTGCTGCGCACCGATCAACTGACAAATGTGAAAATAACTGCAGCTGTGCGTTGCTAAATCGCATCTTCTTTTCGAACTGACATCCTTTCAATTTTCATCGAATATATATTCCACAAAAAGAGAAAACAAAGATGGAAACTTTAAGGAAAATAGTTAAACTGATATAATTTAACTATAATTTTAACAATTCTGGCGACGTACAGCTGCCGTACAATAATATTTTTCGTGATTCTTTGAGCGATCGTCAATTCGTCAACTTGGCAACGAAGAAAAATCGATAACGAAGGACTTTAATGTCAGGAAATATTTATTACGACAAGTATAAATAATTTCGCCAAATTTAGAATTGATTAGATCCTCCTCCTGCTTTGAAATCTTATCCAAATTCGAGAAACCTGTTGGACGTTATTTGTCGAAAAAAAGGAGCAGGCTCTTCGAGAGAATTTTTCAATAAATCTCTTAAAAATCCTGCCGAATGAAATTCTTGGCCTCGAAGATGGTTCGTAAATGCAATTATAAATCAAAGATGATTTATAAAATATATAACAACGCGACGAATGGAAATAGAAGGATTCGTTCGAGTAAGAATTTTTGTCTTTGAGGCCAAGAATTAAAATATCTGATCGATCGCTTTGATATTCATAATGTTTATTTATTCCTCTTTTCGTGACACATTAATCAACGTTAAAAAATTTCTCGAATCGCTGCGTTCTACGGCGTAAAATCTCTGAAATAAGAATTCTTCGATCAATGAGGATATGAGAAGCGATCGATCAACCATTTTCTATGCGAAAATCCGGCAAAGTGTGTACGTAAACGAGCAAAAGAAAACCAATTGCGAATATTCAGAAAAATCTGGAAACTTCCTCTCGTTACCAAGGGAAGCAAACAATCGTGAGAGGCACAAAAAAGAAACGTTTCTTTTTTTATTTCTCTTTGGTCGTGAAACGCTTCACTTTTCCGGACGATCGAAGAAAAGTGTACACGGTGAAAAGAAATCAAGAACATAAAAGCCGTTGCCGTAGATTTCCGATTATCTCGATCTAGCACAAGTACTTTCGTCGCTAGTGGATAAATTAAAAAGAAGAAGAAAGAAAAAGAAAGTAAAACGTAGGGGGTGAAATATCTCGACGTTTCGACGCTTCTCTTTATCAGCTGGCTCGCTCTTACCGTACGATTTTGTTCTTCGGACTTTTTCGGTCTCCGTTGTTTAGACTTCACCTTTTCCTTTTTCTCCTCCATTCTCATCCACTTGCGCGGTTCACGAGACTTTTTTTTTATTAAGATGGAGATTCCATTCGTCATTCTCCGATCTTTTCGATCGGTCAGTCGCGAAATTTTATACTTCTGCCACTTATGCTTGCCACCTATGTTCGTGTAGCGGCACATGAGATAGAGGACAATTCGAATCATGTTGCTGTTTTGTCTCGGAGTATCAACATCGTTCGGACATTCATAATACAATAATAAATGAACTCCGGGCAAGAACAATGTCGCCGCTACGCGCAATCGTCAAACGAAGACGAATTTGAATTTTCCAGTACTCCCTCGACCAATCTAAATAGACGACCATGTTCTCCAGAAGTCAGTCAGTCTTGCGAATCAATAGCAGTTTCTCAGTCAAAGTCTCGAGCGATTTTAATAGCGATCTATGCACGGTCTTAGCGAATCAGTTTGTGCCGAGTGTCTTAACGAACGTTCTTTGTATTTATTAATTATTTTAAATACTCTTGACGGTTTTAACATAGAGTTATCTGGCCATTTGAAACACACCGTCAACCAACCTCCGCAATTGTATTATCTCCTACGCGTTTCAAAATTTTGCAATTTCTGATTTATGATTTCGTACTCTGACTTTGTAGAATTTATAATGCGAGATATCTTAAGAAATATTTTCAAATTAAATTCATAACTGCCGATTAGCATGTTAATTCATTCGTTCGAGCATATTGTAATCTTTGATTTATGGAGCTGGATGGAAGGCAATTTCGTAATCTCTGATTTATTTTCTTAATTCACTTGTTAAAATATACCGCAACTCCTAACGTAATTTTTCTATTTACTCTGACTGTACGATTTTCAATTTGGTATCTCGCTTTTTAAATAATCCGCCAATTTTTAATGTAATATTAGTTGAATTCGTTTCGATGCTTCTGAACAGTAACTTTACAATTTTAATATATTATCTTTCCTCGATCTCTCATCTACTGGTTTAGTAAACCTATTAATAACCATTTTTCCATAATTCTCAATTTGCCTAAACACAACGAACACCTGTTAGATTTTATCCAAACGAAGCAAAACGATACCGTCATATTTTCTGCCGATTTTTCTGCCTGAGATAGTCGCGTTATATTTATATATTCTAGGAGGCAGCATCGTATCTCGAACGTGAATGTTATCTCAACCACCCTGTATTTGTTTGTCCCGTATTCCGTTGAGAGAGCTGGCTGGCCAATCGCGTCGATCGGTCCACCAATTTGCATTTTACGATCCTGTTTCCAACGAGCGCTGGTTTGTTCGTCGCGTTATAGTTATAGCCGGATTAAACGAACGTCGCCTGCTCGTAACGAGCGATCGTGTTTAACTCTCTGGCAGAAATTAGGTCTCTTTTACACAGGTGTTCATGATAAATTGGTTAATTAGACTCGTCGACAAGGAGTTTCTCTTGGAATTACTTCTGCAATTCGACTAACAAAACCGTCGTCCACACGGATTTAATCGCAGCTTCTATGAATTCTTGAAACACTTGTTGATAATTGCGAAATTTAAATGGTAAACCATGCAAATGCCACAGCACGAAATAAGAGCTCATTTTCTCCATCTTTTTATCCTTCCTTTTACGAATATTAATATTCTACGTTATACGTACGAGTGAACAGTGAACACTTTGACTGCCACGTTGGTCATTGTTGACCGGAGCGCTTCAACTTCTTGCAGTTTGTAAAAATTGTATGAAAATTGACAATTAAGAGATTTTGAATATAACCGATAAATAGAAAATACCTTGAAATAAAAAGTGCCTCATTGAACGATTAAATATTTTTATTAAGACATCGATAAAAAAAAATGAGAACAAATCTCGCATCTAACGGTGCACTGTGTTTGCGTCCATATCTTTGAGGGGTAATCTACGAATATTATTATAAACACACCTTAAAAAATAATCGTAAATGCTGCTTTATAATCATATAACTGAAGTTAGAACTGTGCACATATTTTACTATTCTATATAGAACGAGCATATATCGTTCACTAATATCTTCTACACGTTTCAACGATATATTCGGCACGTTTTGCTTGCGACGAAATAACAAATGCGAATGGTTTGTTGAAATAAACGAAGCCTTGTTATAATATGTCGCTATCGACTGTTATCAAGGCGTCAATAAGATAAACGGGTGCATCGAGGAAGAACGTTGTCTTACATCATCGATTTATTATTATTTTGCCATTATATGCTTTGAATAATAAAATTACTTCCGTGGCGTGCTGAGCAAAACGTGTGATTTCGGCGTGGCAGTCAAAGTGTTAAGAGACGTTCTGGTCGGAAGAATAACGAACATCGATATTAAACATGAAATTCTATTCGAGATCGAACGATTCGTAGTTGATATCGGCATCCGCCTTTTTATATGTGAACGATGAATACTGATCAACGATATGATTTTATCGATGAGTTCATGTCTCGCTTCACAGAGAAGTTTCGACGCTTTTACAGTTACGCGTGTTTTACGCGCTCATAAATATTAAATATCGACGTGAACCGTTTAGCAAGTATGAAACGCTGGCCGTTAGGAGCAAGATCCTTTATACATATTCCGCGTGAAAGTTTCTCAACTCGTACCATAATCTTTCATTCATCGGTAGATATCGAATATCTAGATTATTGATCGTCGTCCGACGAAAATTCTCTTCTATTCCTCTTTAGTTCGTATCAAGTATTAAGCGATATGAATCATCAAACGCGTCAGAAGAAGGATGAAATATCCCAGTTAGTTCGTACCCTTTTAAAACTATTCGGCAAAACGATGATTAATCTACAACTTTTCAAGTCTATATTGTCATATCGTTGCGTTGATCGTTAAGAAAATCAAGGAAATAAAACGTAGATAGCTTTTGGATATTTGATTTTAGTATCGAGAATGGTTTTACTTCGTTTCGCGTATTCCACGATTTTTACGAATGAAATATTCAAAGAAATCGGAAGATACACGACGAGGTACAATGGTAAAGAACCTACAATTTACAATGAAATTAATTAAAATCCAGAGTAAAGTTCGAATAAGCAACGTTGTAAACAAGAAGTCACGAAGGATGTCGGTTTGTCGCGAGGAATAAAAAGTCGAAGATGGATATCCATCGTTGACGAGCAAATGAAAGGCAAACAGTAGCGCGGCTGGATCTTATTGTTAGGTAGGGAAAATTCGACGAGCAGGATTGGCGTGATGCGCGACAAACGAGCAAACAAACGCGAACAGACACGGGGATCCGCGTCTACGTTGTCGAAATCGATGGTCGTGCTTTGCCTTGTTGGACAGCAAACAATACGAACGCGGACGAACCCCGAAATCTTTGTTTGCCATACGTGTATCGTGTTGAACATCCGCGTGCGTACACTCTGTAAATCCACGTCGCGATTATTTTGCAAATTAGGCCGACCACATTTGCAACGTCGATCGTTCGTTCATCGGTCGTTTTTATCATGCCGATTATTGGTGTATTGCTTCGATCGAAAATTATAATTGGGATGGTATCGTTAGATCGTGAAATTGTAGCCCGACGTGGAATTTTGTTGGCGAATTTTAGCAGCGGTATTTCCATTTAAAGGAAGTCATTTGAATTTCATTTTCACTTGAACTTTCGTGATTTTCTGCAGCAAGCGTAGATCAATTTTGAAGAGTCTAATCGTGTCGCAAATTGCCATAGTCACATATATCGAGGGCTATTCTTCGATCTAATCGTTTTCGTTTACTCGAAGATTGAGGCAATTAAGAAAAGTGAACTTTTCGCTTTGAAATATATATAGAAGTGTTTTATTTATACGATTGTTAAATATTCAGCCATTTAGCACCGAAGAACTTTTTTCTAAACCCTTGTGATTTTATTCTCGTCGCGTAGTATAATTTTATTGGACAATTATGGTATTTAAATTATGATCGCTTTTAAAATTGTCTATCCCAATTTGTCGTCGTTTTAGCAAACTTAGTTTGGACGTACGAGATTTGAAATTTTTCATACTTCAGTTTTCCTATATCGACACTTTAATTCGATCTAGCGAGGATGGAATTTTCTTCCGGAGTTGCCCGATCTGCCATAAGTTGCAGCGCAGTCTGCTATACAGCAGTTTAGATGTTCCCTGGCAGCGGACTTAGCGTAACATGATTTATCGTGGTCCGGATTCGCCATAGAAGAAACTGCAAGCCTGGGGTGCCATGACCCAGCTTTCCTTGTTTATTAGAACTTACTTTAATTCCCCATAACGTAGGCTTACCACGAAAGTTGCAGAATTATTAAAGTTTCGAAATTTCCCTCCGTAACATCGGCCGATAATAGAATTTTCTCCGCCATAAAATTCAAACCTTCCTCTGCTTCCACAACCAAATCCTCCAATACGGTTCAGAGGAATAAAATATCCAACGATTTGTTCCAATGTCACTGACAACCTAATTTCAGCACTCGATTCAATAAACATGGCCAACGTCAGTCACGATGATCAAATCCTTTGTATCGTAAAATTCAAATCTCCCTTTATAGCCCATTCCTTGCAACACGGTAACAGATTTCCTAGCAGCGACTTCCAATTCCACTAACAATCTAACATTCGGTGTAACCCGGTTAAATCGCAACAACCACGGCCGTATACGACACGAGACTATACCAGCATCAAGGGCCTACAATCGCGCGCTTCTCCTATCAGATTCAACCTGTCCCGGCGTTGTTACAATATTATCTCTACCGTCGCTCGGTCTAGCCATGGCTTACCTCTATTTGCCCGTGCAAATACCAGTAAATCCGTCACCGGCTCGTTTGCCGACAGATAAAATGACGTTGACTCGGATCAAGCCTAGACGTTCGCCATCCTGAATCCCTCGATCATCGACCCGCGCTACTTGACAAAGACTCTGTTCCAACTATCACCAGGCCGATAGATAGTCAAGCCTTTATCCGCTATTAACTCGAGCAGATCGTGCTTCTCGATTCAATTTCGTGGACAGAGAGCCAGCCAGCCTCGTTCGAACGATATCGATCCGATTAAGGGGACCATTGTAGCTAGGGTTCTACGATTGGCAGCCTTGTGTGTCCGGTTAGAGAGAATCCCTCGGTTGCATCGTCAATTCGTTCAATTTTCTCGACGTTCGATTAATTGCAGAAACGTGTCTTCGTGTCGTAGTTCGAATATATGTATATATGTATGTAGAGATAGGAAGAAAGAGAGAGAGAGAGAGAGAGAAGGAGAGACAGTCCCGACGATAATAAACGGAACCAAGAGTTGGTTCACGAAGTTTCGTGACGCGAGCTGACACGAACGATCCACGATTTCCGGCTGATTCGCCGTCGTATCAGCGCGATCTGAATTGAAATACAGGAAGCAAGTAAATCTAGCTGGCCTCCGGTAAATCGTGTCTCGTTAGGCTAACCTGGAACGCAGTCTCGGCCATCGATTTTTCGATCTACGCGCCTGCTTAACTCCGCTCCCGAATGACACACATAATTCGCTCTAGTGGAAGGGATACGAATTGCCGCATAATCGTAAACAGTTTTGGAACGAATAGTATGAATCGTGCCGTTTTCTCTTTCGAAAATTTGAATTTTTCGATTTAGGTGCCGGGAAGATCGAATGATACGCGTTTCTTCGTTGATAGAGGCAAGGCGAAACACGGTATCGTGGATAGAAAATTTGAAATAAATGGCATCGGTCGCAGAAATTGTTCGCTTCGAGGTCGTGGAATTTCTGATTCCAGAAATGTGAAATTTGATACTTCGCGATGATGGAATTTCGAATTTTTAGAACGTGGAATATGAGATTTATTCAGCGTGGAATTTTGAACTTTGCAACTCTGGAAGTTGGAATTTTGTAATCTACGCGTTTGAGTAACTTGGCTGCCAAAAGGCGCACCCTTCTCTCGACGAAAGCCATGTCATAAATAAAACTTTTGAAATAAGTACATGATGTTAATCGTGGAGTAGACAGAAAGCTCGTCGTAATTTTTGTCGTAAATAAAGTAGCTTCTCGATCGATGCCGCTAAACCGTTAAACTTTAAAGAGGCGTCTACTTAAAGTTCGTAACGAATAAGGGAAGGCATTTGTTGGATGGTAGACTGGGTTGGTTGATCGATATGCAACTTTTTTCATTAACAGCATTGTCGTCCTCGTTATAATTTATATCGCGCGCTACTCGTTGCAGGGTAATTGATATCGACGATGCTCGCACGCTTCTTCTGCAACCGAGTTTACCCCTATTACCACGAGTTTCTTCTCCACGAACGATCGATGGAGAACATAACTTATTCGCTTCGCTAGAAAATGTATGGGATGCATTTTTCCCCATTACTCGTACTTTAAAAATTATCAAATTTTAATACTTGCCAATTTTAATTCGAACTTTGCGAGTAAAATGAAAATTCAGTATAATTCAATTCTTGCGAATATCTGGATTTTGCTATGATTTATTTTCGTGTTATCTCGAGCCATAAAATCAACTCCGTTTATCTACAATGAATTATCATATATATATAGCATCTCGCCTTTCAAAAGCCATATCGATCAACTTTATAAATCACAAGAAAAATGCACCAGAGCAATTCTATTTCAAATACTGTCTTTTCTCATTTCCCTCAGAATTTACCACCTCGCTGCGACGAATAAACTCAAACGGCAATAACTCGTTCGTTTCTTGAGAATTGAACGTTAGTCATGTACTTACGTAACGAAGCTAAGAGACGAATAAAAAGCCGAGTTAATTAATTTTGCTTCGGAGTGGTTCGAGCAACAAACGCGCGTCGTCAGACATCTCGCTAAAAGACTTAACCAATCGATCGATACTAAGACCATGAAGCCTGGCATCCAACTGGTCTCGAGATACCAGGGTCATTATCAACCTTCGGTTAAAAACATCTCGAAGAAAAGGCCATGGGCCATCGTCAAAGAGTTTACTATAAAGAATTCTCGTGAAAAGAGTCACGTGCCTACTTGACCGTATTATTAATAATCGACGTGCCTCTGCTCGTCAGTTTGCGCGACCCGATTTGACCCAGCCTCTGTCGAAAATCTACCACTCTGTCGACTCGATGGTACAGGATGTGTCGCATGCCTGGAACAAGCAAACACACAGCTTCGAACGTATCGCGCGATCTTGCTCGCGTGGCCCGTATCTGCATAAATTTGACTTGCTAAGCCCGAAAACTCGAACCACCCGCCACCTGTCGTTGCGCTAGCGAGTAGCATGAGCTACGACCATGTTGATGCCACTAGGTCGCTCGCGAACTTCCGTCTTCAAGGAATGCCGCGGTTCCGGTTTTGCTTCAACCAACGGTATTTTGCTCTTGCTTGTTAGTCACTTTCGACCTTCGTGTGCCATTTCACCGGATCTTCTTAGTGCTACGCTTGATTTAGGCTATCGATTCGTGAATTGGAGGTGAAACGAAATTGGATGCTTTTGATGCGGTACATTTAAATTTAGCTTTCGCTTCTCGGCTGTATTTGACAGCTGGCGAGAAGAGTTTGACTCGTTGGAATAATTGCTGGCGTGATTGGCGACTGCGAATGGAGAATCCTATATTTGGCCGTTACGAGCAACTTCCTTTCGCAATTTGACGTTATTCGTCAATTCGGTGTTGCAGCAAACGAAGTAGATTTTGACACGGAAACAGAGATATTATGAATCTTGGAATATTTTAGTAATTCGGTATGAATTATCCGATATAATCCGTTCTGGACATAAGTGTACCGTGTCAATTCCTAGATTCTACGTCCTTTGAAAGGATTTTTCTGAAAATACCACTTGTATGTACTGTAAAACTTCTAACTAAAAATCAATATCTTAGATTATCGAAAAATCCACGAATTCCATACGACCAACGCGACTCTCCAAACTACCATCCTAGCAAAGACACGCGAGAAAATAATTTCAACTACCTCAGAACTTCAAACGTTCCAAACTTTACGCTTCTTTTGCGATAAATCTTTGTCGAATCACTCTAAAAGCGTTCCGTTTCGAGGGAAGAAAAAGAGCTCGCGAATAAAGAAAATCTCGGGACCGTTCGCGTGACCGATCTCCACAAGCTCGCCACCTCTTAGCGATACTTTCTGCCCCGGAGGCGGTCAACAATGCTTTCAGCGGCAGCGTGCAAAATTCAAACGCGCTAACGAGGCCGAAAGACCTTCGATAATCGAAGAGAGAGAGAGAGTATCGGGCCGTTCGCTAACTACTGCCGGTGCTTAAACCAGTTTAAACTTCCACCGATGGACCTTTGAACGAGCTACGGAGGAGGTTCAGAAGGTTTGAATCGCGAGCACAGTTTCGCGACATCGCCAGCTACCCTATTCGCCGGCCTATTATCTTAACGAACGCCCTTTGTGTAGTCCACGAGCATTGTGTTCACTCGTTACCAAGCAGAAGAAAGCTCGAACCTCGTTCTATCTCTCTAGCGAAAATATCGTTCAAGGAGATATCCTTTTTCGGGTAAAGTAGAGCCTCGTTTATCCGATAACCGAGCAGTTCCGATAGAGCGGGCGGATAATAAAAAGTTTCGATGATACTTGTTTCATTGAAATTTTACCGATACTTGTGTATATAACAGGTTATAATAAAATTTAGCATCACGGTTTCTCAAAATATGGAAAAATTTCATTTTTGTTGGAGAGCCCTGCGCGAAAAACTCATCCTTCGTGTTCGTACAGATTCTGCGGAATGCAAGAACCAGGTGACAAAGTTAAAGATTTTAGCATCGATCGTGCGTAAAATATTGAATAAAATACTCTTCGGATATTGAATAAAATATTCAGAGATTGTATGAAAAAATACCGATTCTTTGTATCGCGATGGTAAAACGGCTGCGGAACGTTCTAGCGTGGTTGGACAAGTATCAGATCCCTGTTGTTAAATATTTCTAACGTTTTGTCAAAGGAAACAAATCAGACGATCGTTTCGAATGCTGGGATCCTTGCATTCTCTTTATTTACAAATGGATATAACGCGTAATTCCTCTGATTAAGATCGAGAGATCCGATTTAACACGGAGTACAGTTGCTCTGAGGAAATTCTGTGGATCCTTGGCGTGGCCTCGTTCGGGGTTAAATTCGAGAGTAATTAAAGCGACGTTATTACGGGCAACGTCGGTTGATTCTTGTGAAGCGAGAAAAGCTACGGCAGCGCTGAGTAAACACGAGAAGATAATGTTTGAGCAGCCGGCAAAATATTTGACGGAAAATGTTTCTACTGGGAAACATTGTTGTTGAGGGATAAAATATGTGAGCGTAGCTGCAGGGGCTGGTTTCGATGTCAGAGTAATTCGATGGTCTGGATCGAGTTGCCCCGAGCTGCGAGATTAGAACCAGTCGGTCAAAATTTCTCGATTTAATTTTCGTTATTTCAAAACGATAGAAATTCTACAATTGCCTTCTATGTATAACCATCATAATGTAATAAATTTTCAATGAAGAGGATCGTTTAATTCATTTAAGAATATTATTTCGGGTCGAGAAACTCGACGTAACTTCATAATTTTAATTTAACTATCGGCGATTAAATTTTGTCTCCTAATATTAGTGGAGTTCTCAACTTCTGTTTAAAACGGAAATAATCCGAGAAACCGATAGAATCTCCGGTTAGCAAACATGCAAGCAATAAAACGAGGATATTCGCGAAGCCATTCGTCGTCTGACAGAAAGCTCCAACTGCCTTCAATGATATCTGCTGTTTTCCCAGCTCGCGTTTTCGCGACGTAATTACGAGCCAGTTCCACGAGAACGTGTGTGCTTTTGAAGAGCAACCGTATCGCTGTTTTAGCTGGACGATAAACTTTCGAGGAATCCTGCGGCTCGTGCGATTCTCAAGTAACACGCGTCCACGCCAGCCTCTGCGTTAACATTCTCCTCTCTCTCTCTCTCTCTCCTTTCCTTCCTTTTTTTTTCTTCTTTCGAAGGTGTGGGTGGAAAAATACGCCCAGTTCTAATTTGAGATCTCCCTTAATCCTTCCGGTAATTAAAAAGCTAGACTGGCGAAAAAGGCGAATCATCGCCGGACTCTCGCTTTTTCAATGCGACGTTGAACTCGCTACCCCTTCAACCCCTTCGCCATTTCGGTCTTTAACTTCTCGTTAGGCTCCGCGTCGAAGCTTTGCGAGAATCCTCCGAGCGAATGTAATGCGGCTGCTGCTGCTACTGCGTTGGAATTTGACCCTCGTTCCGCGGCGGACATTCGTGATTTCGTTAATGGAGGTTTTTAATTTGATGGGAAGCTTGAAATTACTGAGCTCGGTGGATTTAATCGAAGAGAGCACAGCCAGATTTTTTAACGAAGTTGTATCTGCGTGGAAGGGTGGTTTACGGAGTGTCGGTTTTTCTTAATCGTTTCTCAACCCTTTCGCAAGTGAATTATTTGATAGATAGAAATACAGTCGGATTATTTAACAGCTGCAAATATTTGTCTCTTATCTTTCTTAATAAAAATATCTGTATCTAGAAATATAGAAAGTATTTGAAAAATCTTATCTATGTATAATTATCAGTTGCTGAAAGAAGTAACATTTTGTTTCGTAATTTTCTACGAACAATTCGTGCAATCGAGAAATTATTCGAGTTAAGTGCATAGGTGGCAGAACATGGGCGCGTTATCAAGAATTTCAAGTTTATTCACCTTGCTTTGTCGAATTAACAGGGTTCAAACGCGGATGGTCAGCGCTTTTTCCCTGTTTACGAACCGGCCCGCGTAAAACACGCTCGTAAATTTCAATTACCGTGGCTTATTACGCCAACAGAAATAAGAGCCAGCCCGGGCAGGTGTAACGCCATAATTGAACATTAAAACTTGTTAAGTTTAATTTGGCGCTAACTATCCACCTCCGACATTTTCATTTTCACCCGCGATTTCGACGCTCCTTTCGTTAACGCGTCAAATCTCGCGCGTCCTTTCAATTCCTTGCCACTAAAAAGTCACAAAAATCGTAAATTTATCACGAAAAGAAAATATCCTTTAAATATCATTTAAATCATAGAGATTTCAACACGCGCTCATCGTGTCTTTCTTCTATCATTTTCGTGTGTTAACGATCATAAATTTTGTATCTTCTTTTACACGAAATGAATATTTCATTTCGATGCTCCCTACCTGCGAAACAACATATCCAAAATCATAAATCTTACATTTCTTGTGCGAATAATTCGTTTCGAAATTCACCAGCTGCGAAAGTACTTGTGCGAACGTTCGTTGCATACTTATTCAACTATCTTAGAAATTAACAGTTTCGTTGCGTGGAACACAGTCGCGAAACGTTTGATCGGAATTTGCAAATTGCCAAAAAGGATATTATTTTTCGTTTCCTCTCTCGAAAACGCCAAACGAATCGCGCCAATATTCGGTAAAAAAAATTCAGGCAAATGTTTATCGTGCTTGGAACTTCGTGAATTTTGCGAAAGTTGTCAATTTCTCTTTTTTATTTTTCATTGTCGACGACGATTCGTCAGATTCGTCAGACGACGTTCGAACGGCCTCGTTGGGAAAGTTGGTTCCTCTTTCTTTCTTTTTTCGCGATAGAAAAAGAGCAAAGTCGAATAGAGAAGGGGGTGGAAAAATGGTGATTAAATAGTCGTTGGAAGTTTTTCGTTACGCTAGGATTTCAGCTTGCTTTCTGACAGGAAGATAAATTTAATGACGAATTTCTCAGTTCGAACGTAATCCCCTTTATTCACGGAGATCTATTTTCCATGGAGATTTGCTGAGCCGCGGTTAAAAAACGAGACGACAGCCAACCAGATGTTCGTAACGATCTGATATTCGATCGAATCGTCGGAACAAAAAGAAGCTTCTGAAAATTTACTTCTTTCGCGCGGCTCCAGTGATATTATTAACGAAATTTTATAAGCCGTAAGTTAAACCTTTTTGTATAATACGTAAAGCAAACTCTGTTATGTTAATCTGTAATATTGTTAACGAAAGAAGCAATTCTACGAGCGAATTTTAGAAACTACAAGCCAAATGATTATCCAATGAAACGTAAAATTGTAAAAGTTGTTCACGCGTTGTGCAATCAAAGTCTGCAATTTATAATTTGTTGTTTATCGATTCGGTGATATTAACAGGTAACGAGTTATTATGAAAATGTGATGCGTTTTTTAATTCGGGATTATCGACGCTCTTCTTTCTTTCATTTTTCCCTCGAATTAAGGCTGTTACACACTTAATTAACAATAAGGCACACGAATAACTGCGACAAATAATTTATCATTTATAGCCGATGCAGTGCTAACACTGTATCGATATAAGAAAAACCAACATTAATACATGGTTTGTTGAATAAATCTATTCCTGCGTGCCGCTAAGTGCATAATAGCCTTTGTCGGGCAGAACCCGGTCTATTTTTGCATATCCTGACTCGATATCGATTTATAAATTCTTTCAGTAGAATTATACGAGTAATCGTCGTACTTCCCCATTAAAATCAACAAAAATATAAAACCGTAGTCTTGCAGTTTGTAACAATAAATCATTATTAGGCTAAATCGGAGAATAAAAATTCGACAATAGAATTCCAACACTTCCAGTCCTAACGTTTCCTTAGGATCGTTCGCAAAACTAACGACAAGCTCAAGCACGACTGTTCAGCGGTCCCATTCGCGTGAACGATAATTTCACGTACAACCGAGTAAACGAAGAGAACGAGTTATACCACGGAATCGACGCGATCTTGCCGCATTGTTTGAAAAAAATTCGTGCGATTTCCGATTCGTGCGTTTCGAGGGGGGTGAGAGAGAGAGCGGGCAGTGCGAGGCGATATCTTTCGTCGCTCTTCAGACTTGTTACATTTTATCGTTCAACTTATATATTCGTTTCATCTGGTTTCCTTACCTTTCTGGACACTTCGGGGATCGTATATCGACTGGCCTCCTCAGTGTCCCTGTCGTTCGGCGATTATTGCCCATCGATCTCTCAAAATATATTTATCTCTGTCTCTTTCTATTTGCCTTTTATCATTATTTCTCGTTTTCTTTCTCACTTTAATAAATAGTATTCTCTTTGCTCGCTCTCTCAAAATTCTCCGTCTCTCGTCACTAGCCATCAGATTCTCTCTTTTTCATTTTCATTTTACAGTCCTATCCGATCTCTACTATTCGTTTGCCGCGCGCGCCTCGACAAGTCTGCCCCTCTGTGTCACGACTCTATATTGGAGAGAACAAAGAGACATCAGATACTTGTTTCTCTCGTTTCTTTGCGTTATTTCGATGCCACCAGCCAAGATATACGCGTATCCTCCACGGTATATATCCTTCGCTGGCTACCTTCGACCCTTTCTTTAACTTTTCATATCATGTACAAGTCATGTACACGTTCAAGCAAGTATTTTATTCCTCGCCTCATCTGTACCTTTTATATTATTCTATAATGTTACTTTATAACATTTCCATATATATTATATCTTTTCTTAAATATCGGTTGACTCATCTTTCGTCGTTCCTCTGTTTAGCATTCATAGTTTTTGTTCTTTTCGACGACTTTCTTAGTGGAAATATTTGTATTACGGAATTGTCCGGAGCGCGTCCACCCCTTCAACATCGTCGCGTGTGCGTGACTCGCGCCAACCACGCGGACGCGTGCGCGATTCGCAGTTGGATGGACACGAAGGAGTTTTCCGAGAAATTTCGACGAGATTAATCGACTGCGTCCGCGTTCGTGGCACGGCCCACGCCTCGGTTGTCTTTGCTTGCGCCTTCGAGAGGCGTCGCGACGCAGCCTGGCAATGGCGATTGGACGAACATAACGATCTCTACAGACGAATGAGATGGTCGCAAGGGCACACGTGAGTCTGACGCGACGATTGATGCGAAAGATTTGTCACGGAGATGATCGTTCCGTGGTCAGGAACATGTGCAGCGAAAATTGGATCGGTTTAATTCGTTGGTAAATTTAACGCTAATCGAACCATCGAAATTGGCAACTTTAACTGTGAGTTAAGAAAAATTCATCGGGAACTCTTCAGAATTTCTTGTTGATAAAGGCAATAAAATTTGTCAACGAATCTTTGGAAGGATCTCGGTAATTTCTCGATTATATTCGATTGAAATTTACCAAAGAATCGATCGCGAATTCTTCGGAATATTTGCTAGCAGCTGAATTTTCCTAATCAATTTGTAGAATTTAATTTATCTATAAATAAGTTGGCTCATAAAGCGAGGAAACACAGTGACGCAACGATTCTGGCCACGTTACTGTGCCAACGTGTTCGAAGTATCGGAGCAACATCGCAGCTGTTCGATTAATCGCGTTATCCAATCAGATTAAGTCGCTATTGCTGAGTATCGACACTGTGCCAGACGTCACGTTCGCAAGAACGATTAACTAGGGACCATCGGGTCGATAACCAGATATTTAACTCGATCTTCCCTTTAATGAATTACTACGCGGATTCTTGGGAACGCCATTGCCACAATTTGCTACCTCGCGATTGATTCTAACGGAGCCATTGGTCTGTCGAACGTAAATATCTACATATTGTACGATTCGCTTCGATACAGATGAAAAGTATTAAAAGAAAGATAATTTATAGATAAACAAGTCAACACTTTTTTCATCTACGATATTCTCGTTATTTTAAACAATAAATTTGTTCGATGTTATCGTTTGAAACGTGTGCTATTTGAAGTAACAAGGATACTTTACACGGACAGAGTTAATGAAACATACCGTAAATTTTTAATGGCATACAGTGACCTACGAAAGTATTTGACCACATTTTACAAAGAACTTTTATGAACGTATCGAGCGTATTATGCAAAACTTGTTGAACTTTCGTTGATATTGTAATATTTTATAAATATTCAACATAGGGACGTGGTGTGTAAATTGCTGTTATAAATAATATAGGTTCTACCTTAGCTTTTATGCACATCTCTGATTATGTTTATTTTAAACTTTACCAACATAAACATCATAGTTATACGTTGTTATAACGTTATTGAAATTTTCCAGTGTTTCGTATACAACATATATGTGTTAAAAAATATCTTTAAATATTCAAATACTTTCGTGAGACAGTGTATATTTAGTCTGGTTCGGAAAATGGAGTGTCCAGGTCACTCCAGGAGTCAGGATCACGAATCTCTCGATGCACTCGAACGATCACCGAGTACCAATCGATCGATGGTACTCGAGGTGTCGAGTGGTTGATCCGGATTGACCCTGGACGCTCTTGCTGATTCGCTGTTGTCCCGATCACGCAATTATCTCTCAATTAACTATACTAAAATACCCGTTTTGAACAAAGAAAATGACCGTGGCTCCGTGAAAATTCGACAAATTCGATCTTCGAATTTAATCCACCTGACGACAATTCTGTCTCGAATCGTACTCGAGACACATTGTTTTCAAAGGCGCAAGCGTTTGGAACAGTTTCACGCTTAAAATTAGGTGCGTAGATTTCATGCTGGTAAATTATAGTATAGAAAGTCTGTACTATCGGTTTAGCAATGTTTGGCAGAAAATGTGAAAAACGCGTCGTTTAAATCTAAAAGTCAAACGTTTACGAGCATGAAAACTGCGCGCGTTTCTTACAATCTAAGGATCAGTCTCAATTAGGCGACCAACGTTTTTAGAAATTCAATTAGAAGCAGCGTTCCACGTTGTAGTATTGTTAGCTACGAGATAGAGAGTAAAAAAAAAAAAAAAAAAAAAAAAAAAAAAAAAAAAAAAAAAAAAAAAAAAAAAAAAAAAAGAAATAGAGAAAGAAAAAAAATAAAGAGATCGACAGAAGCGATCGCTGGTCGCCTGTTGATTAATCGAGCGAAAAGCGCGATCGAACTTACGCTCGATCGCGCTGCCCGCGTACACCTGAAAGAAAAGAATTATAACAACACGTGTAATATAAATGAATTAATGGCGAATGTATACATATATATATGTATGTATATATATATATAAGTATAAGAATGTTCATGCACACCTCAATCTTTCTGCCCTCAACCACGGTGCCGTGTAGCCTCTCACGTGCCCGGTCCGCGTCAGCACTATTTGCGAATGTTACAAAACCGAATCCCTGCATGCAAGGACAGACAAAACAACATGCATTAAACTCAACTTACAGACTGCCAGCGCTCGGCAAACGGCCGACTGGCAGGCCCGACATTTCGTGCTTGTTTTGTACAAAATATTCAATCTGTGTCGTTTGATAAACAGGTAATTAAGAGAAAAATATTGGTGAAGGGAAGAACGAGAAAAATGAAGGGATGAATTAAAACAAAACAAAAAAAAAAAAAAGAAAAAAAAATAGAAAACGAGCGTAAAAGGATTGAAAGAAAAAGGTGAGAGAAAAGGGCGACGCTCGACGTCGCCTTTTCAAGCGACCTGGAAGCTAACGAGTGCGAGTTCTTTGTGGGGGTGCTCTGTGTGCAATTTACGCGGGAAACCTTTCCACGCGTGTCTCGAACGAATTTGTATCGATTCGATTAACTTTTCATTCAAGAATTGCAGAACGAAGCGAACGCTACTATATGACGCTCGGTTCAACGTTCTTGAGCAGATGGTCGCGTTTCTTTGCCCTTTTTCGTCCCCTCGCGCACCCCATCTCACGCTTTCTCACTCTGCACCGTCCTTTTACTCTCAAACCTATTCTTCCGTTTATTTCTCGGATGCACAATAGCCGTCTGCCGCTAATTAATTCTCGAGATGCTCTCTCGAGACGCGGCCCAGGGGCTCGAAACTTTCGCGGAATTTCTTTCGGCGCTAGAACATTTATTCCGACCGTATAATCTCGCGGAAACAATAAACTTGATGAAATTCATCGAATATTACGAGCAGACAGTTTTTTCATTATTTTATCTGAAATAATTTTATCGAAGTTACTTCTCGCTCGACGACTTTACTTCGATCGATCAGAAAGATCATATACTTTCGAAACTTTTTACATTTAAATCGAAGATCCGACAGTTCCAAGTTGAAAAGTGGTCGCGACGCGATATTTTGTATAATATGGAATTGATAAGATATTCTCAGCTCGATATGTATATATTCAAGTAGAACGTTCCAAGGGAAAATATGTAAGTGGGGGCGCGAAAGGATCGAGAGCACTCGTGTTTAATATAATAGGCTAACTAAACCGCGTGAAAAGGATGGATAAAGAAGCACGATATTTCAGCCGAAATGTCGGTTTGCCAGAGAGTCTGCGAGCGCGTCATATTGCTTACGGAGACGCACCAAACAACGTGCAACAAATAAGTAAATATAAAATCATGGTAAGAAATCATGGTCATGGTCACATTAATCATCTCATTATCATATCATATCATATCATATCGTGTCATGTCATCATGGTCATCGTCATATCATTAAAGACTCTTGCTTGTACCGAGAGGTGCGTGTACGAGAAAAAAGAAAAAAAAAAAAAATTAAAAAATATGAGAAGGAGGTTAGAACACGAGGAACGATTGGAAGGGAAACAGGATCTTTGGTGTTTAATTAGGTGTGTTTCTGTGCTGTGTGTGCTCGTGTGTGGTGCCATTCGTCTGTGCGATCGCTTCGAATACGATAGTGATTGAAGAAATTGTAAAATCGAAGCTTTTAGTGCCGTGAATTGGGATATTTTGGATAATATTCGACGCAAATACGCTCACACCTTTTCTCAGTCTTCGAAAGAAACGTAATTCAAGGAAATACCTTGATGGAATCGTCATAAATTTCCTTATTGCAAATATCATCTCGACAGTTTATTAGACAGATATCATTTAAAAATGTATCTCGAAAGAATCGCCATAAATTTTAACGTATGTTGCACATATTCCTTTCCCTTCCAACGATTATCAAGGAAATATAATTCGTGAATATATTACCTTAGAATCGTCATAAATTTCAAGAGGATTACGCAAATGTCTTCCATATCATAAATACAACTTCCAGAACTTATTAAAAGCAAGTCAATCGAAAGTATGTATATCTCCTAAGCACCTAAATTCTTTCGTTTTCAACGTGACTTTCGTCTACCTAAACAATAATGACGAATAAAACTCTATCTTCGGAAAAAGGATTTTCTAAAAAAAGAAAAAAAAAAAACCAGAGCATTGTTATGCCAAAAACGAAACAAATATACTCTAAAAGGTGAAGACCCACGTTATCATCGCAAAAATGAAACAAACCTATTCTAAAGAGTACAAATTCGCGTTACTGTTCCAAAAAATCGAAACAACTCGGTTCTAAAGGCGCACAGGTTCTTACGCAATAAAATCAAACAGCTTCGATTTCAAAGCAAAAAGAAAAAAAAGAGAAGAAGAAGAAGAAGAAGAAGAAGAAAAACGTCTTTCTCTGCCAAAGAAACTAATTTCGCGTAATCAGAAATGGGAAAAGACGAAGAGGGTCGGACGAATAATCAACTTGCTCTCATCTGGCTCCCCCTGTTACTGCCAGAAGCGGCTACGTATATCCAGACTATAGCCGTCGCTAAGAAATCGCATTAAAGCCAAATCAAATACGGCCTCTTACTCTCGAAGAACGAAAAAGGAGAGTGCAAAGTTATCGTGTTCCTGACGTAATACGCGGCCAAGGAACCGCTGTTTCCCTCTCCTCCAGCCCCACTTCTCTCAAGGAACATCGTAACTCGTTTCGCCGGAGGACTATAATCGAATCGATGGTAGGAAATTGAATTGCCCCGTGGAGGATTCCCCTGGAATAATCGAGAGCCACGATTTCTCTGCGTTTCGTTAATTAATCGGAGGCGAGGGAAACGGTTGCTGCGCTTGGTTAATCGAGGACGAGGAGGTAGGAGTTAATTTCAAGGGAAATTTCGAATTTCTGATTTTTCATGTGCAGATACTATTTTAGTGACTGTGGAATAGCCTGGTACGATGATGAGCGGATTGCGGACCTTTATGCGTTTATGAGAATTTCGGAAGCGTAACAATCCGAAGGATGTGAGTAATTTAGAAAAATGTATCTAATATCCGGAATATATAGATAGTCCTTATATTAATACGTAAAAGCAATGTGTTCCATCTAGGTTCCATCTTTATAATTACATTGACAGAGGCGTTGATTTGCATAATAATCCGCAGCTGCTATAATTCAATGTTATAGTTTCTAAAGTTTTTATGTCGGAAATCGTTAATGGTAAATTTAGGTGAAAAATTTCCATGAAACTTCTATATCGCAGCGAAGAGAAGGTTATCGACCATCTGCATAGGAAAAATTTGTTACCGTTGCAAATTCTCACGACGGAGCCCACTCGACTGCAAGATTTACGTCTTAAGCTTTCGGAACTTCGCCGTTGCTCACGGAACTTCTTGACTTCCATTTTGAACTTCTGAATATTTTAATCTGCTTTCGAGCTTGCCTTTTGCGCCGCTGAATTTTTTACCTTTCAACCTCTCTAAATCGAACTTCCTGATCGATATTTTTATTAAAACCTGAACTAACTTTTCCCTAAGGCGACGCGAAAGCTATTTTTTACTCAACAACATTGTTTGTTCTTCGTTGTAATATCGGACAACGTTCGAAGGATATTCGACAAGAGCGAGAAACACTCGACGAAATGTAAAATCGAATATATAAACTGTTGCAATAAATAATAAATCGTACTAGTTAATACGAATATTAATATTAAATGGTGTTTCGACGAGAATAATTAATCAGACGGTTATTATTCACCCGCCGCAAGCTACTATTTCAAGTTCTTTTAATTTATTACACGGTAATCGAATGCGAATTAATTCATCGTTTTAAATTATTCAGAGAAAGAGAAAGTACGTCAAACACGAAATTAGCAAAATTGGTTTCGATCCGGAAATTCATTAAAGTACGTGAATTCTTTATCAACCACGTACACATATACAGCAGTTGTATTCTAAAGGTACATCCGAATGCGAGTAGCTTTACTCGTATACACTTCTGAAGAATAAATTTTCTCTGCAAACAATAACGTTAGAATTTCTACGCGAAATATCGCGAGCAGCACTGTGGTCGCGATGCGAATCGATTCGGCGATTATTCGATTCCCTTTACGTTTTCGAGCTGTAGCACTGACACTGCGCCGCCGGCTTATCGACATTATGCTGATTTCCCAAGTGAATCGCGTCGCGCGCGCCGTTTGTCGCAAGAAACCCGTTGAAAATCGCGCGACAAACGACGCTTTTCCACCTAGCTGAAATCTTTCACGATCGAACGATCGCTGCTTTTTCGTGGCCCGACTATGGTTTTCTTCTTTCGTTTTTACAATATCGTCGACTCTATCCAATTCTTCGATCTTTCCTACGTTACAACCTTACGAGTTCCATTTAAAGTTATTTTCAATACTCTTTTGTCATAGAATTGTTCAAACGATTGCAAATATTTTCCACCGATAATGAAACATTCCAAATCGCGTGGATTTCTTCCGTTCGTCAACCTGCGCTATATTACGATCTCACAAACGTCATCTATTATTTTCGCAATTACTTCGAAAATTCCTTCGAAAGAAAATGTCAGAAGAATGAAACATTCGATCGTCTTCAATTCTTCAGCGTTCCGTGTATATTACGATCTTGCGAAAATTATCCGTTATTCCCAAAACTAATTTTCAAAATCGTACGAAAAGGAAAAATTAAGAAAAAAGATTCAGAGAGGTAAAGAGTAATTGCAAGCATTTTTCGCTTGCCGATTTTCTAGCAGGATAATGAAAAAGGAGGCGTTCCTTCTCAAGGCGAGGCACGGTTCTCGTGACGGTGAGATCGCGATCTTGGCGAAAGCCTCCTTTAAAGCCTTATCGACTTTCGGAAAATTAAGGTTAGCGTGCAATACACGACCAACCATCGCGCCTAACTCCTCCTCTCTCAAGAAATTAATCCACACCGGACTCTTACCAATCTTTCGAACGCCTGCTGAGGAATAATCCTCGCGTCCATCCTGTTAAAACTGACTCGCGATCGCGCGATTTTTAACCTTCGTGCTAATCCCTGTGACATATCTCTAACGATATTTCGAGGAATTAAGTAAGTTTAAATTCAGTTCAAATAGCATGAAATGTTCTGCATTCTAAATTTTCTTATTTTCGTTTAATCTACCTTTGAGGATCTCGAAGAAGAATGAAGTTGAAGATTGATCGGATATAAGATTTCTCAAGCTTCCTGTATTATTATTATGTTGGTGCACGTAAAATGTTATTTATAAACTAGTAAATAAGTTAATAACGAAAATCATTCATCATTATAACTTACTATAAACTTTCTTAACATCGAATATACGTTATTCCTAAAGGAACTTCCTTTGCTTTAACGTGGCTGGTAATCTACAATCGATAAATTCAGATTTCGAAAAATGAATATCTCGTATGCATCAAGCTATCATTACATACCATAACAGAAAAGAAACATGTTGTTGTTTTATTATAATAATTACAGTTCCCTCGAAATTAACTGACGTGTTTTATATTAATTTTTCGTAGTTTTTAAAACTCGGGAGATTTTCAACAGCGCAAAGTCACCATTTTAACAAACTCGATAAATCAGCACGACTTCTTTCTCAACTTTATTTCACACAGGGCTTATCCGGAAAATTACGAGCAACGTAGAGAATTACTACGAAGTTTATAAAAGTCTCGAATAAGCGTCGAAAAACTGGGAAGTTGATGGCGCAGCGGCTTAAAAGCAAGGCCAGAAATCATTTGTTTAATCTCCGGTGCAATTTATCAGTCCTCTAGATTAGTTCTACACCCGTTGAAAAAATATAATTACCTCCATTAATTTATCGCGATCGCTGCAAACGTTTCGAGTCCGCCATTTCTCCGTGGATCTTCCGACGTTGAACGGATCTCGCGACAGGAAACGAGTATTAGAAAAACAAGCAGCCAGAGCTCGATAAGCGGTTGGCTGAGCTCTGTCACGAACGAAATCGTGCCACCTTATCGAGCGATTTATCTTCCCGCCAGCAATTGAATATCGAGCTTCCTTCTGACACGAACCGGAACTGTTTCCAGCTTACGTCCGCGTAAATACTATGCATCAAAATTCTCGAGACGAAACGAGAACACGATGGAGAACGATACTGAAGGAAACGTCGAGTTTGTTCGAGAGAAGTCAGACAAGTATTTTCGCAAGCACTGCGTTATCACGATTCTTGAACGAATGAAGAGATCTCGGTCTTCGAGGCTCTCAACAGGGCTGTTGATGCGAGAATTATGATATTCTCGCGCCTTGGGTCGTTGGAAGCCAATTAACGCTCGCGAAACGTTTTGTGAAAATTACGAGAGCGCGCGACGTTGTTGAGCTGAAATCGAGTTTAAGATAATTCGAGTAGGGAATAGCGTTTTTCGAAGTAATTTGGAGTATTTTTTTAAACGTTACGTTCTATTCCTCTCGATCGGTAACAGGAAGTTCTTGGAATTTAAGAAATCTCCCAGAATACTGTTCGAATAAATGAACTAATTACTCTCTGTAATCAATATTAGATTTCTAAAATTTCGAGATCTCTGAAACGTATAACTTTCTAGGATATTAATTAAGCGAAGGGAAATATAGACGAACGTGCTATTCCTCTAATTGGTCTCAAAATTGTCTAATTTCGAGGATTCTCAAATTGAATAAATCCTCTAGAATATTCGTTAACCGAAAGGAAATATACACGAGCTATGTCCTATTTTCTCTAACGAATATTATAACAGGATTTTCTAATTCCGACATCTCACAGATTACATGGATCCACTCTGACCTGATTCGAGATTTGTCAAATTGAAGAAATCCTTTGGAATATTCACTATTTGAAAGGGATCTATGTCCTGTATTCCCTAACGAATATTATAACAAAATTTTTCAATTCTGACCTCGGAGATTTTATGCATCTATTCTGATCTGCACCGAGATTTGTCAAATTGAAGAAATTCTTTAGAATATTCACTATTTGAAAGTAAATATATATGAGCCATGTCCTGTATTCCCTAACGAATATTATAATAAGATTTTTCAATTCTGACACCTCTGAGATTTTATAAATCCACACTGATCTGCATCGAGATTTCTCAAATTGAAGAAATCTTTTAGAATATTCACTATTTGAAAGTAACTATACACGAGCTGTGTCCTATTTTCTCTAACGAATATTATAACAGGTTTTTCTAATTTCGACATCTCACAGATTACATGGATCCACTCTAACCTGATTCAAAATTTCTCAAACTGAAGAAATCCTTTAGAATATTCACTATTTGAAAGGAAATATATATTAGCTATATCTTGTATTCCCTGGCGAATATTATAACAAGATTTTTCAATTTTGATACCTCTGAGATTTTATGGATCCACCCTGATCTGCATCGAGATTTCTCAAATTGAAGAAATCCTTTAGAATATTCACTATTTGAAAGGAAATATATATGAGCTATATCTTGTATTCCCTGACGAATATTATAATAAGATTTTTCAATTCTGACACCTCTGAGATTTTATAGATCCACCCTGACCTGCATCGAGATTTCTCAAATTGAAGGAATCCTTTGGAATATTCACTATTTGAAGGTAAATATATATGAGCTATGTCCTGTATTCCCTAACGAATATTATAATAAGATTTTTCCATTCTGACTTTGAAGATTTCATAGATCCGCTCTGACCTGCATCGAGATTTCTCAAACTGAGGAAATCCTTTAGAATATTCACTATTTGAAAGGAAATATATATGAGCTATATCTTGTATTCCCTGACGAATATTATAACAAGATTTTTCAATTCTGACACCTCTGAGATTTTGTAGATCCACCCTGACCTGCATCGAGATTTCTCAAATTGAATAGATCCTTTAGAATATTTACTATTTGAAATGAGGTATATACGGTTTCCAACAATAAAATTTCCTAATTTTTCATTTTCAGAGATTACACTTGTAAATCAAGACGAAACTTCAAAGTCAGATCAGAAGGTAGAAGAGACAGCTACGCTTATTCGATAATTTAAAACGGAACTGTAGTCTAGGATCGACTAGAATCGATTCAGTGCGCGTAAATAAGACGTAGCCGGTAATAGATGCGATCTTGAGATGACTAATTGGCCTAGAGCGTGATTAATTGCGGTACCTGTCGCGCGAAGTAACTATCGAGAGTTCAGATCGCTAATCCTGTGATTCCTTCGACCATCGAACATCGTGAATCACATTCAAACTCCAATTGAACGTTTGTAAAACGATCTACGACGATCGGTGATCTTGAAACGATTAGTTAACAGCCGGGTGCGAGGCACGGAATAATTAACGTTAATTTCCAAGTGCGAGCGTGTGCTAAGGGCGATACGAAGACTACCAAGATAAGAATATTAATCATGCGACGAGTAAAACACGCGGTTGAGCAGCGTCTTACATAGAAAAACGAAAGTAGACCAGTTTGATTAATTTCCAAGAAACTTTGTAACGATGATGATGATCTTCTCAATGGACGATAATCTGGCGAAGTTTTTAATGCACCCACGTGTATATCTAACGAAGTTCTTGCAACCTAACTTTTTATAGCGCACAGATTGCTGCTCTGAAAGTTCCACGAATTTCTTAAATTTCTATCAACGATAAAAAGACCGAATATTTTTCCTTTAATATTTCCTTTAACGTTATGACGACCAGTTAACCTTACTTTTATTCCAGAAAATTAATAAAATATCGTTTTTGTTATATTTATGGAAAAATCAATAATTTTGAATGTTTGAAAAGCGCAATGTAAAGTCTAAACAGATAAATAGATGCGTACGGATCAAGAGTTTAAAACCACTACGTGTTCCATCGAATGCAACAACTTAAGAGAGAGAGAGAGAGATTAATTAAAAATTCTGTTATCTTGAAACCTTTTATACGTAAAAATTTATCGACATAAGTCGATTATTGATATCTGTAGCATCAGCACCGAATTAATAACGAAATTATCAGGCGACCCGACACAAGTACGACCAAAGAAATATTTCCAATCTTTTGACCAATGATATACATCGTATACAATGTACATAATTAACGCCCACGCATTAGGATCGTTCGAATGGTCATCATAGCATTAATATCTATTTAAAAATTGCAAAATACAATTGGAAGAACAGAAACAGGTGATTACCAGTGAGCCCTAGCATCGCGTAACAAGAAAGAAATGGCAAAATGTGCAATTCGTCTGTGTACGAGTCACGTGAACCGATAAACATGATAATTAAGCAGATAATTGGTGTGTGCACGGCGACGATGTGTTGGTGTGGCTAAACGTGCGTGTAGAAAGTGTTAAAGGATCGTAATTAGAGTGGTCGTCGGGGGATCGAATGGGGTCGGGGGATGACGAGAAACGAAGGAGAACGAAGATAGAGGAAACTCGAAGAATATTTGAAGTTGAACCGAAGCTGGCAAACAGCGATATAAAAGCGCACAAAACAATACGAGATTCAAGATTATATATATATGTATATTATATGTATATACATATAAATAAAGATAGAAATAGAGAGAGAGAGAGAGAGAGAGAAGGTGAGTTTTAAGAGACAAGGAGTATGTTCGTAGGTTTATGACTTTTCTTTCTAGTATGGTGTAATATGAGTTTTGTGTGTGTTTTTGCGATGAAAGTGGCACGAGAGATCTTTTTCTTCGTCTGTCTACGCGTTCGGTAGTTTGCACCCTACGTTTCTCCCCCTCGTTTAAAATTTCTCACTCACTTACTCGCTTTTTCTGTCTCTTTTGTTTTATCGAAGGAAAATAATTGGGATTGTTGATTTACGGAAGAGGTTCGAGGAATTCCAAGGCTCGGTTATTTTCAATTGGTTAGCGGAGTTGGCTTTCTGAAACGGAAGTCTCCTTACAAGTTGACCGTCATGACGTTACTAAGTAAAATAAATAGAAAAGAAGTAACGTCATGGTTAATTAGATAATACCATCAAATAAAAACTGCGCTATTTAATAACTGATAGTTTTCATTATATATACTAGTAACACGTTGCGAAGAGTAAACATCACGGTTCTCTACATCGAGAAACTTCGATTTATGATTTTCAAGGAGACTGCGAATTTTTACGAACGTAACTAGAGAAATGGGATCTACATGAAAATTTGCCTTTTCCTGTATCCATTACATTTTACCATATTCGGTGCAATATATTCCGTACATTTTTGGACATTCCAATTTCCCATAAATGACAATCAACGAACTAAAGATATTTGATAAGAACGTGTATGTTCCAACTATGATCGAAACAATGTAAATTATCTGGAATACAAGTGTTCTCAATCATTCCACTACTTCCTGCTTTTAAAATTAATAAAACGTAAGGACCATATACTAGGAAATCGCCAAATACTTAAGTCTTTAAATAATTATTTTTGCACGATCGGATCTCGCATTCAAACTCGCACGTACGAAAGGGAAAGGAGTATATCTCTGGAAAGTGAATGGAAATAGGTCGTCGAAGGCGGAGAGAGTAAAAAAGAGAGTGAAAAAGGCAGAGAATAAAATTGCAACGAGAAGAGCCAAACGACACGTGAGACTGGAACACCGAACAAAACGGTTGGTGAGATCGAAAGCAGCATTTCTCTATCCTAAGACACATACGTGAGTAATAAAAGAGGTAGAAGCATGGGCCGTTTCATTAATACCTTCGACTTCGCCTAGACAAAAGCGTGCGACTACTATTTACATATATAATAATGATATAACAATCAGATAGAGGTACGTACGTACATGTACAGGTGTTATGTATAAATATGTGAACAGAGTGTGTGTGTATGTGTGTGTGTCTTTTATATGTTCTGTGCTCGTGTGTTAATATACATATACGTATATAATATTCATTATATAATAGAGAGAGAGAGAGAGAGAGAGAGAGAGAGAGAGAGAGAGAGATACTTAAGAAACTTCGGAAGATGCAATGGTAATATAGATATGTACGGTATCATGCTGTTTGCGTTGGATTGTGACATGCAAAATGTCTGCTTCTAAATGTTAGAATACGATTTCTCTGCGCGAAATATTCTTTCGATCGTTCGGGCATTGACAGGTGAAAAAGCTAAGAAACATTTTTCGACCATTGGCGAACAATTAATTCGTAGGTTTCCGTTAAACAAACTTTTCTAAGTCCAACTAGCGATACTAAGAGCGTTCTATTTATAAAATTCTGAACAATATCGTACAATTGTAACAACTTAAAAAAGAAAATAAGAAAAATTATATCTTTCCCGTTAACGAAGAAGAAATTCGACGATGAATCAGCCATTTTTCTTATCGCAATCCAACACTTGCAGGTGGATTAGTAAAACGTCGCGGCAATGTCTGTGAACCAAAATACGGCGTGTAGCGAGACTAATTAACAAAAGGTGATGTCTCTCTCGAGAAAAAGATCGAACGTAGGTCTCAGTTTGGAAAGATCGATTCCGATCTCGACAGGCAAGTCGTTATCAATCGTTTTTGGTTAGTTCTCACTACTATCGTCTCCTGCTTTTGCCTCGTCTCTAATATCTAAATTTTGTGTGTGTGTGTGTGTGTATTTGGGTGGGTGTATCTGTCTCTTTTGTGCATAATATGTTTTCTCTGTGTATAGAAGTGTACGTGTGTGTATACGTGTACCGGCCTTGAAACGCCTTGGGAAACTCATCAGAGAAAGAGAAAGAGAAGGATAAGAATGGAGGTTGGTTAGATGTAGCTTCGGAAAAAATGAGGTGTGACAAAGTTTCATCAAATCAAATGGGCAGCATCTCCCGAGGGTCTCCTCCGCGACCGGAAGTGGCGGCAGCCGGCTCACCGGGTGCACCGTGTGTCCGCTGCTGCGTCCATTTTGAAACGATCTAATTTTTTTTTCTTTTCTTCTACCATTAATTTCTCGAGCTCGCTTTTAAAACAACTGCTATTATTATTATTATTATTGTTATTATTGATCTCTGCTATTGATATTATTATTTCTTTTTTTAGCCCTGCTGTTCTCCTCTGATTTATACGACATGAAACAAGTGTTATATTTCAATGGATTCTTAAAAACATTGTTAACAGAATATTTTCTGGATAGTTTATAAATAATCGGTGTTGTTGTACACTATGATTTTACGCCGCCTCTTATGTACTCCCTTCTTCTATGAATAAATTATTCTAAAAATAAGAGTATACCCGTAGAGAGGCAAATGTGAAGAAGCGAGGTGAACATCAGGGTTAAACAATTTCTTTTGCATGTTTTTTTGAGCTCATCGAGAATTTATATTCTTCACCGACGCAAGAGAAGATCGTGAAGTATACTACATGAAGCTTATTAGCTGCCGTTTGCTTTTCTTTTTCTTTTCTTACGTTTCCTTTGCATATTACAATTACCATAAGAAGTATTTGCACACCATTGTGTTTACCATAACACGTACATGATAATTAATCAATCCAGATTATAGTAAATCTCTTCTTATCGTTTAGTAACTTTCGTACTATGAAAATGAAATGTAGAAACTGATCAAAAAAAAAAAAGAAGCTTCATTAAAAAAATGCAGGTGTGTGCAAGTACTTTTTGTAGCCACTGTAGCTTCGATTGAACTGTTACAAAACGACGAGAAGATCGTCGAAAGGACTACAAAGAGAATCGTGGAGGCGATTCGCCATTTGTTTAAGAAAAAGGTGTCGCGTGTTTCTAAGGAGAAGGAGGAAGGAGATGATGGTTTTTGGTATTTTAGTTACTTTAGATACCACAGTTCGTCAAAAGCAGCTGCGAACACAGTTACGCAAGGTGCACCGAGCTGCCTTATAACCAATGGGAGCTAAATAATGATAAAATGCGGAATGCTAGCTAGTAAAAATGCAATAGCTCGTCTAACAACTACGAGAACTAACACCATTGGTTATATTATGGTATGTATGTACGTGTCACTGGCACATACTCAGCGCGAGACAAGTGCGCCAACCGACTACCTTCGAATTTCAAACTATCACTACCTTTTATATAATTATAGAAAATTATCTACTTTTTAATCCGATTATATCACTTTGTACTAAAATTGTCTTTATTTGTATTTTTATTTCACGTATAGCTCCTTCTATCTGCCTCACTTTTTCCTCCTTTTCCAGTAACTTTTACGAGAAACAATCTTATTATCGAAAGGATGAAAAGAAAAATGGTAAGTCGATTAGCGCTCTCCTCCGCGCCGGTCTCAAAGTATCTCTTCTCCAAAATGCTGCACTTCATTAGGGATGCCACATTCCATTTACATTGACGAAGCTTTCGAGAAAAGGTCTCTCTCACAGACTCGCGCGATCATCACACACTCTCTCGTTCGCCTTAGCCTAATCCTTATTTCATGATATCCTTAGTCGAACGTCAACATCTCGCTCGTGTCTCCGTTAAAATAATCGTCGTTAATCGGTCGACGATTATTTCACAAAGAAGTCGAGTCGATGTTGAACGATTTTACTAGGTTAACACGAAGAATACGAATAACTTAAATCCGTGACGGGATCGTTCAGTATCCTAAAGAGGAATTTCATAGAATACATGAATCAAATTTCTCCAATCTTTTCTCTAGAAATTAATGATCACGATATATACTCTCGTTTCTACTTTACACAATTATCGAATTACTTCTACTTATTTCTCCTTCCTTTTTTTCTTCCTTTTTTTTCCCTCCCTATTTTTCTTGCCAATTGCGTGTAGATTTCACATCGAGGATCCCGTCACGTCCTCGCGATCACTTAAATGCTAAAAAGCGATGGCAACGCGTTCACCGTAGTCGCGCATATTTCTTAGAGAATGTCGCCGCGGCATTTCAATTTGCAATGCAAAAAGTGCGTCGCCTGGTGCCATTGTCGAGTCGTTGGATCTCTGACGCGTAATGAATGCCGACTTGTACTTCCAGTTATACGCATCGACGGAGGTCGCTTTTCTGCAATTTATCTCGGCTTTCCTATCGAACGATTTCCCGTTACTTCCGCTCGGCCAAGGGCTCTTACACAACTCCGTACTGTCCCGATTCCTAGAATTCGGTTCTTGGCGTTTTAATTTCTCGAATGTTTTCTATTATGGTACCTCACGTTCTTAGAATTTACAATTTGCTCGAGTTCTACCAGGAATAAAAAATGTTCTACGTACGTATAACAGCGTAATGGATATTTCCCGACCATCAGATTAGGAAACAGTCTGTGAGTACCATTATCCAATAGTACCAGACTGAAAACGATAGAATTTAACTAAGCGTTAAACTACAACGTCATCGTGAAGAACGAAGACCTGAAACCTCGATAAAACTGTTGCAAGTCCAATCAAATTATGATCACCATACGCCTTATCATCGCAAGATCGATCCTGACTAATACCACATCCGATGATTGATTAATATTTGGTAAAAATGAAAAAAACGTTCAAGTAGCTGAACTAATTCTACGTTTACGGATAAAAATTATCAGACGCGGTGGATGAGTATACTTCCAAATAGCCTAAATACTGACGAAACGTTAAAAAATTCTCGATTAATCGTGAAAATTTTAAATTAGAAAACACAAAAGTTCCAAATGGAAAAACGATTAAAGGCGACAAAACCTCAATTGCTTCGATTTTTCAGGGGACCTGATTGGTTGGTCGAATTGGAGCGTGGCCTTTTATCGAGGCTCGGTTTATCCAGAATTCCGTGAAACTTGGCGCGACCAATCGGATCCGACCACGCGTCGCCAAACGGCGAAAGAAAGAGGATGAAAAAAAAAACCGTTTCACGGATGCAGGATGATCGGTTGCTGGATAACTATCGTCAACGAGTTTAATTAATCCCCTTTCAGCATGCTGTAACTGGAACAGCTATATTCCGCTTTGGGATTGGCTGTTGCAACGACGGATGTGACTCGAGCTACACTTCCTCTCAGCATTCTACGCCACGATCGAAATAGACCTCCCTGTCGTGACCTAATAGCCAAGCATTAGCGATTGTCGTCGTCTTTCATTCGATTAGCGACTTCGATTGATTGCCTGCTCTCTGATAGAGTGACTATTAGGTTAATGAGTCTTTTATAATTGAAGGTCGGTGTCTAAACGTTTGGAAGAATCTCAATACGTCGATATAGTTTGTAATTAGGCAAAGTGGAATTCATTGTACGACATACTAAGACTGCAAGTGCTCTGTATTCGTGCTTTGTATCGATGCTTTGTACGTGACGTTAACGCTAGAAATAGCGTCTTTGAAAAATCTGTTTAAACGTTTCACACTCATCGAAGATTCGAAAGAAGTAAATTTCTAATTCAACGAGTTTACAAAGACCTGAAAGTTTCTATATCTCAATTCAAATGGAAGCTTATCCCATTTACCGACAATAACCATTCGGCGCTCTAACTCTCGAATCTTAATTTTTCCAGCAAAAAGGAACAAGCCATTCCGTGAAAAGAAAAGAAGGACCAAGTTTTTAGCACAACTCGACGGAATGATTCTTAATACAATTTACGGCACATTTGGCCGTTTCATTAAAGCCACGGGTAAAATAATTACCCAAACGCGAAAACTTTGAAGCACGTTTCGATTACTCGTCGAGCAACAATGAATTCCGCTCTTAGCGAATCGGCGAGAATAGTTTTGAATATGCAATATGCAAGCTTGGAAATTTCCATCGCGTCAAGTTTCTGGACCAGGGTCCTCGAGAATTCGTCTTCGAGCGGTGGAAAGTCCGTGAGAGGGCAAGGATGGTCGTGCCGTTTCTTGGAAAATCATCATTCGCGTTTTCGTTGCTGGAAATAATGGATTTCTGATCTAATTACACCAGCCAAGACTCACTGCCGAAGAAGCATCCTTTTCTTTCTGGGAACTATTCGCCTTTTGTTATTGCTCCGCGTGAAACGTTCCACGCGATTTCATAATCTCGATGAACTTCGCCAAGTTTGATGGTGCGAGGAACAACGAGATCGTCCAACCAACTCCAATTAACCTCTTGGGAACGATGCACCGTTGCATTCCGATTTATATCGCGTTCGATACTTCTTCTTAAGATTCTCTCAGCAGAGGATCTAAATATATCGGTAGTAACAGCTGGATGTTACGAATATTTCGATTAATACTGAAAATAAATGGGTTTGGTAATAGACAGGTGAATTCTTAATTGATGAATTATATGCAAATTTTTATCAACGTACCTGAACTCGAATTAATCGCGATGCTTGAAAGTGAAAGACGGAGTTGCTGTTTTTCTATGAAAATAAAATCGTATCGTTCGAAGTAATCGTACGGAGAAAGAACAAGAGAAGCGAGTCTTCAAAGAACAACGAGACCAAAAATCAGAGTACCATGATAGTAAAATGACTTTTCCTTGTTATTTGATATTTCACTATATCGACGAATTCGGTTATTTTACGTTTCGCCTATTTTACATTTTAAAGGATTCGTAAATACCAAAATACTCTAATTGAAAATAAAAATGTCTATATCGTCCAACGATTCAGGTTATTATTAAATAGTCCTGAAAGTGTCTTTCTTTCGCAAACGTGTTTTTTTTACAACAGTGCACCTTCGTACAAACGTGAAACCAGGTCTGTGAAATGTCACGGTGTTTATCTCAACAAAACAAAATGGATCGTACGTAATTCGATAAAATAATATAAAACAGAAAACGTTGTGCGTCTATCATTTCCTGATGAAAACGAAAGAAACTTTTTGGACAACCTAATATAATTCGAAAATCATTACGGTAGTAAGATTCTAAACAGCAATCTCGGAATATTATCGTAAAGTCTGAAAATAAATAAAAATATACGATGCAAGAAAATAAAGCACTTGCATCGAGAATTCCTATGAAAAGATTCTAAACAACAATTTTAGAATATTATCGTAAAGTCTGAAAATAAATAAAAATATACGATGCAAGAAAATAAAGCACTTGCATCGAGAATTCCTCTGAAAAATTATCCGCATTCGAATGAATCGTTTCGATCGTCCCTGATGCTTCTGGCACTAAAACTTTGAATTGGAATTGCGATGAAATCTCGCTACGATCCTTCCGACAACAACAAAGATGATTGTTAGAACGATGCGAATTTATTTTTATAAGAAGATAATTTAGTGGACAATGGACGGGCGTGCGTGACATCGTTAGCGACCGATGCTATTGGGTTACTGGTACCGCCAGAGCTTGATGAAGTGCACTTGAGTGTACTTGACGCAAAGACGCTGAATATGCAAGCTCACCGGATGCCGGCTGTCGGCACGATGTATTACTGCGGATCTTATCCAGACCGCTGTCATCCATATTGAAACCTATTTGCATTTCAAACTCTCCTATACACTTGGAATCCTCTATGCCTCTCTCCCTTTATTCTCCTAGATCTCTTTTTTCGTCCTTCCTCTGCAAGCTTCGATTTTCTCATGCATAAACGAGCGACAATTAGAACTGCACGCTCGCGTTACTTCTGCCTGGTGTTTGATTCGATTCGCCGGAGAATCTTCAACGTGAGTCTAAGGAATTTGAATGTCGAGAGAACGCGCGGAACATTGCGCGGCAAATTAGATCAAGACTATTGAATTTTGAGAGTGAACGCTGCAACTCAAAGTTACTCGATTACCTTACGAGACTAAAAATCCGAATGATTCGTTCGACTCGTTTCGCAGGAGAATCTGCAAGATGAATTTACGAAATTTAATTAACTCACCCGTTGTAGATATTAGGCGGAAAATTGAATTGCAATCGGCGAATTCTAAGAGCAGACAGACATCGAAATTGCAAGTTATTCAATTGCTATCTCGCAAGCTAAATAACCCAAGTTTTGATTTACGATTCGATAAGAACAGAAGGCTTTATCATCGCCAATAAGGACAGAATGTTCAATATCAAACTTCGTATCCTCTCAATCGAATAATCAAATCAAATAACTGCGAGAACCGTCTCTTCCATCTCCGATATCCGTATCTAACCGCTGCTCTTTGTCACGCACTCCATATCTCTAGTAGAAAAGTTTCAACAATCCGGAGAAACGTTCCACGACAGACCTGACTAACGACAGAAACTCTACCCTTCGAGAGAAGCAATTTCATCGTCTCATCTGGCGATATTCTTAATATTTCATTCCTCACGCAGCCACAATTTTCAAGCGCGACCTTCTCTCCCCTTTAGGCTACACAATAAGCCGATAATCCCGCAGCTCGGTACAAGAGAACAGGGAATAAAACGAAGCAGCCACGACAACTTTGCAACCAGGATCAGAGAAATCACTGGAGACGCGATTCTTGACAAGGCAGATCGCTCGACAATGGCACCGACGGTTTTACGCTACGCTTGGGGGTAGTTTAGGGTACGCGAACGTTTCTCGTCGCCATCGCGCTGCAAAAGAACGAACGAACGACGAAGGGACGCAGCCACACGATCCAGTTTTCACTTTTCTTCGTTTCTCAAATCCACCTGGTCTTCTTGCTTTTTCTTTTTTCTGTTTACTTTCTGCAACTACAAACTTTCCGGAGGGATGAAACGACCCCCGTGGCGCTGCGTCTCTTCGAACGAATGATTACGGTCCCGCGACGTCCTCGTCACCAGGTTGTCTTTCTAGCTGAGTTTTTTTCAAAAGTTTTTCCATAAGAGAAATCGTGTCACGTTGGCGCGGTGATTATTTTATATTGTCAAGGGGCAAAACAGAAAAGAACGGGAACGCATAAAAGACGAGGAAGATTGGGAAAGTTAGAGAGGAAGAGGGACATAAAAAGGTTGTTCTCGACTATCAGATTGTGAAACTCGTCGATCGATTTTGGATTCTGTGAAGGAACTCGAGGGATAGTTCGAGCGAGAAACTCGTGAATCCAGCAAGTTGGAAGGAGGGTAGTTCTAGGGTGTTGGATTAACATGGAGCGTGGAAACGAACTAGGGCCGCTGAGACTTCGAACGCGAATTCATCCTGGTGACGAGGATTTCGTGGCTGGGACACGGCTGTGTGTGTGGCTTAAGTCTAACTGTATTCTTAGGGGTTGGTTGACAGGGGTGGCTCGCAGCCTAAGGGCAACGTGAGCTTACCTTGCTTCCCCTTTCGTTAAATATGATTTCCACGTCGAGGATCGGCCCGAATTGCTGGAAAACAGAAAGCAATCTCTTGAGAATTCGTTAGAGTGTGTTTAATGAGATAGGAGCAAGAGGAGAATTTAATAAAACAACTCTATCGATAACAATCCTTATCACGTAAAATGTACAAGACTAAATAAAACTATAGGTTCTAAAATTAAGCGTGATAATCTAAACCATTATGATGAACTATTATCATAAGAATAGAAACTCGAAATATTTCAATGCTCGAAGAAGAATTATTTATTTAGTCTTTTTATCATATTCATAAAATTAAATTATTAAATTTTAACGATATAACCAACCATATAAAGATACAATCAATTAAGAATTTCCAAAAAAAAAAAAAATTCCCAAGGAATTCAGGTGGAAAGAGTGAGACTTACCCCAAACATTGCCCTGAGATCAGGGTCTCGAAAACGGAAAGGTATATTGCTGACATGAAGGCGTTTTGGTTGACCTTTTAGATCGGAACCCTGTGTCGCTGTCGCAGGTGTAGTTGCACCTGAAGTGACAGGTACTAAAGAGCTGCCTTCGACGGCGCCCTCAGGATTGGTTTCGTTGCCAGCGGGTGTAGGTGCTGGTTGCTGGCCACCTCCTCCTGCAGCTGCAGCTGCCGCGGCCGCCACTGCTGCCTGAAACACCTCCGACTGTCGTCGAAGATCAGAGATAGTATCAGAATCATCGTACAGCTTGTATATTTGAGATTTGTCGTTTATGTTCATAAAATATATATTCAAAGGTATTTACAACGATTTGTCAATAGAAATGCGAGACTTTGTAAGAAATTTGAAGTGATTTTTAAAGATATGGACGTAAGATGCTTTCGAATTTTGTATGATTTTATATCTTTATACCAAGTGCTTCTTAAAAATATAAAGAAAATATCCTTTTACGTTTATTAAATTTTATATAGCATGATGATATTTATCGTAGATTCTTAACTTTCAGCAATAATGATTTCTAACTTAAAGGTGACTTAGAAATTAATTATTAGTAATTGTAACTATAATAACTATTAATCTATTCTATCATTACACCATTGTAACTCCGCCAAACAATTCATTTGCAACAGATGTTGTTTCCTATATTCCTAATCACAGCTCAATGAATCTATATCCCTAACAAACGAAGAAAATCGCTAAACCCAAGAGTCAATTAACGAATACAAATATTTTCTATTTCTTTATTCACGCCAATAACCCTTTAATCACGAAGCAGAAAATTCCAAAGCTCGACTTAATTGAATTCTCCGTAAATGCCTCTGACAATATTCGCAAAAAGGAGACAAGATGTTTGCTACGAGGTTCAGAGACGCGATCGTTAACATTCCGATTCCGCAAACGGTACAGAAGCCGCAAGTAGAGCCGGCTGTAAGTGGTCAGCCACACCGGCCGACCTTATCTCGTTCGCGCCACTAACGAGGCTAAGTAAACACACGTCGCGTATAGTCAGACGCAGCTGCCGTTGCGTGGAATTTCTGGCTGTGCTACTGAATACCGTTTCACCTTCAACTTTATCACGTCTGTCATTGCTTATACCGCCACGGTAACTATCCACGGTTACTGGAACTAAAGCAATTTCCATCCATGAGCCGGCTATTAATAAACACTTTGTTAGAACGACACGGTCCCTCTGGCTTCCGTAGAAAATAGATTACGGTGTCCTTTGTGACGAACAAAATTGGGCGAAATATGACTACCGATTGTCGACGTAATATCACGCTAACTTTCAAGGTTAAATTGCTATTAAATTATTGCCACGATATTCGAAAGTCGATAAATTAAAAATTGAAAGTTATAAGCTTCTTTCTTACAATTTTACGTTAAGCTGAGCAATCGGGTGATCGTATTTTTTAAAATTCGTTTGGAAAATTTGATTTCTTACGCTGTTGCAATAAAAACTATAAGGCATTCTCTGTTATTTTTATTATAATAGAGGATTTATTATCTCGATAACTCGTAACTTACGGCTTGTAAAATTTTGTTAATGGCTTCAAGTACACGCGTAATAATAATCAATTATTATCCTCGTTTTAGTTACAGAATTCCTACTTCTTCAAATTTCTACGTTAGGATTATAAAATTAGCAATCTACATAATAATTTCCAGTTCAATTTTCATTAATTTTGTAGCTTGATTAAAATTTCATTCGCGTAGCAGCATATCGAAATCTACTATTCTTTCGATTCATTTCGAGGCGAAGGACGACGTTGCTTCAACGTCGAGCGTCGGACCCATCGAAGACGAGTTTGATACCACGTTTCAAGAACGCGGCAGACGTAATGAAATTTAGATAGGCCAGAGAGGCTAGAGACTGGCTCCTTCCCTCTCCGTGGGAGACTCACGAATTATTCATCGAGCATCGACGATGCCCACCGATGCCCGATACTACCAGAGATTAGGGTTTGCAGAGGGAACCTTCGATACGCTTCCAGACGTATTCTACGACGTGGGTAGCTTGTATCACGGTGGATTAAAACTTTGTTTGCTCCAGCCTTTGGGATAAAGAGGATAGAGCAGCAGCGACAGAATGGAAGAACCACGGTCACCTCGATGGCTACTCGAGAACACCCTCGATCGGCATTCTTTTTCGAGGACTTCTTACGATAAAATATAACGGTGTTATTGATATTTTTGCGTATTGCTTTCTTATGCGTTTTTGCGGGAATATTAATAAGATATCGCAGGAATATTTCGATTATCCAACGAACATTCGAAATATTATCTTTGGTTTCCTTCATTTAGCGAAAATCTTATTAAGGGAAAATCGATCCTATCCTATCTGAAGGGAATAATTTTATCAAAATATTCTGCGTTTAATTTCCAATCGTTTCTTTCGGAAAATTAAAAATTTCACACATTTTTTTACAAGATTACAGAATGATATTGGAGAGTTGCGACGAGATATGCGAGCCGAACGATTAATTGAAAAAATTCTGATTGAAGGAGTGACAGAAGGATACACGAGGCAAAAAAAATAGAAAGATCGTATATGAATTTTCCGCGTTTTTATCGCTCTTTCGCCTCCCGTCGGGGCTGTCGAAGCAGCTTGCGAAAACGAGGCCGATTGCGTCGCGTTTAATCGAACGAAATTGCCATTCCAGCTTTTTTTTATTGCTGCCTCGTTTCAATCCACGCGGGAAAATTTTACGAGCGTCCGACACTCGTTTCAATTAGCCAAAATTATTCCAATTCGATGGGCGACAGACGAACCGTACACTGTTCCAATTTCATTAAAAATGTATCGTTCCTTGGATAGTTATGGATTTCTTTTCCCTTGTCTGTTTACAGCATTTGCGTTTAAATAAACATCTTCAGGATAGGTCTGTTTGGAAAAAGGAATATTTGTGAAAATATAAACATCGTGATTGTCATTTATTTATTTTGTTTGCGGATAAATGGTAGACAAGGATATTACTTTGCATCTGAGAAGAGTAATAATTGACTAGAATGCTTGTAAAGAAACCGGTTATAAAAGATTTTTATGCTTTCTACTAGGAAAATGAGACGTCTGAAAGTGACAGGTGTATTTTTCAGCAAAACCGCCAGAGATTTTGAGGATCGAGTACTATTAACCCCGAAACGTTGGTAGATTGCCCGGGGATGGTCCTTCGACTGATACAAATAATAGGGATTTCTTTCTTCACTGGCAGGAATTTATCGTTCCCGAAAACTCCTGGCCATTTGTTTCTTCCCCAATTCCTTTAAAGCAGTAGCTACAAAAAGATACAGCGAGGGAATTGCGGAAACTCTGGCCAAGAACGAGCATCGTTAGTCTTCCCAGTCTTCGATTGAACAACCAGTTTCCCCTTAAATTTGCAAATTCGCCACACAAGTTGCTACACGATCACTGGCTTTTTATCGGGTTTTCAGAATAAATCAAAATCTTCGCGTATGAAACTTAAAATTCAATCCTTGCATGCACAGTTTACCACAAAAAAGGAAAGAAAGATCAATATTCATAATAAATCAACATCCCACGTTTGAGCCCACGTTTTCCAACTTCATGGTACAACTATCTCAACCAATTACCCAACCCCCGGGAGTCTTCTTCCCTTCAAAACCTCGTGCTGGAAACAGTTTCGAGCGCGTACAACTCGAAAGCACGCGAAACTCTCGCGGAAGCCTTTCAACACGGGCGGCGGAGGGGTAGAGGGGGCGGATAATTCCATGGAAAACCCACGAAACATTTGAACTACTCTCGAGACGTCCGTATCGGCTAACGAGGCTCCGTGAAGAAGCGCGAATTGAAAAATTTTCGAGACATCGGCCGGTGGACTTTGCCCTACGGCCAGCTCACTCAACGCTGCCGATGAAACTGGATCGTCTGGATGCTTTTTCGTCGTTCAATGAACGACGCGACATCCGCGGGAACGCGGCCATTCAACGTGTTCGTTGAAAAGCAACTTTTAATTTGCGCCTCTGCACCACCGAGTGATTTGAATAGAGTCCTGGCGCCCGACCGCCGTTCGACTTTTCGTATTGTGCGGCAAAACTGTGCGATACTTGCGCTGTCTCGCGATAATGGCCCTTCTACGGCTAAAGGCTGTTTTTTCAAGATAATTTGCCTGCCAGGATCACTTGAAATTTGTTAGGAAAATAACGTTCGAGTGGGTGTTACAGTTTGGTTGAAGAGGCAGTTGAAGATTGTCGGAGAATAGTAATCGACAGACACTGTTAGTGTATTCTTGTTGTGAAAGACGCTTTAAGATGGTTAAGATGGTTGGGAAATAAGATTTAAAGAATAAGCTGATACTTTACGTGATATGGCGATGGTTGATTTCAGATATTTAGAGAATAATAATTGATATTGTTATGTGCGTTGCTGTTGTGGTTTTCTTGTGGATTGAAAAGGATTGAAAAATAAGGATCACGAGAAGACGGGATAATAAGAGTGGGAGGATTTTTATGATAAAAGGATTTAAGTTTGAAAGTAAGTTAAATGAATAGAAAGAAAGGGTTATCTCTCGGAATATAACAGAGCTTCATTTATCCGAGCTTCATTTGTTGGAACAATATTTTAGCCAGTTCCCAATTAACTCAGCTCCTTCTTGATTGAGTCCATTTATCCAAACGTGAACTTCTATTATTTGAATGGAGGAATTGTGGTTAAGGGGCAGAATTAATGAACTTCATTTGTACGAACTGTTTGTCTCTTGACAGCAACTTCAAATTAATGAAATTCTATCGCAGTCGACAGTCTGAATTTAAATATTATAGACTCCAACATTTGTATATCGTAGACGTCAGATTTTGTAATGAAAATTACGTTAAAAATAAGAATATTCATTCTTGTTTTAGAATAGAGATAAATTCGTCCGCAGATTCTCTGAGAATATTTTTTCTCTCGAGATAAAGTTCAGCGCAAAGAGCCCTCGACGTTTCAAGCGGTTCTCAAAATTGTCCGACGATTCTCGAATTCTACAGGAAATTTCCAGGAGCAGCTCAGATTCCCCCTTCGCATGTGTCTCCTAGAGAATAGGATCTCAACTTTCCGAGATTCTTCCACTTCAAAAGTGACTCTCTAAGATCACCTAATCCTTAGATAGATCCTTAGTCCGAGGCAGATCCTTCGGTTCAGGAGTAAATTTCCGAAGACTAAGACTCAGAGCAGATCTCCAAAGTAGATTCCTAGAGAATTCCCTAGACGCGTGATTACTTTTCGTGTGCTTTCGATCGGCTGCTTCAGAAAACGCTACCAAAGGCTGTTTTAGTCTCAAAGCAGCTCGACAAATCCCTCTCGTACTCTACATGATATCGCATATTTAAGAACATTCGAATTTCAAGCTAGAAATAAACTTTCCAAAAGAGGCGATCTCCAAGGAATCCTGATCGAACGTGAGCGTTGAGAAAGTTGACGAATATTTTTGGAACAAAAAGGAGGAATTTTCAAACAGTGGAGGATTTCCACACTCTTTTATTCGAAAAATTCATTACAGGCTCAAATAGTCGATATCTTTTTGAAATTTTGAAGCGTAAATCGATGTACAACGCAGTCATACTTTAACTGCGGCAATGAAAATGAACAACGAAACGCGAAGCTCGTAAGCAAGGTAGCAAAATAGTAGGAAGAAAATATTTTTGAAAATATATATTCGAGAGAACGCGTCAACATAATTCTCCATGAAGAAAGAAGATTAGCCACGAAGTGCGACACGTCTATAAATAATAGAAAGCTGGCGCGTACGATGTTTAAGAAGAGGAAAATCATGCTGGTCTGCATGCGCAAAATGGTGAGAACGAAATGCGGCTTTACGAGTCGCTGACTAACCGGCACCGGATAATTGAACAGACGAGCGACGAACAAAGCGACCACGTCGTCCGGAACCACGACATTGTTCGAAACTCTTCACGCTTGGCTCAACCATGTCCGAAATGCTCCGCGTGCACTTCGTTCGCCTGGGTTAATTAGATACCGACCATTCGACAAACTGTCCTCAGAATCGTACGTCCTGAATCTTGCTCGAATCACGATAATTTACAGTCAGCTCTACGATCGTTGTCTTTCGATTCTCGATGGTTCGCGTCTGTATGCGCGCGTGTGTGTGAAACGATCCAGTTAGCATAGACGTGCCTACGAAGTGAAACTTGCAAGTTAAAATTGGAAAATGGAGGATTTGAGTGTGGCAATCGATAGACTGATTGGAGGAAGAATGTTCGATGGAATTTGGCTGATTAAGAAGAAAAAATTTCATTGAAAAGCTCTTCCACAAGGATGTGATAATAGAAAGAAAAGAGGGATGGATGGAGAAATAAAGAAGAGCGTGTTCTCTTCGGAGTCTGTTAGTGGAGACTTACGAGTAAGACTAATTTAATCATTCGATGGCAAATTTCCTCCTTCGTCTTTATCTATTTAACTTTTGCAAGTATACTATACCTTCTAACTCTATTCTGTTAGAGAAATTGACTTGGAATTCTCAATCCACTCCATTCCACGCTTCGTGTTCATTCTCCCTTTTCTTCGCCTCGAATCTTTCATTCTAATCCTATCATTTTTCCACTCTACAACCCGAGTCCCTACCGTATTCTAAACCGAACCGGCTTCCAAACATGTGTAAGTACCTACAGGGTTCAGAAACTAAATTTATCTGCGATTTTTTCAAATTAGAAACATCGTCGCTTATATTACAATTCCTGTCCGGAATTACAAATTGTTATCAAGTTTCTAACAGCGCAACTCCAACAGACTTCTCGTTTGACTTCATCCTACGTTTCCTTGCTTCGGCCTTTCGCTCAAATCCCCCATTTTTCCAGTCTGCGAGCGAAAGCTGCAGCGCGCTTTAAACTGAACAGGCGAGGAGATTTGGAGGATTGGTAAGGGCGAGCAAATAGGAGGGAGACACTACAGTTCCACGGAGCCCTTTAATTAAAATCTGTTGTCGAGCGTGTCGACTAACCTGGCACCACACAGAATTACCAGAGTTTCTGGTTCTCTCACTCTCTTGGCCAGTCCAGAATTTAGCCAGCCGTCTAGTAAATCGAATTAACGAACGGAATTACTTTAATTAGCGCGGCTAATTAGGCCGCTTTATGAGTCGCGCTAATTACCGCGACTACGCGCGTCACGCCATCCAACGGCGAGTTATCGCGCGCTTAAACAAATTTCGAGCGTTTGCGCGGCGAGCCGAGGGATGTTACAACTTGGCTGGAACGCAACGACGTAGGGGGAAACAACTACAGGATATTTGTTTGATCAAGCTGTTAAACCACGCGGAAAGCAATGGTTAGTCTGGCTTCTGTCGAGGAAACATATCGTTTCTTTGATACGAGTCAGTTGATGTAAATCGACTGGTTAAAACTAGCGGTGATTCCAGTCACACGTGATCCTTAATTTGCACGTTCGTATGGTTCAGTCAAGTTGTGTTATCGTACAATGTTTTACAGTAGGCTGCATCGTGGTAAATAAAGTTGTATTAGGCGTCGCGTGTGATCTTTAACTTGGTTGCCTGTAGCATGGTTTTAGACGAGGACGTGTTTCTTTAGCTGTTTTAAATTCTACATTGCACGAGGAATAACCTTCTATTAATCAAGATGATGATGTGCAAGATGATAATCGTGTCGCTAATATTAATACAAACCTGTGTAGATTTTTGCCTATTTAGCTAATACGTACTCCTTGTACATTTCTAGAGTCTACAGCATACAGCTGTCTGTTATTAGTCGCGATAATTATACGTCGAGCGAATAAATGAACGTGATTACACAAATATACAAAATTGAGGAAGAGTATCTTGAAAGTTAATCCAAATTAAATTCTACTTCTTCGAGAATCCCCGATCCTTCTCAATCCTTAATTCCAAGGGGAACTGTTCAGATCTCCAGAACTTTCGCCAGACGAATATTTCCCCGCTGGTTCGATCCAACTTTCCCTACATTTATCTCCCTTTGTTTCTCGACTCGTACGTGCGTAGAATCATCGAGGGTTCGTATACGTGACGTAACGCCTGCTAAGGAAATCAGGCACCGGTTGTGACAACTTTTGTCGGAGACCGCAAACGTGGCGAAGCAAGGACGAGCAGTTCCGAATGGAGATCCGAAAGCGACTGGACAGAGAACCAAATGCGGTTTCGGTGTGGTGGTTCGACTGACTGACCGACGTGGCGTGTGACCTCGGTTTCACAGGGTCGCGTTCCGCTGCTACATCCGCCGGAAGAGAGCGTTTCCCCTACTTGTGAAGTGTAGCGAGAATGTCAACGAGCGGTACATGAAACGGCTTGGTGAATCCGAGGATTCTTTTCGTGCTGAATATCATGATGATCTTGGCCACGATTTCCCACGCGGAATTGTACGAACACGTGCGATATGCTCGTTAAGATTTTGGAACGAAATTATGTTCCATCCGTTGCATGTTCGTTTCAGGGTAGACGGTGAATTTTTTTCTGAAGTTTTTTTTAGAATGTAGAATTCTTAGAATAGCTTAATCGTAAAACTATGTTGCCCTTCTATTTCATCATTACTCGTAAACGCGAGTGTGCAAATGTTAAAGTCTCCGCTAAAGAAATGGAGCGAATGCTCTTCTTCTTTTCCTTCATCGTACGAATTAAAATGACGAATTACCTGATTACATTCAATCGTGGATTTTGTATATTCTATCGCCCGCGTATTTATGATATTGATGTGAGAAAAGAGACTACATATTTTACAAAGATAATCGGTTAATCGGTAATCAACTAATTATTTACTATCGAACGGTACCGACCAATCACGACGATGGAAAACTAAAGCAAATAAAAGTAATAAATAACGGAATGGAAGTATGACATACAATAGCCTGTTGATCGACGCCGTTCGGTGGCGGAGGCGGACTGAAGCTGGCCGCGGTTGGGGCACCGGGGGCGGTAGGATGTGGGGCACCAGCTGGTGGTGGAACTTGAGGACCGCTGGGTGGTGGCTGTTGGGGTGCGCCACTGTTGTCTTCTTTCACTGGCACCGGGGGCGGCGGTTTCACCTCACCGGCCGCACCAGCCGCTCCAACGACACCCGCTACGCCGTTTACCGGCGGGGGGAAGACACCCCCACCGTAGGGCGCAGCCATGCCTGTCTGCACCATGTGCTGCAAATAAAAATAAAATTGATTATTCCACGAGCTCCTTCGTTTGGTCAGTATCAAGTATCGAATAGTGATTTTGGATAAATCATTCAATTCCTCTAGGTAATGGAATATTTATGTAGATAGCAAAGCTTAGGTATTATGCCTGAATGGCAAAATATCTCGCTGTTGGAATTTCTAAATTACCTGTAATACGTAAAAACGTTCAAATATGAAAATATTTATAAAATAATGTATAAAATATATATGTAAATTTTATAGAATTCAAACTACCCGCCAACCGATATTTTTACTTTTGCTTTGTTTCACCGCCAGTGATTTGCCGAATCGAATAGATCACGAGAGAAGAACGATAATTTAGGATTTACAAAATCGATTCTCCATTTTCCAGGTAAAATTGTTAGTAGATTCGCTATTAACTGTTATCGCATTTAATTTAATTATTGCTAAAATAAACTCGATTTTCCAGAATCGATCGCCTGATTTACCCTAAGCATTTGCTTTATTACATATATTAAGCTTATATCGCAGGTAGCATAGTACTCAAGCAACAAAGTTCTTTGACACAAACATTGCTAAATAGCAGAATATCTAAGTAGCAGAATTCTTAGTTCTTAAACATACTGCTGGAGCCCGAAAATTCTCAAATACATATCGCAACTCTCAAGCACGCCAAGTTATACCTCTTAGAAATTCCTACTAATGAAGATTCTTAGAATACTAGATATTCTACCGCACTTATAAATAGCAAATATTTTGGCACATCACCAGAGTGTCGCGGTTCACCGCGGCCGTTTAGATAATACCATTCAACGAGCAAAAGGATTGCGTTGCATCGCGGACTAATCCTTTCATTCCAAGAGCAAATACGCAACGTCGAAGCTGTTTTCGCTATATTTCCTTCCCGTTTATCCTAACGTTTTATCGCGTTTATGTATATTTTACAGGATCGATGGGTCGAACTGGCACGCCTTACGTAAATAAGAAACTCGAATAAACATTACTCCGTTGGTGGAATCCTGATAGAGTCGTGCAACAACAACTCGGACTTTAGAATTTTAAATGCGACTTGAGAACGAGACGATGATTTGTGCCCGTATGAATTTTTCACGTCACGGCGACAATAAATACGCTCGATACAGGCTATTAGAAGTAGACGCCGCGGACAAACCACAAATCATTTCGCGTGTTGCACGCGCGTCGATTAGCAGCATGCTACAACCCTCTCGTTTTTTCCCTCTTTACCTTAGGATTCGATGAAAATGTCGAGAAAGGAAAAAAAAAAATATATAAGAAGAAAGTTGCTCGTTACTTTTTCCATCGTTTCATTCATCAACCTCTTAATAATCCTGTTTTTAGTATTATTATGGTATAGATGAAACGTATACCGGGATTAATTATAATATCAACGAATAAATTGAATCCTGTGCAAAACGATTGGATTTATGGACAGAGATTAATGGAGAATCGTGCACAAATCGTGTTTATACTCTATTATCGTTTGTTACGCGACCATAGGCTATATATTTCGGTTAAATTAGTTCTGCATTAACGTAGATATTGCTTTACTAAATAAGAATCTTTTTCCATAGAAATGTCAGAAACGTTGCAAACTACCAGATTTAGAAATATTGTTCGTTAATTTTCTTCTACGTACAAAATCCAATTATCCAAAGGACTCTTAAGACATTCGGAAATTGTAACATTTTTATCAGCGGAAAAGTTCATTTCGTCGGAACGTACGGGAACAAAAGCACGATAATTGTTTAAACAATGTATTGGAATAACTCAAGTTACACGCTATACGCGTATTATCTAAAAATCCCTGTTCGTCAAGAGAATCCTGCTCGTCCCCTTTCTACGAATTCCTAATACACGTTAAAACCATCTGGGTTCCATTTCCAGGTTGCCGTGTTCAATCCTCGCGGTAATCCTCTTTTCTTCGCGCTTCTTCGCAATTACATAATCCCGCATTTGCATGCGATCGTCGCGTCACCGTAAGACAATTCTTCTCAACGAAGACTAACGTCTTCCGCTTAAAGAATACTGTTACGAATGCGCACGGCGTCCAAGGCCTGCAACCCCTGCCACAAAATGGAACCGATTTCTCGCGAGGGCAGGATGGAAAATGAGCGCCGCCGGCATAACTCCAAAGAGACAGCTCACGGACGTTCCGTGCGGTGCTCATCTTTCGAGATTATTTGGGAACACGCGGTGCTCCAAACAACAATTTGTTCACCTTTGCGAAACATTTTTCTGGCAGATTCATTTTGCTAGCCAGGGGATCGTACGAGTGGTCGTTTGTTATTTAGAGATCGATGCTGAAAATACGATGCTGTGAAAATACGTTCTGCTGGATATTTTTGAGAATTTCACGGGGTAGGATCGGTTACTCGTGATTTTGATAACTAAACGACGAATTTTTATGTAAACTCGTACCGCTGAAATTAAACTGAATATTAAAGACAATTTTCCTCCTAGTTTCTTCATCGACGTTCCTATCTATGTCCGTAGACGAATATGTGAATTTTTATAAATACGAGAAACCTAATTCTAAGAAGTATTTATGCATACTTTGTACGTTTTTGCGTAACGTGTATTCTCTACATTTTTGTAGCATCCGTACTTTGCACATTTTTCTGGTCATAGTGTCTGAAGAATATATCGTAGAATAATACTCTATGTATAATTGTATGTAGTATATTTTGATGATAATTACGATGATAAAAGGACCTTTGCTTGTAATGTACATGTAACGAGTTTACCCACTCCCATCCATCTTCTTTGACATGCCGGGTAACCCTTTCTTTAGAGCACACTTATGGCATGAGTAATATAATTCTGTGTATTATAGAGAACATACATGTTCCTATAGTACGTGTACACACATATGTACGTTTTCTGTCTAACAATTACCTACAGGTCTATAAGAAAATGAAGAGAACGGAGAAAATGAAGTAGCGCAAAAGAGAATATTCTATGAAGACATGTTGCAACTTTTCGGTTAACCGTGTATTTTATTAACGCGGAAAAAAAGTGTAAAAACTGAAGAAACTGAACAGAGGGACGTGCGTGAAAGTCGGGGACGCCATGCGGTTCGCAAAGTTTTCGCAAACTCCGGTCAGCAGCTGTGCGAGCCGATTAAATCGAATCAACCGTACAAGGCCAACGCTCCTCTTCCGAGAAGCTGAAACTTCTCTTCGAACTTAGCCAGCCAATTTATTTCTTCTGGCATCGATAAACAAGCCGTCGATACGTGGCAGAATCCATCAAAGTCTGCGGATGCCACGTGCAAGACGAACGGAATTCCATTTCCACGAAAGAGGGTACGCGTCGAGCCAGAAATTAATTTCCCACGATCTAGAATGCTTTGTGCTAACTTCTGACAAGTTTTTCGCAATGAAGAATCGACCAGCGACGTGCAACGGTCCAAAAAATTACGCGAAGAAAAAGAAAGTTAAACGCGCGATTCGACTTTAATATCATCGGTGATATCTTACAAGTGACAAGTTACAATTTGCTAGCCGTAACACATATCGTTGCATAACGTTAACAAATTTAGCGGTGAATCAAGTGGAATGTCACACACTCTGAACTATTCGATTACTCCATTTAGCGTAAAGTTATCAGATTCTGGAAAGGAAATGTATGCAATCTGTAATTTGTAAATCATTGTAATTTTCTAAAGAAATAGAAACGATGGATCAAGATTGAAAGACGTGTTCATAAGAATGGATTAATCTCCAACAATCATCTTAATTCTCTCCTCGTTCTTAATACAATCAATTGATTAATACATTTGCTGTTATTGGCGCGTACATTGCGTCGATGCGATTACATTACGATTTGTATCTTGTAGAGTCTCATTAACGATATTGCTTCAATCAAGCAAGAGGATTCTGCTAAACAAGACGCGCAATTCCAAAAATAACGTAGCCATATTTTAATACCAACAGCAAATGTATTAATGAACGAAGAAGACGAACAAAAAATGACCTTCGACTTAATTTTATTTATACGCTTCCTCGTTCGAATACTTTATTCTCGTTTTAACCTCTCCATTGAATCTCTCACGCGAACCAAACTAACACCACCGACATCTTATTGTTCAATTTTCATAAACGACCGTCCTTGAATTTAATTGTACCATTTGCAGTTACAATAAGGAAGGAATCTTTTTTTATAGCGAGCATCGTGTCTGGAACGATCATTAACGAGCACTTTTTTATCGTCGTTTAGAAGCCGAGCCATAAGATTCGGAAGAGGGACGATTTTTCTTCGTTCGAAGAAGAAGTCCCATTGAACGTTATCAGTATGGCTGAGGAATTCGTTGTTTTTTCTCGGCGTGTGGTCAGTTTCGCGGGAATTCGCCGTTCCACGAGAGAAGAATCGCGATGTTCTTAACAACAGGTCCGTCTGTTCTTCTTCGTTGTCCGGCTTTTTGCGAAGGGTCGGATCCAAACTAGCTACGATATAATACAAGGGGCCATTCAGCGCGCGTTTCCCCTTCGGGGGCAGTAGACCGTAGCGTTGGAGTTCGTTGGGTCTTGTGGTTATTGCGTGCGAAACGAGGAGAAACAGGAAAAGCCGTGACTGGGGTGAGTCGATGTCCGAACCCCGACTGCGATTTGCAGACGTGTAATTAGGTAAAAAGTTGAAACAGTGTTCTTGTGTGGAAATTTCGGGTTTGTAGGGGAGTACTTGACTTTCTATAGAATTTGCTAGTGATTATTTAGAGATTAACTTTCTACTAGCACGCTGTCAATTTTTATGCGACTGAATAAATATTCATTTTACCTACTAAATATTATAATGAACATTTTAGTTTTCCTTATTTTTCCGTAATCGTTTTAAGTATTATTTATAATCTGTTTATTAATACACGTCTAATCAGGTAAAAGATTGACATGCGTTGTTCTAGCGGTGATATTTACGATCTACGAAGGGATGCTTAGGCCTTTCTTTTGACATTTGAAAGAGGATTTCATTATTTAGGGTCGTTGGTCTATGAAATTACCTGAAATAACGTTGCCCGGAATTAACTGAGCCTTTACCTTCCGACGTTCGATATTTGATCATCTACCTTGGGATTCGATTTTAATCCACGTGTTCGTCGAATTTATTCTCTTCCATTGTGACGATCGGCTACGATATATATATATATATATAACGGTAATACTATTACAAACACAAAAGGGGTTGAAAATTAATCAATTCTTCTATTCTTTGAGTTAAGAATTAATCAATTCTTTTATTCTACAAGAAATTTATTCTGAAGAAGTTAATTATGCAGTGTGAAAGCTAAACGTGCAGGAATTAAATACCGAAGACTCTAAAGTTTATTTTGAAAAATTTCCTAAAATTCTCAGGTTAAAATGTTTTGTAGCTGTAGAATTTTGGACCGTCAAAATTCTGGATTCCTATATGAAACATAACTTCCAAACTTCTGGAATTCCAGACATTTCTAGCTCTTTCATAGATTTCGCATCCGTATAATAAAAATTAAGAGATATTTTACATAGATTTGGCTACGACAGAAAATGACAAAACTTATTGATTTTTTGCTGCTGCGTGCAGGGATGAATTATCGGCAGCGACGTGGATAAAGCAGGAAAGTCAGTGACCGATCGAGGTTGGTCAAGTCGGGCAGTGTAGGAGATGAACGTAGATGGGACTGGCTAACGTTAAGGCGCTTTCCAATTCGATGCATCGCCATGGAAAACGAGCGAACACACATGGGCACGGTATTGACGTATCGCTGACGCTATAGTGACGCAATAGCAGCCATGATACCAAAGTACGGTGACGTAATAGCATCGACGAACGTTGCGAATTCGTATTCATTGTATTTTTGTACGGAAAGAAAGCTTGTTTTCATGTAATTTCGTTTAAAAATCTAGAGATCTTTCTGATAGGGCTGAATAAGCTGTTTGGTCAGTGTTGAGACATTATGCTGATCTTAAGATTACTTTTAATTGCGTCACATCGACGAAAGATAATGTAATGTTTCTATGTACGTCGCGTTTCCATTGACGAGGTAAATACCAGGAAACACAGGCAAATGTTACCCAGCTTTTAACAGCTAGCGTGAAGACACGCCTTTTTTTTACGTTCGTTTCCTCGTGAAACTGTTCACAGTCAATGAGTAATCACAAAGGAACACGAACGATCAAGAACATTGTTGTAATGCTTAGTTGTTTTGCTTATTTCATGTCTAATCAGTGATTGCAACTACAAAACTTAGATACTTATCTAGCAGAAAATTCATGCTTCTAATTGAGGTTAGGTTGTTAGAAGCATTCGATTTTCAGAGCATCGAACTACCCTATTTCTAAATAATTCATTCATTAGCTATAACTTATTGCTAGGTATCCATGTACATAACTTCAAAATCCCTGAACCTAAAGTCTAAACATTAAAGTCTCCGTGTTATCCAGCAGTACAATAACAGCCAAACTGTTAACTCTGCAAGGCTGCAAAACCGCTGAGATATCAAGTTGAGAAGTTCTAAATATCGTTTCGTATTCCGTCGGTTTCACACTAGGAGTGATCTAACATACGAAGTATCGCAGCGTAGCGTAACGTTGAAACGTAGCTCGCTCTCTTCACGGTGCTGCTTGTTCCTGACATAATGAAACCGTTCCACATCCGTAGCCGCGCTATTCACGCGCTGAAATCTCGTTCGTATCCCGACTCTCACGACACTTACCGCACGCGAATTAAATAACCTACGAGTCGAATAATTACGGAAAATGAGCGTTCGCCGAATTTAAAAAGATTTTCCTAACTAATATTACGCGAATTTAACGAATTCTCGACGACATATAATTTTCTGATTACTCGTCTGGCAACGATTTGAACAGTTAAATTATTCAGTGTTTGCGCCGATTATTATTCACCACTTCGATTGTTGCCGAGTCTACTGTGTTATATAATTCCGACGCTATTAACAAGTGAAAAGGTAGGTAGAACTTGTATGTACAAGTCTCGAGCGTAATTCGATGAAAAGAAAAAGGAAATTGCATATTTTCAAATACTCGTGGCGTTTCATTCGAGTCGATACATAACACAATTATCGCTCTACCTAGATAATGCTAATAGTTTGCCAAGCATTCGCTGTTTTAAATATTCAATTACCAGAGGGCCTGGCTGAAAGCGTCGAGGCAAAAAGCATTAATTAGCCGCCATCGTTCGTCTAACAGGGACGCGGGACAAAAAGGAAAATGTTAGAAATGATCGCCAGTCACATCTTTAATTAGCAATAAAATGAAAAAGCGTAACGATCTCGTCCAAACGTCTCATGTATCCTGTTGGATTCAATGTACCCTCGCGGATCAAGGCTTTATCGTGGTCAGATTTAATTGCTGAAACAGGGTGTAACTTACAACTCACCGGTCCCATTAAACGGCTCGTTAAATGGAAATTCAGCGCGTGCTTGTAATGCTAATTTATTAATGCCGTTTGGGTCGCGAAACGACCAGCTTACGCGGAAAGAGAAATTTATTCAGCTCGCGAGGACGTTGCTCGTCCGACTATCGTCCGGCAAACGGCACATGCAAATTCACCCGTTTGCTGATTCGCAGACCAGTGAAGATGGCAGCAATGGAAGGACGAGAAAAGTACGATGATGTTGATCGTGGTTAATAACGTGGCAAAACAGATACGCTGTTTACGAAGGGATGAAAACGAATCGACGTCAAATTTTCGCTCATTTCAGATCTTTCTATGATCGGACTAATATCGTTAACGATATTTCATAAACCAGTTACCAGCGGCAACAAATCCTTTCGTTCATGAAAGAATATAAAGCAGATTATAAAGCAGACTATTGTTCCCTGCGACATAGAATTGTAATATTTTGTGATTTTAGAAATTAGATAAATTTCTTCTCTCGTTCCCTTGTTCGTCGTTAGTATTGATTTAAGGGATGAAATAGAATTCAAATACACTAACTTCTCAAACTCCGTACATCTGGTTAGCAAATGTTTCTTAAATTACAATACAAGCCATTCCTCTGTTCCAAACTACAACCCTCGCTTTGTTAAATTGGTCTTTTCAAAGTCGAATCAAGCATCGAGTCAGCAATTAGCAAATTCATCGAACCAAAATTACGAAACAACGAAACACGCTTTTCCTAACTTAGAAGCCTTTCTTCGATTTAAACCTCCCATATCTCGCATAAAAAAGCTTCGACTCTGCGCGTGAAATTACAAATAGGCTAATTCTTGCACCCCAAAACGATACTCCTGAGACACTAAACGACCCAGGAGCGTTAAGCGTCAGAGTCTCGACACGGTACCCTTGCTTCCGATGTTTTGACGCCAGCAAAGCGACCGGCACGCCAAGAATAAACCTGGAATCAATAGCGGACGAGTCGACAGGGGGTGGAGGAGAGAAAGGGACAGAGGGTGGAGACACAAGGGGGATCCGGATAGAACGCGCATCATAGCGAGATACCTAAACCGCTTATTGTCTGAGCCGCTTAATCCTTGGACGAAAATGAACGCGCAATTATAAGCGCAATACGGCTACGGAAAGTGCACGATAAGCAGAGGACGCGTCCCATATCCACGTGATTCAAGATTCAGACGTCTTTCGTGAATAATTTATCAAGTGTTCGAGGAAATTTCAACACAATTATTTTAACATGTATCTTCCTTAAATGCACATACAACAAACAACAGAAGATTTATGCGTTTGAATTAATCATTAGCTTAATTGGTTTTTAAATAGTTGTGTCAAAATATTTAATTTAAAAAACTAGAGAGAGAGAGAATTATTTCTGACATTTATGAGGTCCTGAAAATGTCCAGACTTCAGAATTGAAGTTTTATTAATAGATGACGAATATTTTACGTACTCGTGCTTCCTATGAATGAAATATTCCAATGAAGGAAGATATCAGACTGTATCTTTACTGTAGAGATATTGCATGAATTTTTCAACAACGAAAATGAAAATTTTAACAGCCATGAATAATAATTAATAGGCTAGATAGGCGTAATATCAACTAATTGCAATTTCCAGGTACCTGAATTTCCGAATACCCAAACACACACTAAGGAATACGATGCACCTAGATCGTTAGGTGTCGATCTATGGACCCGAATTTCTGAAAAATTCAATATTCGATAGTATCCACGATATCTAAATTCCTGAACACCTGGACATTCCGAGGGCAACCTCACAATATTCGTCGATATTCCTTGCACCTAGATTCCAAGATACGCGCGTGTTCGAATACCTAAATGCCAAGACTACGAGTACCTACATACCGAAGACACATGTACGCATTGAATATCACATGCAAATACATGTTTGTCCAGGTCTCTGACTACCTACCTGTCTATGTACAATATGTACATCGAGAATGGTATATCAACACCGAACAGCTTCGGTATTCAAGCATTCAGCCACACGGAATCTACATACTAAGTGTCTCCATACTGTAGGAGGGTATTTTCCAAATCTTCGGTAAAGACGTGGATTAGGGTTAAGTTTGGATTTCATATCATCCCTCTTTTGCCATGTTACGAAATCCGACTCGAATGTCAACAGCTAAAAATAACGTACATTGACGTTTATGCAACGGATTAGATGAATAATGAAACTGAATAATAAAACTGAATAATCACGTTAGGGAATTAACAACAGCATTAAGAATGACTGTCTCGTTCGAAAGTTCGATAATACGGCCATACGTACGATGCTGCGATAATCCAATTTAATTGCGCAAAATTAAATGCCGTATGTAAATGCTTATGACGTGCTGCACGTGTCTAGATGAGTTTCTAAATCGGATTCGGATTTCGAACAGACTTTTCAAATTCAGAGTTGAACCGAAATCTCTCATCTAAATATTTGACAATTTGATAATTCTATTGTTAGAAATGAATATTAATATTTCTTATCAGTGGATGGTGCTACAACAATGTATCTTAACGCAATGCGAAGGATACTATTATTATAATATAAAAATATTACTGCATGCGTGGAAATATAGAAATGTATTGATGATATATCTGAGAATATAGCTATAATCCTAAATAACGAATTGCCTATAATGAATGCTGTGTTCCATTTTCTACGCTTAAAGCTGACGTCTGAATAACGAAGCTTCTTAATTCTTTAAAATTAACATTCAATCTATTCAAACGAGTTGGCTACCGTGAGATATCAAATGGAGCAGCGGAAAGGCGATTACTCAAGGGACATTAAGGCATTAAGGGATCGGATAACGTTATATCATCGGCAGGAAAGACGATTTCAGCGTGACGACATCGGAAAAAATGCTGGACGTGTCCATCCGGCTAGAATAGGTGTGATTCTTCTGGACCGGTGCAATCGTTGTCGACCGAGTTATCGGGAATTTCTCCGACGTTTATTAGACAGCGAAATAAATTACAGTCGTTGCTCGAATCCGGCTTAACGATTCCAACGAGCTGCAATTTCGTCATATTACACGATACGAGCCTCGAATTCGTCTGCAACGTTTCTCGATTGTCGATTGTGGGAACGACGCCTTATCTTCGCTTCTCAAACGAATCGAAGCTGTTATTTAATGATCTCTGTAGTTGATGCGTTTGAATGCTTTCAACTGTATGGACGTTTTGCAATTTGATTCGTTCAATTCGATGTGATATGGTTGTCGAACTCTGGCTCTCTCTTGAACAATACTAGCAACATATGTACAGTTTATTTTAAAAGATAATGAAACTGTCAACGTATTAATTCGTTCATTTTATTTAACATATATTCCTTTGATATAGTAATAACGATAGAAACGATCAAGGAATAAATGAATAGATTTCTGGTGATTTGTCTTTGAAGTAGTCTCGAGCATCGTGCAAAGAGGAAAATGAATTTTATCAGAAATTTCAGAAATAATAATCCCTTTCTGATTTTAATAATTCTCCGAGGACATTAAATTGAGGACACTTAATACTGCGCTAGGGAAGCGTACCATGAAAATAAGTAGAAGAAGAATGTAGGTTGGAAAATATAACTTTATTAACACACCATTTACCTCCAGCTACTTTAAACCAGCTATTAAATATTCTTAGTCTTTGCATATCAGAAAATGACCATAAAATATAAATTACAAGTACCATTATCTTAACAGTAGCTAAAAACAGAAGCAATTATGGAATGCGGCAGTTTATTATAACGTTCCAAGATTAATACCGATTGGGCGACCGTACAAGAAACAGTGGAACTACGTCTTTAAAGAAATCCTAAAGCATCGATACTATAATATTATCTCGTTTTTTTTTCGTTTCAATAGATATCCTTCGAATATCATTGCTAACGAAGAGTATCGAAGAGCAACTATTTCCTAACGATAAAATCAATCCCTCGGAAGTTCTTAAATTTATTCTAATTTCATTATACAACAAGCTACTAAAGCCCCACACACAACGCCATACAATAAAATATTTCCCATACAGTCACCAATGTCTATAATCACTTCAATTGGTCGCAGTTTTTGCTATCGCGCGAGAACACCGCAGAAAATGAAGAATAACACCTACCGCGGCGAGATCGAAACAGAGAGGAAGAAAAAAAGGAAGCGAAATGGAATTTAGACCGCGGCGGTGCAATTCGGGCAATTTGTTTCCGCGAGGCGTAGCGATTCGAGCCGTTTCCATTCTCGTCTCCCTTTCTTCCCTTTATCCCTGGCTTCCTCCTTCTCTTCTTCCTCCTCTATTCTTCTCTGCCCCCGCTTGCCAAGTTAAATACTCTAATTCGTATTAATGGATGGCTTGCTGCCAGTGGAACGTTTCTAAAGGGGCTCTTCCCAAGCCGCTAGCCAGAATGGACACGTTCACAGAGTACGTTCACACCAATTGACCAGACTTTAACCATCGACTACGTGGGATCTTTGCCTCTTCTGCGCTATGGGGGAGATATCATCGATTTAACGTGGCCCTTCCAACCAGAATGGTGTTTCAACCTCTCCAAGCTAGGCTCCAGGGACTCCAGAAAATTGTATTTAACGCCAGAGAACCACCGGCTGTGATCGATACTCTCCGGAATGGGTGAAAGCGTACGGAATAGAGTGACCGCAAACGCGAGAACTTGGATTTTCGCGACACGGGACAATGGGCCGCTGATGGGCTAAGTGAACTTGGTACTTTTGGGCTGATCAGTGACTCGGTCGATGGGAGGTTAAAGAATTCTTCGTAGAAGATATCGAAATGAAGAGGAAATACAAGTGTCGAGAATATTTATATATTAGAAACGAAGATGTTGAAAAACTAAGTAAAAATCAAACGCGACAGATCGCCTAAGTAATTAACACAGCACCCAATTTCATCTCTAATACATCTCTAATACTCTAAACTAAACCGTTGCAGTCCGCAGGACGAGCCAATTACAACGGTTCACACTTTAAACGATTAACTGAATCGATTGAACATCTCGAAGCATCATCTTACCAACGTGTCAGTGTTTTCTACGTAACCGGACGTGATTACGGCTTAAGGCCCTAGGGTACGTTCAAACAAATTCAAGCAAACTTTAACACGAACACAAATCCAAACGTATTCGAACGAGTCGAAGCCGTGTAACGTTCTCAACGGTTAGGATATATTATTGAAAGGACGTTTTGTGAAACGGCGAGCAATTGACCGGGCAATTTTGCAATCTTCCCTCCATTAGCAGCGCGTCGCTAGCCCCTTTTCCGCCATCTGCTCGCGCAGCCATTGCGTTCGAGGAACTGGAACGCACGAAGCTGTTCAAATCGCACCTCCAACCATTGGCTTTGTCTATGCGTGGGCATATCCAGCAAGCGACTCGACGCTGCTTGACGACGAGTGAATTCAGCATGGGTCGCATGTATTTCTCTTCTGGAACGTGACTTTATTTCTGTCTGAGAGAAGCCCGCCTCCTGGCCCACGCCGAACCGTGATCGTCATTCCGATTCGACGATTCGCTTTTGAATACCACTTACGACGGTTCTTGTTACATAGAAAAGATACCTTGACTCACGCTTTTCAGATACGACGCGAGAGAAGACGGTCTGTGAAATGGGGGCTTTGAACAAATTGCACGTGACGATGTACGTTTCGGATAGCTGAGAGAACGAAATACGCGGCTTCTGGATTCTCAATCGATGGAATTTTCCTTTTCGACGAGTCCTGGAAAGCCTCCGAGCTCACGTTTTTCTGCAAATTATTATAACTATAGGATCGTTCAAGTCGATACGCGAATAATCCGTATTTGACCTGGATCCTTCCATATCAATTTTTCGTTCTTTTCGCAGTTACTGAAAACACGCGTGTTTCTGACTAAATCAACGTTGACTTGTGTCGAGACACATAAACATATATTCATTTGTTTTCACTATACAACACGGCTTATTATTATCTGTATATAATAAAATTATCTATAAATACCACAAATTACTACTTCCATTATTAAAACATCTGCAATAAACTATTTCTATAGAGACTACGCTTTTCACGCAAGTGAAACGCAAGTTTTCTATTAACAAAACATATTAGTCCGCGATATACAGAAATCTGTGTTGAAGTGAAGAAATTATCTGTGAATGAAGAGACCAACGTTGAACATTGTAGCAAAAGTAGGTACACCATGAGAAAATAGTTTTAAGTGGTGAAAAACAATTTCAATGGCGTGTTTCACTCTCGCTCGTGTTATCGCGCCTATGTTTCAGCATTCGGCACGTCGCGTCACGTCGGTGCTTGCCTTTCCTATTCTACTGTCTAACCAAGACGGCGGCCGACTATTTCCAATGGAACACGGGAACGTCTGTTGATAACCGTGGCGTGCGTATCCGTCAATGAAACGCGTATCGTATATTTATGAGGCCACATATCCATCCCTCTCGTGGCTCTCGAGTCGCGTTCGTTTCCTCGCGACAACGCTCGAAATAACTCGCATTAATCATTCTTACGTGTTCACAGAGAAGTTTCTTCCTACCGTTGGCCACGACGACGTGCACTCTTCTCATATTTATGTTACGCCCTCCCGCAAAGAGTCAGAGTCGAGGAGGTCCGTCTTATTTTCGCGCCTAAAGGCGAACTCGTGCCGAGTTTATGCAGAAATAGAAACAATGTAATAGAGCTAGGAAGAAGATTTATGAATACGAACTGGCGACGGGAATGTGGCTGTATAGAAGCAATAAAAGCGGGATTTTCGAAAGGAGAGTTATGGAAATTTCTATTGAATAATGCTTCAGATATTTGCATATTCTCGTTGAAAAGTATTCTAATCTGTGGAATTCGGTTTCAATAAGGTGGCTTTAAGAAAGTGGTCTATGTATCTGGAAAATCTGATTAAACGAATTGCTCGAAGTAGATATCGAGCTAGGAAATTTTTCCTCCGTGCTGTTTGTCTCTGTTATTCGGTAGAGTGCAGCGTTGGCAGAGTTTTCAATTTTAAAAGACGAGGATTATTTATTGCGACGTAACCGATCGGCATTTTGCGTTACTGTAATAAGACGTTTATCGCTTTTGTATGTTTGTATCGAAATCGTAACCGATAACGCGAAAGAATTTTCTATGTTTCTCTATTTCTGTTCTTCAGCCAAGAAAAATGTAACGATAGTCTCGTTGAAATCCTGAAAAGCGAGCCACGAGAAAGAAAGAAATTACTTCAACTCACTTCGCGTGTTAATACAATTTTGCAGCAGAAAGAATCAGAAATTTTCAGAGAAACTCTACTTAATCAGAATCAACGACATAATTGATTTTCTCCTCTTCTTGCCTTTTCTCTCATTCTTTTACACCAATCGAAGAATTTTCACACAGTTCATTCGCGATTCTACGCTTTAGCCTTCATCCTCTTTATTGATTCTCAATTTTCTCTTTCTACGTCTACTTTGCTCGTTAACTTCACCGTTATATCTTTTCTCTTCTTCTTCGACATTTCATCTTGCCAGGCTTTCTTCCCACGATCATTAGTACATCTTGTTCGTCGTAAGCGTCTCTAAAACCGCTTCTGTACCATAGACGGTGGTATCGATTCGCAAGCATGCCGCGAGATCGACGCGCGCTTTCATCGAGGGCGCGACCGGAAATGAGGCCTGTATCTCCGCGAACGAAACTGAGGCGGCGACAGGAAATTGAAAAATTTCGAACGCCTTCGAAGACGCGCGATAAAATCATCTTCGAGTCTTCGTTCTTCTATTGGACCGATTTAAGAAGAATTTTCTACATTTTTCTCTTATTGATAAAGATTATGTAATAACAATGTATTTTTATTAAGCTATAAGAGAGACGAAGATGGAAAATTTAATAGTCGTAAAATCTAATTTGCGTGTGCGACGCAGAGAAGAGAGTATTATCATTTTATTTGAATATCGCGTCTGTATGAATTAATATTCCGGATATACAATTACAATACTATCGTTGAATTTATTATGCAGCGTCGAAATTGTGTGAAATAAAATCTGCAATGATTCGTCAACAAATATTACAAACATCAGATTTAAAGGATCCATAAATGCCGATTGGAAGAGATGGATCATCAACTTATCATGCGAAATTCATAATTTACATGTAGCATACAGAAATCTCTAGACTTTTCCAGACAACATCCAGATGAATTATTCCGACGTTAGTAAAATTTTAAACTTTGCTCCCAACGAAAATTTCTCATCGTCCATTGACAATTGAATTATCCAACGAGTAAGCCTTCCTTTAAACGTTTTCAACCTCTTAAAAAGCATGGCAAGCTTCTATACAAATCTTGTGAAAAAAGGAAAAAAAGAAAGAAAGAATATTATTCTCCCAAAAAATATTGATAAATATGTAACAACTGGCGATTGCATCAAAGAATTCGTATGTATTTTGGTGAATATTGTTGTCGAAACTGTCATTTGTTTGTGAATTTGACCTGTGAGTCAGTCTCAATGAATCAGAGATAATTTTCGAGCGTCTTGCAAACACTTTGTGCAAGCACTCGTTGACCTGAACGCGTTTAATCTTACGGTTCAGAGACACAGGGTGCCTCGTTTCCTGTGATAGATGTTGCAGGAAGCTCGTAGTATTTTTGGAGAGGGTCATTCGTAGTAATTGCACAACCGAAATCTACCATTTCGCGACATTGCTCGTAAATTTCAGCTTTATGATCCATCGGCAAAAAACGTACTCTCTCGTCTTAACGATTAAACAACAGCAAAATTTTCTATCAACTAATCGCGTAATCTCAACAAAGAAGAATCGAAGATTCGATAAAAGACTCGAAAAAAAAATTAATTAAATTCTGAGTGGAGTAAAAAAAAAGAAAGAAATATTACAAATTGCATCCTGTTCTGCAAATGTTAAACGATCCACGAGTCGAAATGAAAAAAACTCGGGTCTATGTGACAACAAATAAATAAAAAAAAAAAAAGAAGAAGAAGAAAACAACTCGGGAACAGGGAGCCTTTTTGCACAAGTCGATCCTTTATTTCATTCCCGTTCGATTTTCACCGGTATACGGATTCGATCAGCGACGCACGACCTCCATTCCGATTAAACGAACGTCCAGCCAGAACTTTTAATTACTTGTTTGCGTTATCCAAGCCTCGATGCGCGTCAGATCGAACAACCGGCATCCGAGTCCTGCAATTTTCGCTCGGTCTCCGAACCTTTTCACCTTTCATCCTCTTCGAATCTTCCCTTTCTTACTTCCACCGCCCTCTTGGTTCGTTAATGAGAAAACTTTGACAGAAGTAACCGAATGTTACCCAGGCTGGAATAATAAACACGCGAACACTAGTTTGTGGGAATTTATCTCTAGTTCGATATCCAGTCGGCTTTGCATTGTACTTGGTTCACTGATAACCGATAGACGTTATCAATCGAAGGAACGAGTGCCCTTTGTGGAAGGGAATTTAAGAATCGAAGATAGAATTCACTCTGTGAGTGGATTATTCGTCTCTTTCGCTCTTTTGTCTCGCAGTTTTCCATCTTGGAAAATGCGGGATGAAAAAATTGGTAGAACGATCGAATGGCGTTGAACAGCGGATCGGAATGCAGGTATTTGCAGCGATATCGATGATGCGAGTGATATATTAACGGGAGATTTTTTAGATGACTCTGATGGATTATGACGTGTTCGATATTCGCCGTGATATTGTTCCAATTAAATTCATAGTGTTGTCGCGATTTCGTTTCGTTAAATTATTATTAATTTGACACCCGAATTCAAAATTCAAGTTATCGATCGCTGAGTTCTTGAAACTACATAGAAAACTAATACTTTGGGAATTTAAAGAATCTATAACGAAGCTTTTATGAAATTCCTTCAAACAGAGAGAAAAATATTGTTCCGTTTCGTCCATCAGAATGCAAATATTCTTCAAAAAATTCGTATCTCTGATTAAACAAGAATTACAAGTGTATCTTGTAATTACACGTGTCGTTGCGCGTTAGACAAAGATTATCAACATTTTTGACGAAGCAACCAAGGGAAAATCAATATGAAATTACTAGCGGCACGAAACGTAATGGCGAAAAGAAAAGTAATACATAATCGTTAATAGCTAACTATACTCGAAAATAGTGGACGATAATTCTGAGACGCGGGTTAGTGACCGGGCAACCAGCCGATCGTACAATTTCCGTGCGACCTGTATCCAGTTGAAGAATTATTACACGTTTTACCGCGGAGCAACGCGGGCAACCGTGAAGCCAGTTCCTTGTAAGTTCCTCTCGCGATTTCGTCTGATCCCGAAGGATTTCTTCTCTTTACGGTGGCGGAGCCATCGAACGATGTGTCGAACTGAACCTTTCAAAGTTCCAGAACGCCTGAAGATATTGCAACTGTACGTATACACGATCGAGATGGAAGAAAAGTTTGATTATGTGTCAAGAGGCGATGAGTAAACGCAATGCGAGATGTTGCAAGCTGGTGCTTTGAGGAATTGGTAAAAGATAATATTCGGTTGGCAACTAAGTGATTGCGGAATTTGTCAATACCACCTAATGACAAAATCAGCAATCACTTAGTTGCCAACTCAATATCAACCTGTTTCTATCTATGGACCAGGTGTTTCACGCGTTTAATTTTCTATGCAACTGATGGAATGTTGTTTCGCGGGGAAAAAAGCTTCGAAAACGATCGAGATGGAAGAAAAGTTTGATTACGTGTCCAGAGGCGATGAGTAAACGCAATGCGAGATGTTGCAAGCTGGTGCTTTGAGGAATTGGTAAGAGATAGTATTGGGTTGGCAACTAAGTGATTGCGGAATTTGTCAATACCACCTAATGACAAAATCAGCAATCACTTAGTTGCCAACTCAATATCAACCTGTTTCTATCTATGGACCAGGTGTTTCACGCGTTTAATTTTCTATGCAACTGATGGAATGTTGGTTCGCGCGAAGAAGGCTTCGACAATTTATCTTTGAAAGTACAATAATACTGGTGTGATATTTCGATGAAACGTATGAGAGATGTTTACTTCTTAAAAGTGGACCAAGTCGAAAATAGAAGGTTTTCCTCGGAACAGCAAAGTAATTCATGATTTCGACAGAAGATTATTACCGATCCCAGTTCCTAAACCTCTCTTCAATCTACTTATTACAGACACTTTAATCTCCATCGTTCATCACCAAGCTGTTAAATGGCTCTTACGATTCTTAATGTTTCCTGCTTCGAGAACACGGAAACCCACGTGCGTGTTTGTGTGACTCGCAGTTTTATAACCTAACCTGAACCAGTAAAAAGAACGTCTAACTCGTGCAAGGTTGGCGAACAAATATCGTACGACTCGATTTCACGGATGGCGAGTCTCGATCGAGAAGAGACTAACTGGCTCGTTCATTAACGTAATACGAAGAATAATTTTTATCTCTAGCATCTATGTTTGGTTAGATTTTCAGTACACGTTATCAGTGCTATGCGATATAATTAATACGCTGCAACGAATCTATTTGTTGTAGAATCTGCTTCGTTCTAGAATCCGTTCGTCTTAACATATGTTTGAACATTATATTACAAACACTAAGATTATATTTATAACTTTCGATAGAATTTGATAGATAAATCTAGAATTTAACGATGCGAACTGTTCGACATAAGATTCATTGCTAGCAAACACCATTCGTTTTAGCATATCAAACGATATTTGATTTGATTTTCTGATTTAACCAACGAACGGAAGAACCAAACATCTTCTTTGAAATACGAGATCGCGAGGATGACGTGTCCTTCTCTCGCAATGTGTTCCTTGTCGATTAATAGACCAGCCAGAGCTGAATGTTAATTTGCGTGTCTGGTACATGGTACAAGCATAGGAAAAGGGAAAAAGAAAGAAAAAAGGGAATAACCGATAACAGGAGGAAACCTGATTGCTGGGAAAGTGCAACGAAGCGCGCCACGTATGATAATAAAGACCGGCCTGGTTCGAGTCGGTCCGGCGATTTTCATACTATTTTTAGAAGGTGTGTACGTTCATGTATCACTAGGATGAATGAAACATGCACACGTTCGAGCGCACCGCTGCAAGTTATTCATCGGCGTTCTCTATGTATCGAGATTCCTTTTACTCTGTGTTTCTCTTGTAAATCAAACGAGTTTCCATTTTTCCGAGTTTTAGTTTCTTCATTAGAAAAGATTCGCTTCCCAAACGATTAGGAATCGTCATTTTTTTTGAAATTTCACATCGTATCGAGATTAAGAATCTTGTTCTTCTTTAAATTGTAAATTTCAGTTTTAAAATCAGTATACGCGAGTTCGCATGAGTATTAGGTTGTCCGAAAAGTTTCTTTCCCTTCATAAGGTGATAATAGATGAACAACAATTTCTGTTTTATATTATTTTATCGAATTAGGTATGATCCATTTCGTTCTATTTCTATCATCATGTTCGTGCATAATTCGATAAACTAATATAAAACAAAAAACATTGTGCGTTTATTATTTGCTTATAAAACGAAAGAAACTTGTCCAACAACCTAATATAAATACAGAACGTATTTGAATTTTCGAATATCTACAGATGAAAATTGCTACTTTTTTCGACTCGATAATCTTGTAATTCGATTGCCTCAGCGTGAACATAATTCATGAACCTCGATAGAATTGAATGGATTTGAGAGATAGGAAACTAGTGATTGCGTTGTAGGTATACAATTAGATTCAACGAAAATTATCTTCGCTCGGGAACGCGATATCTCGCGAGAAACGATCGGTTCGATTGGGATCGCTAAACGACGCATCGCGTGTCGCACGACACCCGGTATATAGCAACTCTCGAAGGGGTAGCGCGTGTGCAGGGTACGCGTGTTAATTTACAACGAACATGCGACGCGAAGACGAAGAAACTCTATTGTGCGTGAGGATTACAAAAAGCTCTCTTTGCGCGGGAAAACATTTCCCGCCTCATCTTTCCAATTTCTATCAGTTATATATTAAATCGATATTAAACACGAAACAATTTATTATTTAATGCGTTAAAAGTATTATCGCTCTTGTTACACACTTGCGTAGCTTTAATGAACCCTATTTTTTAAACGATTTGTTGATGTAAAATTTATCAATAGAGATTTATCAATATCGTTTCTGAACGAATAAATAATTCAGAATATTCGATACATTTAAAATGTATAGCATAGAATTTACATTCTAATTAAAATATATATATTTCATATTTATAATTTACAGAATCTATAGAACTGGTATTTTATAACTCATAATTTATAAATTGCGTTCTAAACCAGAATAATTAAGAAGACGATGTCAAAGGAAATAACACGGCAAAGCAATCAGTAGCGACGGAATCGAGTGGCGAATTAACAACGCTGTGCGTTAATTGCCATCGCCGTCAATGGCCCGTGAAATCGTTTTTGTTACGGAAAACGAAACCTCGAAGGAACAAGACTTCGCGCGCCTGCAATTAACAACTTTTTCTATGAAACTGCCGAGCCCTCTCGTGGGCCAACGCAATGCGACCGTTTAAAAATTCCCTCTTTTCTCAAAGATGACGCTGCTCTGTATTTCGTCGCGCGCGATCAACGTTGTCCTTTTGCCAAGTTAACAATTAATTTTCATTACTTCCTTAACTCCGCACGCTGATTCTGCGTCCGAAGTTAAGTTTCCTGTACTTGTATGAAACGTAAATTCTGAAACTTCGAAATTCAAATATTTAAGATAAGGAAGAAAAATGTTGTTACGGGCGAATCGTGTTCGTAAATCATTCTTTGGTCTGCGTATTAATTTCCTGAGATTTCACGACGCTGAAATATTTTGTCATAATTTTGGATGAAAATGCATAGTTCATTTATAAATATCAATGACCGCAACGCCGGCGTAATTCTGCTGGCTCGTTGACACGCCCTTGCCAACAGATTTATCATTTTCTCGCTCTTACAGTCGAGAAATGAACACGTATTTATCTTCGTAATCCTGTTTTTTCTTAATTATTTTTTTTTATAATCTCGTTGGTAATAATTTAAAAACGAACACGAGTCTTGCGAATACGAAATCTGACAGAAATGCGCAATGAATAAAAGTTTGTGCTATCGATCACTCGATTGTTGCAATCACGTAGAAAATGTGACGTTAGAATTTCGAAAATCTATTAAGGAAACCTATCTGCGAGAAAATTTCCATGACCTATTTTAAAGTAAGAAAATAATTTACAAAAAAGATAATGAAAAATTTCGCATTTTATCAAAAGTGATAAAAGTGACTGTCGAGTATAAATATTTCTCATGGAATTTCCGCGAAATATAAAAGAAACGCATAAAGAGGAGACACGTTGAAAAACAGGAGAAACTGGGTGTCAAAGGCGAAAACGCTTAATTAAGGCGTCGTTCGAGCGCCTCGCCCCTGTTCGCTTCGAAACGATTTTTAAACCACCTCGTTACCCTTTCTTCTTCCCTTTTTTTTCGCGTTCGAGAAACCGGAGGTGGTCGATCCACGACGAGAAAAAAGAAGGTTCTCGCGAGTCTACTCGCGAGAGAACGCTTTTACCCCCGGTGGAAAATAAAAAATGCTTGCCTCGAGGGACAATACAACCCCCATGACATGCTGCGAACGCGCACGACCCTCTTTTACCGTAACAAGAGGCTTAGCTAACGAGCCGAGGGTTCGGGGGTCCCTTTTTTACCCAACACACCGACCACTTCTCTATACTTTGTACAGAAGAGTCGTTGCATTCCATTAACGAAAGATTTACGCAAGCAGCTTCTTCCCGATCATTGTTCGATTTGGAGAAAATTACTTAGGGGAAAATTATTTAGGGGAAGATTATTTAGGGGAAAATTATTTAGGGAAGATTACTCGAGCGCAGGGAGCATTAGATTGGTCTGGAACGTAGCTGAATTTGAGAATCGCGAAAAATGATCGCTGGATCTTTGAGTAAGGGGAAATTGTATTGTATGTGTGTGTCTTTTGTCGTGTTGAACCTACGAAAGTGGATATTTTCTTATACATTGGTTGTAGGGATCATTATCGTTGCTCTGTAGTGAATAAATCAGGATTACGATGAGAAATAATTTAATTTTTATATATGGCGTAATTAATTTCTTCGACTATAGTTGAAAATTGTAAAAAGTGGACAGAGCAAAGAAGGTATATCGCTTACTCAGATAACCAACAGTATTCTGTAGCAAATAAATTAAAATTGCAATGAAGAGTAACTTGATCTATGCACTGCGTAAACAATTTTTTCAATTAACCTTGAAAACTGTTACAAGTAATAAAAGTATAGAGTATTTACATATACATGCATATGTATATTAAGAGAAGTATATTTGCTGAGAGGATCAGTGCTGTGGTTTTATGACGAAAAATTCTAATTGCAATATCGAGTAATGTAATCATTACGTCGCGTAATTAATCCTTTCAAGGCCGAATGTTCTTTAGTCTTTGGGAAAAAATTCCTTGTCTCAAACATTAATGAGAGGAATGTTTTCTTTCTAGTATTTTTGTAAAACAGACGTAATTCGTTAAAACTCATGACCGATTTTATCAATAACAAATATAGTTATCGTCTAGCTAGTTAATAATCTGTTGGAGTGCAGCGTCGCGTGCGCTTAATACCGAGTGTGAGAGAATTTATTTTTCCAACTAGCTTCGAGCAGCTGCAATTTTATCAAAAAAAGAAAAAAAAAAATGAAATTCTTTAGTTCTAAATATTCTTCAAATTTTTTACGTTAAGAGCAGCTACTGGATAGATCATTATCGACCCTGGAAATAACGAAAGAACAAAATTTAACGGTGCATGAATTATAATTCCAACTATCTCATCTTCACTTTGGAAGGAATATTTTTCAACGAAATAATAAATATTTCATAAAGAACAAAATTTAACGATGCATGAATTATAATTCCAGCTATCTCATCTTCGCTTTGGAAGGAATATTTTTCAACGAAATAATAAATATTTCATAAAAATAGGACTGTACGATAGAAATAAATGCAAGCACAGACGACAAGGATGAGAGCCACTGCATGTTGTTGAATACATTATCGTTCGCGTGTAAAGGCGCCTGCCCCCTCCCTTCTGAAAATGGACCCTTTTCGAATCCTCCCCTTGCTCCCGTTCGCTAAGGGGTACCGTTTTGTTGTGCAGAGTGTATGCAGCTTGCTGCATCATGAGAAAGATTCGCTACGTCCAAAGTAAAAGGCGAATAAATATCACGCATCGCTCTACAACGCCTTTTACTACCTATTCCAATTGATATTCATGTATCAGTTTAATTCAGATATATCCGAATGTTATTTTTTCACAATTCCGTTTCAGAATAATATTTTCCTTTTTCAATGATTCGCTTGTTGTTTTAACTATCCAAATAGAGGAGTTACGTGAAATATAAACAACGGTGCTACTGGACTGCATAGTAAAATTCCTGCCATCAAAAATCAATGATCGAATGAGAATCGTTTGAAAAGAATTTCACGAAAATCGAAGTTCGAAATATAAACGCGCGTATATCTGAGAATGTTTCATGGAAAAGTGCAATTTTATATGCAAGTAACATTATTCGAGAATGAGCTTATTTTCTCCAACCTAATGGAAATCACGAAATATTAGGTTGTCCGAAAAGTGTCTTTCTTTTACAGAAAGAAATATTTACAACGATGCATCTTTATACAAACATGAAACCTAATCTGTCGAACGTTGCGATCTTTATTTTGACAGAACAAAATAGATCATACGTAATTCGATAAAATAATATAAAACGAAAAATGCCGTGCATCCATTATTTCCTTATAAAACGAAAGAAACTTTTTGGACCACCTAATACATGTGACGACGTATTTGGCGACAAAATTTCCTGATCTTCCTGTATACAAATTCTTCAAATCCTTGAGTATTATTTAAACCAGAACACCATATTTTTATTCATATATATATATATGTATTTCCCAGGAGTAGGAGGTAACGTTAGCCAGTGCTTGCACGCTATTAGAAACTCCCAAGCCCGAATGCTCACCCTGAACACGCCACTGATCCAAACTGAAATCGTTCACTCACGACACGCGGTGAATTATAAATCACGGTTGCCCGAGTGGTGCGAGCGGAGCGTCCATTCATCGAAAACCGGAATGGCGTTCACGCCTCGAATGTGAAATCGAAAACTGGGACGGCAGAAATTCGGGCCGTTCCTCCGCTATCAGAAAATCTCTGTCGCCCGAAGCGGAGAAACACTAGTGGGACAGCCTTCATGTACAATCCGTCGTTATATCGTTCCACAATTGACAAGCTATCGGCTCTTCAATTTACCTTGTGAAACGATCGCGCGATAGAAATCCACCAGGGAGACCCCACTGATGTAACCGGAGGAACAGATGCTTCTTCAATTCTTCTAGGAACTTTCTTGAGATGAGAGGCTAACAAATAGGTTCAACCTCTACACGTCTACCTATAGACACGCGGAGATGTCACTTTTTATTTATTTATCGAATAATTTATAGATTCTATGGCGATAATCTCGACGTGTCAATACCGCCGACAGCATTTTTGATTTCACTCGTTTTTCAATTGCTTTCAGTAGCTTCTATTTTTTGCAAAAAGTGTGTTCGACGTGGCTTCCATTGATTTGATGATTTACAAGCTCCAAAAAGATAGTATTAGAAAAATGATGTTCAAGCTGAATCTGGAAATTGAAATCTTGATATTTGTTGTCTTGTGTGTGAACAAAGGGAGAATTTAAGGGAATCGAGAATTAAATCCCCTCTTTATGGATTCATTTTTTAAATTCTCGCTGAGACTTTTTCTGTAAGAGGGAAAATAGAGAGGATAAAACGGGAGGCGGTTGTTTTCCTAGGGGAATTATCGTTGCTTGAAAATTCATAAATCGAGACAACAAAAAGTGGTTTCCATGGACAAAAGAGGATTCCGCAGACGGTGTTATACATCTGGGATGGGAATATCGGTTATACCTGTAATTTTCCTCGCGAATAAGGTCCCGAGGCTGAGGCGAGAAAATTGCTTGCGAAAAGAATTTCGTTCTCGGTGACGATCCTCATCTAATTTCGTCGATGAGACGCGCGCCATTCTCCCTTACGCTCGCGCGAGGAATTCGATTTGCTCGCGCAGAAAGGGGAGACGAAACGAGAGAGAGAAAAAAGAAGAAGAAAGAAGCACGAGAAGAAAGTATAAATAAGTAAGCATGCGAGAAACTCAAGAGAGAAAACCGATCTTCCCTTTCATATCAATCTCCGTGCATCGATTAGATTATCGAGTGCCGCGTTACTCGATCACATACCGAGAACTTGATTTTTTAATTAACTAGAATAATCTGTCCGTAGAAGATAAAATTAATCTCTGTCTACTCGATATAGATATAATTTCTTACGAATTTCAGCTTCCACGTTATAAATGAACATTCTGAGGAACAATGCTAACGAGGAACGAGTATCAGATCAAAATTGATGATTCAAATTAAACACAGAATTTCTCGTATCTGTGTATCTGTGTGGAAACTAAAAGTCGACAAACTGATGAAGAATACTGTATAAAAATGTGCGTCAGAGCAGAATTAATGAATCACTATCGACAAACACCCCATTCAGCAGTCTGGATTCAAAACATTTAATCGAAGAAAGCAAAGTCCATGTAAAAGTTACACGAAGTACGAACGTAGTTTGGAAACGAGACCGAGATCCAACAAGATATGGGGTGGAAAGAAGGCCACGAATATCGCTTCATCGTCGTGATATCCCATCTCTATTCATAGAGAGACAATGGAACGCGAGGTTCAAACAGCTTAACATAATGATCAACGCTCGAACTACGCGACGCCGAATCGGTAAATCGCGTCTGAACGCCTTGAACTCCTTTAATCCGAGTAATTGGTCGAGATCTGGTTAATTGGATTGGGCGAGTTCGCGAAGCGTCGGAAATTTGCGAGATTCTTCTTGATTTGAGATGTTTGAGGATGTTGAAGGATGTTGGGCTCTTGTAATATCGTGATTCTTTTAGGAATTCCCAGGGATCTGGATAAGAAATTTTCATCGGATCAAGCATAATCGGCGTCCATTTGTTTCAAACTGCTTTGCAAGACTAAAATAAAATAAAGAAAGAGAATAAAAGAATAATAATATCGAGTGCAATTTTGATAGCGTACGTTTGATTATTTCTATTCTTCAATAAGACTCGTCGATTCCAAATTCGAGAAATTTTCTCTCAAACTATGTGTTTAACGATATTTCTTACTTGGTAACGATCTATTACAATTTAATTTTTGTTAACAGAAAATCTGCATATGGATCATTTTAAAGAATCCTAAAATAACCGGTGTATCAAGGAAATGTGATCAAAGAAAGACCAAAATGACGATAAAGAATAAGCCTGGGTATGTGTCAGCAGGTGTATAACGTCTCTGTGTGCGTATTGTGTTAGAGAGTGTAACGACAGCGGACGAACAATGCGTTAACAGGAATTAAGAGCACGGTGTTAACAAACTGTGCAATCGTTGGACGATATACACACGAGAATCGGAGATTACATATTTGTCGTAGCAAACAGCAGTGGAACAACGACTATCAATGTTCAGCGAAAGGATCTACTAAAAGTTAGCCTAGGTAATCTCGGGATAATCGCATCCGACAAGGCATGACCTTTCCAATCACATTCCCCTCTTAAATATTTCAAGTACTCCGCTTATATCGACGTGATATCTCGTCGAGCAAAATATGCCGTATGTTCCTAGACGATAACAACGTTTACAAAGTAGTATCGAGGCTAAACCTCAGTCTCGCTGTCGTTGAACCGCCCAACGTTATAAATTCCGACAATGTTAATCGCAATTTCTTTTCCAGTTGAATTCGTAATTTCATTATCATACATCTGGTTATCGTGTCGTGTTGCAGAAACATTTGTCACAATCTAGGTACAGAGCTTCTCAATGAGACTGGATAACAGAGTTTAATAAGCCTATTAATAAGCTACTTGAGTAGTAAAAAATGTGACAGCGTATTACACGATATATTACACGATAAAAAGTGATAGCATTTCGAACGAGCACAAGTTTTCACGATAATCGGAATATTTCGACGAAGAGATGCTTCTAATGGAGTTGCATAGTCTTGTTAGTCAGATATTTGTTCGGATAAAAATCTGCAGTACTATTTCAGTGAAAAGAATTATTTCAATGAAATTATTATTTCGATGAAAAACAATAATTTTTCCAACACTCGCTAGACTTTCCTACGTCAAGGAGATATGACAGATAAATTTATTCAAGAAAAGATGAATCGGAAGAAATCTCACATTCGACTCTTCGTTGAATTTCATGTTGAATTTCTCGAGCCTCGGTATCTTTAATTCATAAATTTACGTACAACAGGGTGGTTAACCAGACATTAAGAAATTAACTTAACACAGCCCTCGAAGTAGGCCACTTCTTTCAGAGAGATAATCTTTTCTCCCCCGAAGCAAAGCTTAATGATTGCGTAGAGGTGGCGGTCACGAAGAAATTCTTGGACGTTCCTTTAGATAAGCGTGCAAAGCGAGTTAACGGGGTATGAAGCTCGAGAGTCTTTTCTTTTCTTCCTTATTTTTTCTATTTTTCTGTTTTTTTTTTTTTTTTTTTTTTCTGGCTACACGAAACGAGTCATCCGTTCTAGAAAAGAAGCGAGTCTCGGATATTGAATTTCGTGCAGTGAATTTCATATCGGAGCAAAGGAAATTCCTTTACTATTTTTTGATTTGTAGTCGACCGTACGGTGAATATTAACGAGGCATTAAAGGTTCCGTTAGCAGACTGGGTCATGCTTTTCAACCTGATAAACTCACTTTTCTCTACGAATCTCGCAAACGAATCTTAATTGCTCTGTATCATGTGAAAGAATATCGAACGATATTACGAATGTAGGTGTCTGTTAATTTGCTTTCCGATAATGCCAATTTTTACTTGAATACGTAGTACACCGCATAATATATTATTACGTACTGTTGCTCACGGAAGTATTTGCACGTTCGTAGAAGATTGTTTATCGCGATCGTTGTTTCTTCATCGACGTCGCACAAACGTCAACTACGAAACGCACCTGTTATCCTTTTCATTACGTGTCAATCTCTAACCAACATTTTATTCTACGTAAACCATCGAATAACGTATTATTTCGTATTATCAATCTCGTCTATCCTCTCTGGAAAATTCGCATTTCGTCGATCCAAAGGTTGATTTATCCTGCGTCCTACATCACCTATTATCCGTAACACATATCCGCCATTAAACATTCTAAATCTCTGTAGGAAGATCTAAAATGCCGAAAAAAGCATGCAATCTTTCTCTCTCGCAAGAGAGAAGAAGCATCCATGACCTTTGCGCGTGGCTCGTCCTTCGATTATTTCGGCGATGCGATGGTCCGCGTCGGCGTCGTACGTTTTCTACGCGGACAATAAATGGAACGTGGCTTTCGAGGCTGGTTTTCGCAGGTCCGCTAGTAGGGAGCCGTTTCTACGAGGGGATCTCGTCGCAAGAGAGGAAGAAGGGACGAACATACACACACACACACGCACACATACACAGAGAAGAGAAAGAGAAAGAGGCAGAGAATTTTGGCATGATGCCATGGTTGCTACAAAGGCTTGCTCTCTCGAGCGCGGAGCTACCGTGTGTTCCGGAGGGTTTCCAAAGGCAGGGTCCCGCCTCGATGCTGCTCAGCCTCTCTCTAGCCTTTAGTTCTGTCTTTCTCTCTGCTGTGCCAACCTACCCAGTCGACCCTAACCTCCAAATCGGCCGGGTCTGGATATCCCTCCCTAGGCGCACGTCCGAACAAAAACCTGCGACTTAGAGGCTGCATGAGAAACGTGACGAACCTTCTGGCCCTGGCTGGCGCGTGCGTGGCCCGATTCTTCGACACGCCAATGCGATTTTTCGGATCCGGATCGTGGAATCAAATGCAGCCTGGAGCGGTTAAATTAACCGCTACGTAGGCAAAGCCCGGGTCATTTGACGATTTTCGTAGCAAGTGAAATTTCGCTCGTAAATCTCTTGGGAACGAATTTTTATTTTTCGCGGAGAACCTTTTAAACGGATAACTTTAAAGCCGATTGTACGATGTAGTTAAAACTTCCGTAAGCATTGCAGAATTTCTACAGATTTTCCGAGAGCTTAGCTTAACTCTGAGTGGTAGCTGTGTAATAATAGGTAAAATGACGAGAAAGGACGGCAGAGTATACGACGTTACTTTAGAACGTAGTTCGAACGAAAACGATGATAACATTATTCCATCTGGAGAGATGTAATTGTAGATTGGCGATTACTACTTGCAATGTTTGATCTGAGAGTTATTAAGATTGTCGAGCAGAGATTGCAGATAGGTATGGTCGGCTTGATATCATTTGTACGGTTTGAATTAGGGTACGCTGGCGAGATTGCTGGTATAGAGTTTGGAAGGTAGAACAAATGGAAACACCAGAACAAGAAGTCGTTGTTCAAATTGCTCGACAAAATACAGTCGTTTTATTATCTTGGACCATGAAATTCTCGTATCTCTTTTGGACTCTACATGCATACGTATTCGCGTATAACGAACAGATTGTCACTGCGACAGATCCTTCATGTTCTTAACGGTGTACTCAATTGTAAAGTTACATTGTTACATATTCCTAAACAAATTCTTTGATAACTATAGTCCGTATCGAGACGGGCATTTCGATGATCGAAGCGTAACCAGTTCCTTCGGATGCGCAACGAATTCCGCATTTCACGGTGCCAGGGAAAAAGGTGACCACTTTCCAGAGAATTTAATTAACATGGCATCGCGCGGCTGCCAATTTACGGGCATGCGCTCGGCTGCATCATTAGCGGGCCACTTTCGACCAAAGGACGACAGATTTACGAGGTTCGTCGGCTGCGCCTACTCCATTACCTGGCCGTCGAAATCGCGGCACAACCCTCGACCCTTTGATACGCGTGTTACAATCACGCTGGGCGGATCTTGCTCGCGCCTACAACTCGACCTGACCCCCTACGTTGATCGAACGTTCAGGCATTTACCCTCCGACAGTGAGTACGTAACTCGCTTATTGCTAATATAAAAGTCCTCCTCTACAAATTGCAACTTCCGGGGATTTCAGCGAAAGGCGGAGGAGGGACTTGTGATTTTTAAGTTTAATAATTTAATAATAACTAGAAGTAGAGGATGTTTTTCCATGTATTTATGGGAAATGTAAAAACGCAAAGATGCAGAGAATGCGCACGATATGGCAATTTTGTAATAGTTAAAACATCTATCTCGGATTCCATCCCTTTTGCTTGCATTTGCGAGAAATTTAAAAGCACAAACACGAATAGAACGCGTACAATATGCAGGAATATAGAAAATGTTCCAATTAACGAGTGAAATAAACTTCTATAAAAATTCTCCATTTTTTTATTTGTATTCAGAGAAGTTTGTAATCTAGCGACTAGAGATAACTAATGGTTTAATCAACAGGATAACCAATAAGGTGTACACGAAACGAAAACTGCTTCTCTATTGAAAACAAAACTACACGCCTTACAGAAACGTCAATTGCTATTTGATCGTGCAGTTTCACGAGGATTTTGCGCTTCAAAAGCATGTATGAAGCGGAATTAAAAGGGATTAGGTCTATGGATCGCCGTCGGTAGAATGAACGTAGAGGGAAGGGGTTGGCTAAAAATAAGTAGCTACGGTAATTAAATCTGTCGACTGAAAACTCGGAGAACGTAAATCTTCGCGCACTCGTAGTGTATTTCGCGACACAGTGCGCGGTTGCAGTTTTACGAGCTCGTATATACGTCTTAAGCCTGTGTAATCTGGGATCTTTGTTGGCGCATACGACGTGCTCCGTCGGATGGAATTTCGAAAAAGACTCAACACGATGATGGAACACTGTGTGTACTTTCAATGGAAAGCGGCGGAAAGGAGCTGTTGTTGGAGACTCGGATGAGACCTTTACGACGAAATGAAGATTAAAAAAGTTGAACCGATGTTAAGAAAGTCTTGGGAGCTTAGAATGATTTCACGTGTTGAAATTATCAAAGTTGAGAGATTTTGGGAGATCGGTTTTAGTTCACAATATTAAGAATTTGCGGAGTTACGACGAAATTTATGATGACGATGGATCTTGAATTCTTTATATTCCAAGTTTAATCTCAGCTACGTTGATAGTACAACTACTGAACTAAAATCTCGACTTTCTTCTTTTATACCTATCGAAGGTATACAGATGCTTGACAAAATTAATATTAACTTCAATTATGATAGATTTCGATATTAGGATTTCACGAAGATATTAGGAGGACTTCGATCAAATATTGATCTTTATACTTTGAAATTAATATCCTTTTTCTCTTTTAGAGATATCTCCGATACAACAAATCTTTTATTCAGTTGGTGACATTTAATGTTACTCTTTCATTTATTATGATACACGAATAATAAGAGATAATATAGAAATTCAGGCGACAAATTCAATTAAAATCTCAAATAGCGAGTGCAATTAGTTTGCAACATAGAACGTCATAGATCGCCTAAGTTAATCAAAACTATCTGAAAAATATGCTCCAAGAAAACTCCTCTATTTTTCTATTCGTTGTTAGCCCTCGTAATTTCAACGATCTATTCGATGGAAATGTAGAACGAAACGAGACATGTATCCAAAATTACGGTTCATGTCCTACCCAAGCCTATCGATTAGGGACTACAAACATCGTGAATTGGTGATCATAGGTAAAATCGATGGCCCGTGGTGAAATCGAAGGCCGGAGTCCGACGTGGTTTATAAATTATGACAGGAAGCGCAGCGGGGCTCGCTCTTGCTGATTTTATGTCCCTTCCGTGCGCGCATTTTACGCCATAGTTTGCAAGGAACGCTCGTTATGGGCTGTCACGCGTTACTTAGCCTCGATGGAACCGTATTATTTCGCACGTCGTAAAGGTCTCTATAGAAAGTCTCATTCTGGACTAGAGTGAATTTTTTAATTTGTCTCGTCACTTTACGATCTCATAGCTGCCTTTTTAAACGCTTTTGTTCGCATTTTATCATCTGATCACGTTGACGATGATGGAGAATTCTATAGAAAAAATCACGATGCGTTCTATTCTTAAGTGAAGTACCATTTTTTTTTTTTTTTTTTTTTGCATTTCATCTTGAGTTTGTCAAAATTTTCAAGTTTCGAGTTTCGTATCGAGAAGATAGGCTTCGATGATCTCATCTTAGACAATAGAATGGTGTTATTGAACGCAACTCTCTAGTAATGGTATCAACGCTAAGAATGGTATCACTAGCGATGCCAATTACCATTCTCGGTGCTATCTTCAAGCTATGAGTAATAACAACACTATGCAAGTACATAACGGAGTATCGCCACTTATAGAGGCATTAGCGTCGCCTGCCATCGTGCGAGTATCATTATCGAGCTAATTCTTCAATCGCGCACTTTTTGTATAGAAAAAAATGCTAATCTGGCAGTAATCTCAATTTTACTATACAATCATCCGCGGTCAATCCTTAATTCCAAGCTTTCTTATAACAATATAAAGACAAAAATAAAATACCTGTTTCACTGTTTTATCAATTTTTCGTGATCAATTCTCAGTCTGAATAGTTTACCACGTGCGTAATTAGAAGACGACGCAGTCGAATCAAAAGACAGACAGAATTCTTATTGAAGAAATATTGCAACTATAACAATTTTCCCTGATCAATTCTTAATCTCGATCATCATCTCGTTCACTATATATAAACATTCTACTGTTGTACACTTAGTGTACGTTCCAACTAGAATTTCACCGATGATACCCCCTCGATTAAACAAATAGAAAAGGATAGAAATATTCAACAATGAAAACTTCATGGTCAAGCAACGTCTGAACAAAGGTTGAACAACCTCGGCTCATAAAACGATTATCCGGCTACCAACAAGCAGTGCGAAGCACGCATTACGAAATACCTTTGATCCGTGCTGCGTGGTGCATCGAGCTGAGAGATTAAACGCAATTGTCCACGATCAAAAGCAACAACGTTCAACCATGCTGCTGATGATTTCACCTCAACGAGCATGAAGAGAGACGGAGATAAATGCCGAATGTGCATCGAACGCGACGGTAGTAAACACACGTGAGGCTACACAATGTACGAAGACGCGGCGCGGATTAATGCGGCGGTTCGCGATGCGTGTCGTGACGTCACTTCCGGCCAATCAAAAATCATCAACGCTACGATCAGCGACCGTGCTCGAGCACGTTAAGCGGCGTTCACACGCGTCGACCAACGATCGTCGTCCGTTGGATTTCTAGACGTTAATTGAACGAGACTGGACGAGAAACGAGAACCTCCAGTTCTCCGCGCTACTCTCGATTATTAGCCTGAACCTGATTATGTCATCACCGGATTCGATTTACGTTACGTTATGTTACGGACGTTCGAGTCAAACTTTTGTAACGATTCTGTGAAATTCACCAAGCTTTTGTTGTCGTTATACCCAACATCGAATGTTTTATTTTATAGCGACGAAACGAAGCAAACGGGACGATGTTTATTTCTAGCGAAACAGTTTTACGCATTGACTCGTGTTTCAGGTGATTCGAATTGGATTGCAGCGCATTATTAGATACAGCCTGTTGATCACGATTGGATCATACGTTAGAATGAAAGATCACTAAAAGATTTCACGATGTTGATTCGCGTGCAAGATATTATACATAGTGTTAGAAAGAAATTATTGAATATTTATGTTGCGCATGTGGCAGATGCAGCAAAATAGTCTGAGTAAATATATTGAGTTAGCAACTAAGTGATTGCGGATTTTATCATTAGGTGGTATTGACATAATGGACATAGGTCCGAAGTTCGACCGTTTCTGAGATGCAAACGTTCTTTGTACGTTAGCATTAAGATTGACTTACTACCGGCTTTTCGATATTCACAGAAGATATTTCACGTCTCCTCTTTCCATTTCCACACACGCTTGTGGCATCCTCTTGTTACAGAGTGGCGAACTCTCTCGAAAATTCCAAATCTCTGTCGAATTATTTGACAAACACGCTGAATTCGGTTACGTAATTCCTCGAAGTCACTTACCGGCGAAGAATACATTTTGTAAATATTCCCATGAAAGAAAGTTGAAAGGAGGATATTCAGCACGTGATTTACAAACATTGAAAACTCGTAGAAGTTCATTCGTCATTCGTTCAATCATAACGCTAACGCATAAAAATTTTTGAGCCTGGAAATGGTTGATACTTCGACTTACGTTTACTAAGGTTTTTTCTTTTTACGCAGTATGATGTATCCCATGTAATATAAATATTGAATAGCTTCCTATGAACACACTGTATAGATGCCTAACGTTCCACGTAACTTTCTCCTCGCGATAGTAGCCGGTTGTTGATGTCACTTGCGTTTGTAATAGACAGCTATTGGCTGATGCATAGGTAGGCAAGGTGAATAATGAGTAGCTTGGAAGGGTATTTTGTCACGTTACTGCGAAGCGAAGATAGTTTTGTAGCGATTCTCTATCTTTGTGTACAAGCGAATGATGGCATTTTACGTGGAAAATTATTCTTTTATTCCTTGCGCCTTTGTAATATATCATATTCAGGTATCGATATTTAGATATTCATAGGGATTGATAAAAATATCGATAAAAGATCGTTTCGTGTATTTTACCTCTACGATACCTACGTTGTGCCAATTTACCATTAACACGTAGAAAATCAAATTTATAATAAAAAATGTTACATGAGAAATGTTAGTTAAAGGGGCTCGTTAAAGTCGCTTTCCGACTGTTTCGTCCACGCTGTAAACCTGTCAGAGCGAAATGTATGAGAATAGAACGAAACTCGTGCTTTAAACGTTTATTTTAAAAGCTTATAAACATTGACAACGCGATATCAAAAGGGGGAAAATTTTCGAGGCAGTCTTTGCGACAATATTTAACGCTTTGTGTCTTATTTGTGTTTATAGTCGGAGTAACAAGAAAGTAAGAGAAAGTATTGAGAAACGGTGATCTCGATAGACGACGCAGGAAACGTACGTTCGTTCCGAGGAAATCCATAGGATTTTGTTGTTTGCCAAGACGAGATCCACGTAACAAAAGCGTATAGTATATATCCTGTTTCCCTAGGGTAGCTAGAAACATGAGCAAATCATGGCCTCCAGACTACCGAAATGGGCAGCAGGGCATAACAAGCGAACTTCCGGTCGATAGATCGAGCTTCTCTCTTCTCAAACAACGTATTAAAATCATACGCCGGAAAATCTATGGGAAGCGTAATTGAAATGAATTCGTTGAGAAAGTTTTGATACGACAATGGGAGAAGATAAGAAAAATTGTTACGTAATTGGAATAATTTCCCAGGCGAATTGTGAAAAGCGGGCTATTTAATTTCCTGAGCAAAGAATGAGTATCCTTCGATGTACCGAGATTAAGCTTGAAATGAAATAATAATAAAGTTTCGGAAGTATTAAATAATCTAACGGCCTGGGATTATAGTAACAGCAGGGAATTACAGTTTTCCAGATTAATTGCACCCAGTTACAACTCTAAATATAGAAATGCTATGCCATTTCCTAAGCACACGATAATCCTTCAATGTATCCGTTGTAGATGTTTGTGTCATGTTTTAGGTTAAATATCAATAAGCTTCAGAAATGTTCTAATCGGATGATGAATTTAGCGTAACAAACCTAATGGAAGCACGATAATTATATTCTAAACGTGATTCATCGTATCCAGAACAATCTGATTATTCTACCACTCAACTATACATTTCTATGATCTATTCATAAAACGTAAGAGCAGCGCAGGAAAAGATATTCCAGAATTCTCATATATTAGGTTGTCCGGAAAGTTTCTTTCTCTCGCAAACGTGCTTTTTCCAATAATGCACCTTCGTACAAACGTGAAACCAAGTGTGTGAAATGTCGCGGTGTTTGTCTCAACAGAACAAAATGGATCGTACGTAATTCGACAAAATAATATAAAACAAAAAACGTTGTGCGTCTATTATTTCCTCATAAAACGAAAGACATTTTTCGGCAATCTAATACAAAGCCGATGGAGCTTAAAAATTATTCAAATATCGGACATTTGATATTAAATTTCTATAATCTACGATAAGACACAGAAATGACGATAGACAGATATGGATCTTCCTGAATGTTTCAGCACGAAGAGATCAAGCTTGAACAAAGCTAAAGAGGGAAAAAGGAGTATCGCGTGGGAGGGACGTGTGGCTTCGTTGAAGCGGCCTGTAGACCGACGAAGCTTACGTTACGACAGAATGTCGTTACACCCAATTAGCTTCATTAACGGCCCTGAGAGGCTGACACACGAGCGAGCCACGTTCGAAACGGCGGAAAAATAAAGCCGGTGTTCGTCGATGCGACTGAATATTTATGCTTTCGCGGGAAAGCTTGCGAAATTCGACCGAGCGACAGATTCGAATAATCGCCTTCGTAGGCTTAATTGCGGGCATCGCGCGTTTAGAACTGGTCAAGGTAACACGAAATGAAGCTGCACGAACAGGTAATTAAACCGTTCGTTCATTATACCAGCAACGTAGGACCGTCGAAGATCCTCCTGCGATTCATTTATGTCAGCGTAATTAGGACGAAATAGTTTACAGATTACAGTCATGATCTGTTAATTTGTTGGCTAGTTAGGGTTTACACGGATGGAAATGTCGACTAGAGAATGGAACTCTCTAACGGAAAGACAATTTAAAATATTCATGGAACTAGAGAAGCATTACTCGTAATTGCTGATGGAGCGAAAGATGTTGCGTCTCAAGAGTTTTAATAATCGATTCTAACATCTTTTGGTAATACCCACCAATTATGATAGAAATAAAGAACACATTAAAGAATTAAAAATCTTCGATGTTTGTTAAATTTTAAGATATTTGGGTTTCCACTTTAGGTAAATACAACGATTTAATTCCGACGAAAGTAAAGGTCCACGAGTAAAAATTATATCAGACTATTCCAAAGGGACAAGCTTTGATCCCAAGAAAGGGTTAATTTTCAAAATATAACTTCCAGATATTTTCTTAACGCAACATGAAGATTTTCGTGTAAGAGGTAGTGGAACGTTAGACGCTAAAAAAATGAAGAAATTATCATTCTAACATACAACGAAATAGCCATCGAAGAAGAAGTAGCTCTCTCGGTCGAGTCGAATAGGAAGAAGGCCAGTATCGGGGCAATCTCGTTCGAAACTGACCAGCCACGCATGAATTAAATTCATTTGTTTCTTGGAAAACTGGGTGGGTGGGCCGTGCAAAAAGGAAAGCAACGAAGAAAGTCCGAAGAAAGAGCTAGAGAAAACCTTCGTGCCCCTCCGTTTCTCACGTTTCTATCGCGTGCCTCTCTTTTCGTGCACCGGACGAGCTTCCTCGCGCCCATTTTTTCATCCACGAATCACCGTCACGATCTACAAAGTCCACTTCCCCTGCTCGTTTAAAATTAGATTTTACCAGCAGAAAATTCCTTTTACCCTAAAATCTAGATTTTGAATTTTAAGCTCAGCGTCCCAGATCCCTTACTGCTTTATAACCGCTATCAAACTTTCCTGTTAGCTGCGCTACTAGGCGATCAAAGTTGCATAAAATCGGTGATGGAGAACTTTGAAGCTTCACAGTGTTGTGAAATATTCACTTCTCGAATTTTACGACTGATAACCCCTTTTAAGCAAATCCTTACGTCTTGTACCAAGATAAATTTCGATACTACTTCTAGATTTCTCGCATTTCCAAAGAGCAATTTATAACTATCTGACGTGCTATGTCATAGCAATAGCATTCGCTGTAATCTGTAACCAGTGCACGCATTATTTACTATCTCCCGACACCTGTGATACATTTCGAACATTCCAAACTTCTTCTATGTCCATCAGTTACCCAGATTTTTTCAGAAAATTTAATTCTCAAAAAAAAAAAAAAAAAAGAAAAAGAAAAAGAAAAGGAAAATGTTAAGAAAGAAAGAAAGAAAAAGAAGCAGACAACCTCCACCCAATCTCTACCATCACACCAGCGTGACCCTGAATCATTTGATGGCCCACTTTCCACGATCTATTCATCGGCATACCGTACCCTATATTCCAAAGCTACACTGACAATCGTCGCAAAGAATTCAAGATTCATTCTCAACGTCCAGTTGCACGTGATCGTTAGGTTTCTCGCGTTTTCTTGCCAGTTTTATTCGGCGGGGAAGCCGCCGCGCCGCGTTTGAATAATTCATCCGCGGAGCCACGGTGGCTTCCGATTGGCGGTGTTAGGGACGCGAAGCTCATCGCACATGCGTGTTGCCTGCCAAGCTAATAAGGTACGCTTATGGCGTGCACGTGGCGTGACGGAACGAGCCTGTATGAGACAAAAAGGGCGTGTTAGCAGTCGGCGAGGAAGTACTCGCGCGGCGAGTGTACAAATTGTCGGTTTAGACGGCGATCAAAATTCTCCCTTTCTTGTCGCCACCGCGATCAAGTCCCTTGCTTTCAAGGATGCTCCTCGCTGTCTGAAAGTGGCGACTGCTTCAGCAATTCCATTGAATGCTTCTCTTTCGAATATGCGATTATGGCTTTGTCTGCTATTCGAGACGGGCAGATATGGGTTTTTTCCCGGTGATTCTTGGCTACCTGGATTTCTGAAGAATTGATGGACGATCTTTCTCACGGATGAGTGGAAATTTATTCTCTCGTATTCGGAAGGTTAAATGTAAAGAACAACAAATGTATCTTAGACGAGGAAAAGAACCTTCGATAGATACAAAGAATTCGAACGACTAAATCGTTCGAAAATTCTATAGAAAAAGATCAGGCGCGCCGTGTATCGAATCAATCAATATCACATACTTGGTACAGGAAGAGCTTCGTAAAACGATTCGTAACTTTTACAGATAAAATCGCTGAAAGCTGACACCGATATGGAAGAGAATTGGAACTCGTCGAAAGTTCGAAATTTATTAGAACGAAAACGGTGGAAAGATCGGAGGAGGCGTCTAGCATCGTCCGAATCAAAATCTGGAAGAGTATCCGGCCTGGAAAACAATATCCTGGCTGAAAGGAGACGCCGATCCGGCGGGAAACTTTGAAATTGGTACACGTCTGTGCCAGATGTTACGTAGCTGCATCGAACCGAAGGGAAGATAAAAAGCCAACGCGTCCCTTCGTGGGACAGTTCGAGGAGACAGACGTGCACAGCTGCCCGAGAACTTAAACTGTCCGCCACATGTTCCAACGATTGTTTTCGTTCTGACGGCCAACCAGAACCCTCCTCATGACGATTAATTCCCTTTGACGTCTCCAAGCAATTTTCCTACGCCTTTCTCTGCCTCATCCGATCGATCACAGCGTAAATTCGACTCATTTGATTATCTGTTTCCTCTGGTCTTTTGATAATCAACGAGCAGAGCAAGAATACTCTAGCTCCTTGGAAGTCAAACTGATTAATGCCATTTTTTTGTTAATTCTTTAACTTCGTTACGTAAGTACGCGATTAACGTTCGTCACTCAAAAAAAAAAAAAGAAAACCAATTACTTATTTCCATAAGTTTACGATTGCTCCTGGTATGATATTTATATCTTCGAATTCTTCTCCTTTTTCTTGTATTATATTCGTACCTTTTTATATAAGTAATCGATGCATTAATCCTTGAATTTTGTCCCGGTTCATCCGATAATGAAATTTCTATGAAATGTCTCCTCGTTAAACGCACGATGTACACAATTTCGGATGATTCAATATCTTCATGCCTCGCGTCGCGATACATTTGTCAAAAGCATCTGCTCATACGGTGCAATATATGCGAAACGCTCAAAGGTCCAGCCATCGTCTTTGAAATTTCCTATATTCTTCGCCAGGTTTCCTCGTAATTCAGAACACCGTCTCCACGTTCTATCGATTTCACAGACCTTCGCGTATATCCCACGCAGTTTCCAGCCACAGTGCTCCAAATAATGTTCGACTATCTCTGCTGCATCTTCTCATCGTTTCCAGCCTACATCCGAGCATATTCGAATTCCCTTCCATCCAACTGAAACCTCAAAGAGATTCCTTTGAAAATCTTTGAACGAGCGACATACAAATCGGCCAACAAAGAAGCAACTCTCTGGTGAAAAGTGTCGGCGGAGAATACGGAGAAGTGAAAGACAGAACTCGTCGAGTGAATAACCCGTCGCAGCTGATAACCTTAATTATCGTGATCCTAATGACCCGAGACTCTAGCGTGAGCGCGTGTTTCACACTTACACGCAAGTTTGTATAGAGAGTATAGAGAGTGTGAGAGAGTTTGCTCGTTCCTTGGTGGCCGCTGGAAAACTCAATTTGGCGCGAATCCAACGACTCTGGTAGTCGAAACGAGTCCTCCTCGAGCTCAACTTCCCAGGAACAGGAATAGCCAGGCTATTTCTGCCTGTTTCACAACGTCCGCGAAAGTCTTTCGAGACAGCCGACCAATACAGGCAACCACATTTTTCTTCGTGTTTACGGGCCACCGATCGGTCCATGTATATATATTGCCAACGAGGAACGCGGACGTTATCTGTAAACGGCAAAAAGTAGCGACAGTCGGCGAAAACACGATTCTCGAGGCTTCCTCGGTAGAGTAAACAAGCGTTTTCCATTCGAGAAATCGTTTCAACCATCGAACCTTCAGTTGCTAAGATTAAAGAGTATACCAAACGATCGATAAGCTTTTCTACTGTATTTTTGATTATCGCGAGTGTAGCTTTTGATATCGAGATGTCGTAGAAATTTATTAGAGATGACGAATCATTGCGAAAAGACGTCTGAAAGGCAATTTCACTATATTCTGCGATTTTTCCAAGACGCGCGCACTTCTTAATAATCTTTGGAACGGATCTTTTTAGAAATCTTTTTAGAAATTAGATAATAACGATAGGAAGATGTGATTAACAATCGAGTGATCAAGAGAACTCTTCGAAGTTGCATCGACGAGAACATCCATCGAATCTCGTCGGAGAGGAACATTTTTTCACGAAACGGGACCGTTCAACCGCAAACACATTCTCAGCATGGTGTTGCAGAGTCATTCTCGCTGGCATTCGGCCAAACGGCGTATCGGTTTGCGCGAGAATACGCTCATAACCGCGTGGTTAGAGTTTTATGGTGTCGTTTGTTAGAGGCTCGCAACAAGAAGTTGGCCAATCGTTAACGAAAAAATTCAGTGGGCCACGGTTAACGTCACAACCGAACTGAATTTAATTTAACAAGCCCGTTCGGATTACGCAGATTTGGCGAATTGTCCGGGTTATGATTCGTTGATGGATATCCTTCGTTCAACATACGGCCGAATTGTACAACTGTCCTGACGGAGTTTTATAAAATGTTTCTTCTTTATTTTTATTCGTTCCAGTTTTTAATGAAGAAAATTTTGGTTGGTTTAAAGTTACGCAATTTGTACGTGAAGGAACTGAGTAACGAAAAACACGGATTCGTGGAATGTACGTGCTTTGAAGTAATAAACTAACGCGATTAGGAATGTCTGTATGTTTAGAGAATTCTTAAGGATGGCCAGCTTGCTAAGAGAATTGATTTCAGAATGCAGAATCTAAAAAAAAAAACTCAAAAATTGCTTAAAAATTGCGCTTAATAATATTCCCTATAGCTTACGAATATATCGTGGATATTTACGATATATATTTATCTGTCACACAAATTTTTCCGCTGAAACGAACATGCTTCCGTTTAGGTTCCATTTCTTCAAATATTTCTACTCATACAAATACGAATTTACATTCTACTCGTGAAACGTTTGATCTTTCCTCGTACTCCAAATGTTTAACGTTCTAAATCTCTTTACATTTAAAAGTCAAACTTATAGAAAATTATACGGTCTTTTCCTTGACTCTCCATATCTTTGATATCTTGTATATTTCAAATTTTACTGTATGTTAAGTTCCAAGAAAATCAAATTTACACAGAATTTTTCCAATCACCGATATATCAAAGCCAATATATTTGCACCTAAGAATCTACTCGAATGGGCAAGACAAAAGTGGAAAATCAACGTTAGACTAATTTGCAAGAATCCTCGTCTATCAGCTCGATCGGGGTATTTCGCGCGAAATACGACGTCGTTTTTGGCACAGGGCCACGGTGTGTCCTTATCAGAGACGACTCGACAGCCCAACGATTTTCAATTCCATGTTCCACTTCGTCCGTGACCGCGTCTCCACTTCCCTCTCATCTCTCTCGTCGTTAGCACAGATAAGAGAAACGCCGCTTACCTACACGAAACACGCCTTTATCAATGAACCTTTGAGTCGGCCGAGGTCTCGGCTAATCCTGGCTTGTCTTCCGCGTGTAGTGTGTACAAATCTAGATGTACGAGTATTAGCGTCCGCTCGATTGTTGTGAGAACTGGTAACTAGCTGTCTACCAGGTGTTCACGAAATATCACCTACAAAGCGCTGATAAAATTTCCAGGAGAATTTAGTAGGTACAGTATGGAAGAATTTTGATTTAAATTGAATCCGAAGATTGGATTTGATATTTGAAATTTGGATTCGAGGAAATGGAAGAATATTTTATATTAACGTTCGCACAGGAAACTGCGAAATTTTCACCGCTGAATTTCTCGGATACGAATCTTCAGTTTTATCGAATAAAATTTCAAATATTCTTAATAACGTAATAGAGATTTCAGATAAAAAATTTGATTCGTTGAGAAAATTTGGAAATTTATATTATTTATATTATTTCGAAACATCCCAAAATAACCTACTTGGTTTTCAAATGTCTTAACAATCAACGTAAAATCTTTAGCTATTAGAATTTTAATTTTGTTCGCGAATGATTTTATTTCTAAAAGCATTGAATTTCACCCAATGCATCGAATTTTAAATCCTTTTTCCATGCTGCGGCACGATACATTGAATTTTCCTCGATATTCCCGTTCCTCCCATGAGCGTCGCGCGAGCCACTCTCGCAATTACCTACTTCAAATTGCCAAGTAATTATCGCAAATTACGAAGCCGCGAATCTGGCGTAGCTTTCTCCCTCGTTTCGCGAAACACCGTGTAATAAAATGCTGGTAATTATGCGACGTTGAGTAACTTCTGCTATGCAACGTTTCTCATCGTCGCCGTATCCTTTTTCTCTAAGTGGCTCGATACAAAATTACGCGTCTCGACTTTTTCCGAGGTGTCGCTTTTCCTAATTGTCTAAATACTAAATCGAATTACGCGCCTGCTTCGTGAAAGCGCGAGCAAGTAAGAACGAGACTGTAATTTCGCGTTATACAAACATAATTATGGAACGATCGCTATAATAGACTCGCACGGATTTTGTAAATTTTGCGCTTCCCTCTGTACGGACGGATTTCGATCGTTTTTTAAAAATGAAATATATGTACCACACATAACTTCTTGATAATGTGTAACATGATTTTATTCCGCTTCTATGAACACGAGCATTTATACGAACAAGACGTTATAGAAAGTTTATGATTTATAAATCACGTGAGTTAGAAATAAGGCGCCATTAACAAGTGATAGAAATATTTGCTTGATTTTAAGGAAGATTTGATATTCTTTAAGATAAGAAAGTTTACAGTAGAATCCTACTTATTAAAACTTGTTGAGAATTTATGTAATAGAAGATCATTAATTCTTCTCGCTCTACTTTAACACTTTAATAAAGATTGACGTTATTTAATTATTTTCACAATGATACAAGCTTTCACAATTACACAATCTATTAACGGAATATTTTATTACTTCATTTAATTTCATTTGTTTATCTATCTTTTTTAAATAGAACTCGTTTCGATCAGCAAACAACTGGAATGTTTTCAATTGCTTTGAAAAATTCACTTTATCTGTAAATCTGGCCTAAAAACTCACTACTGTCTATATAAATCACCGTGAAAGAAGAGAAGATAAGAGAGGTTATTAAAAAATCGAAACTCGGATAGAAAAGAAAAGTCGATTAAAGAAGCACACTGACCCAAAGATACTTTACGATCGGATCCATTTCGAAGATGAAAAACGATCAAGAATATCCAACGACGTTTCTAAATCAAGAGCGAAACTGCCACTGTCGAAACAGAGGAAGCTCTCAACGTACAAACCCCCATTTTAAAAACAACGTGTCCTCTTTCCCCTTTTTTGGTCCATAGAATTCTACAAAATTCGTCTCTGTTTCATTTCTCGTCTGACATGGTATGCTCGCCGTAACTGGTTTCTGACTGGCAGATGCGAACAGCTGAAAGAAACACAGAATCGATCCATTTTCCCCCCTTGAATGAGGATAAAACAGTATCGATTATCACGAAAATGAAGCTCTTTTAACTAATGGAGCTTCTATGTTGGTTGGAGTCGGAAAACGTTTCTCTTAAGTCAATCGTTTTTCATGAACAAACTGACTTTGATGGATTGATAATGTGATTTGCAGCTGAAACTGCGTTTGCTTTCTCGAGAAATTAACTGTTTGTAACGCAATTGTTATCGGAGAGTAAAGTGCATGGATGGAATCGTCGAATCGAATTTTTGTTCTTTATCCAACCAGAATCGTATGCTTTGTAACATGATCATTCGCGAAATACGTGCACTCCGCTATAATTAATTATCATAATAATCGTCCTAATATCGATAATTAATATTCCTATAAAATAGAACATGTTCTTTTCTAAGTACATAATCTCACATAAAATATCGTACATTTCGTGACATGACATTCGTCGCGAGATAAACTCGTTCGACTATGATTAATTATCGTAAAAAGTCGTTTTGCAATAGAAAATATTCCTATGAGATAGAATACGCTCTTCCCAAAATACAGTCTTCACTACAGAATCGTATACATTGCAACACGATTACTGGCAAACAAGTAATGAACGCATTCAAAGATAATTAATTACCAGAAAATCATTGAAAACAAACGACCGAGGAACAATTTCTCTCGGCACCGTAACAAGTAACGGTTTCGAACGTTCTACAGGCTGGAACGCGACAGAGAACGATGGCGACGTATTATTTTCAGAGCAGAGCGAACGTCAAGTCGCGTCTTCAAGTTTGCCGCTCGGTCTCGACGAATACCATTTATTAGCGGACCTGCCTAGGCTATTTCGGGCTTATAACCTGCCGCCACCAAGTCTAGATAATAGTAGGTCGACCGGAGGAACGGAAAGGTATTGCTGGAGTCTGCGCCACAATGGAGCCCTCCTTTCTACTTTCGAGGATCGCTTTGAATCAAACGATGCGCGTTTCTTTCTCGCAAACGCCAATGGACACCATTTGTCCACCTCGGGCGAATTCAACGAAACACAGAAGAATGTTTTCTCGAATCGCTATTACATAGGACATTCTGCAATTCTTCTGGCAATGCAATTTTGTTATTAACCTTCGCGTTAGAATTATTGGCAACTAAGGTATCGCTTCACGGACTTGGATCAAAGAAATCCAAATGTAAATTACGTTAAAAAATATATAATTTACTGTATGCGAGATAATATAAATTGGCCAATATTGAAGTTTCGATAAATTAGTGCAATTTTTAGGAGAAATTACAAGTTCAGATTTCAGATCCAATACAATTTCTCATTTCATGCGATCCCACTCGATTGTTTAAGCTTCGATCTCGTGAACGATTTTTTCCAGACGCCATCGTCTGTTTATCGAATTATTTTGGGAGAGGCGAGGAGAGAATAGGTTTAATTATACTATTTTTCTGCACTGAACAGGGCAACGTTGTCAGACACCAAGAAGAATCGTGTTCAAGCAACCAAAAGATTAGTTTAGTAGCAAATGGAACACGGAATATCGACATGCAAACATCAAGAGATCCTGCAGAACAGGAACAATATAAGCAAAGATAAGGGGACATCAATGCGGTTAGAGGTACGTTGAAACAGGAGCACAATAACGCGTATCAAGGAACATTGTGTGGAGGAACATAACGTCGCGAAGGAAATAAATTATTTCTCGTTCGCAGATTCGATTGGAGAATGCATAAATAGTATTCGAACAGGAATCAGGACATCATAGCGTAGTTTCCTGGCTTTCGACCTCCTTTTATAGCTCCATCATCCTTGGATTTGTGTTAGGAAAGTACTCGTTCGTACCTGAAACTTTCTATTCCTCCAAAAGTATCATGGATTCAATTTCCTACTCGAAAATTTGTAACAAAGTTATATATACGAATTTTTAGAAGCTACTCGAATAGAAAGTTCTTTAAATACGAAAATCCGCAGATAACTATCGCCGATAATCGAGGTGGTTTTTAGAAGAAAAGAACCATAGGACAAAACTAAACTAAATTATTGCTTACTTTGTTGCTCGCGCGTTTCTAAAATAAATAAATAAATACTTTCATAATGATTCAACTGTTTGATTATAATATTTACGATAGAGGTATAGAGAACATTTTCGATTTCAGTTATGTAACTTCAACAAAACAATTATCAATAATACCAACGCAAACAAATCTGGCCATTACTCATCAAACACAAAACCATCGTATTATTCCAAAACCAACTATTCATAGATGGATCCTGAAATCCAGCGTAATTTCCAATCGGATAATATCAATTAATTTAATTGGAATCCCCTTTCAATCGCATTTTCTCACTGATCGATCTATCTTTCTTTGCTTTCGAAACAATCATGCTCTAATCCGACAATAACAACGACATTCATCATTGTCGCTGTTCTTTTCAGTTCCTTGTACCTACGTTACCTGCGTGTTTCTTTTGGCAGGCGTACATTCCCTGTTGGCAGTCTGGTGAGCGTCGTGAGATTCCCCGCGGAATCTGACCTGCGTTCCCTACACGGGCTCCAGGTATCGGCATGACCCTGGAATTAAGCGGTTCCACACGAAGAAACCCGTTCATCAGGGCGTCCCTTTGGGCTGGGCGTCTCTCTGTGAGAAAAGCCGGTCGACCAACCTAGAATCGTGCCTCGAAATTCTTCGACCGCGAAACCAGCGCACGTAAGAACCAGCGAGGAAGCAACCTTGGGGACGTCTCGATTTTTCGTCGATTTATTAGCTTGCGTAATGTCTGTGTTTGCATTGCTTTCTATGCTACGTTATTTACATAATTTTTCGATTCGATCGCGTTCCTCTCATTACCAATCGTATTCACGTCGTCGTGCGATCATACTTCAATGAGTTACGCGTAAAGAAATGAAAATATAGACATTTGCTTCAACCTTTAAATACTCTCACGAGTACTTTACTTGCCATATTTTACCTACTTTTCCGTATCACGTGCATTCTAAATATTTCCCTTTAACATCTGTCGATTATTTTTTTACTTACGCTTACTATTTCCCAATTGTTTAATTTCAAAAATGAGGAATCCTCTAACGCTAAAGATCGTAACGTCAAGATTCTAAATATCGTTAAATAAATAAAAAAGTACGTAAAGATCCGCCCAATTGTCGCAATTAGAACGATGAACGAAAAAAATCGGAAAGTTTGCAGGAAACTTTCAAAAATTTCTGATTCTAAAGTTCACCAGATTTCAAAGACGATTTTAAAAGTATCGAAGAGTTGCATGTCGCGAGACTTTACGTTTTCTGTCGATATTATGATAAGTACTTTTCGTGTGTATCCAACTTTAGATTGTTTCAGGATCGCAATTAAGGGCCGACGATTAAGGTCGATTCTCGTTCAAGTGGCCACAATGAAACAATAATGCCTTCTCCGCGATAACCTCTCTAACTTCGTCCGGCGTCATCGTTATCATCCATTGTCATTACCGTGACGATTCTGGCCGTGCCAGCTCGCGATCTCACGTGAGATTCATTATCCAATCGGTGGCAAACGCGCTGTGACACAGTTCACGGCGTTCCTCGAAAGTCTCCTGACGGTTCTGTACGCGTTTCGAATCGTTGTACGTAGCTTGACCGGCGTAATCACGCTTCCGGTGTTGCATCGTGACACGGTCGTTGGTCTTACCACTTTGAGAATCGTGTTCTCGAAATGACAGACAGTCCTGGGATTTTCGATAACAGATACCAGCAGCTACAACAAGTATTCGCACATAGTCCTATTTTTCCATCAGTTTCTTATCAGATTCCAATTTTCCAGTCTCATTTTTGGAATATTAACTTGTTATAGACGTATGAATGTACTGTCAAATTAATACACCTGTACAGGGTTAATAATTTGTTCCGTGAGAATAAATTTAGACGCGAAAATTGTTGACCGAAGAACGAAGAAAAGTTCTATAGAATCTTGTGGAACTTCGAACAACGAGAAGAGAAATTAAGAAGAGGTATGTCCATCCTACAAAATAGAATTTTCGAAGATAAACAGAGATATTTGGAAAACTTACATTTCTATGAGAACCAAACGTCGAATAATCGAGCCTGATCGACCTACCGATGGTACAAAGATTGAAATCTAAATATCGATGTAAACATTCGCGGAAATATCGTAAATCTTCTACTCTGTTTATCTTTTGCAGAGTAGTTACATTATGATGGAATTGTTAATTTTCATGGAAACATCAGGGGAGGATATTCCATCCTTTTCCTCATTAAAAAATCGCGTTCTTCTCGGTACCGTGTATGCCGATCTCTCGAGCAATCGCAACGAGTGGAGCACGAGATAATTATGTCGGGATAATTAAAAATCGATCGACCGATCTTTTTATTCGCGAGCACTCGATACGCGCTTCATATCCCCAACCAGGTCAATTAAACTTGCACGCTTGTACTGCGATAATAAACGATCAATAAGCATTAACTTGGATACGGGTATTACAGATATTGTTTAACAACGATTCTCCAATCGAATTAACAGACACTCTATATTTTTCCCGTATAGAGAATCAAGTTCGTGAAATTTCACCGTCGTCATATGTAGATCATTCAAGTTGGGAGATGGCTCTCAGGAAATTTTAAGTTCCTACGATGAGATTGTTCCTACTAACTCGCCAGTAGTTTTTTATATGATCAAGATAATAGCGAGGTAATTATATATATTATACGAAACATGCAAATGAGAGTCTTCCACCATAAATAGTAAATAAATGTAAAATGTAGATTAAGGTTTCTGAATGTTTATACCGTAGACTTACTTTCGTTTCAACAAACACAGAGATTTTCGGTGCAGGTTTTATGGGCAACTAATTCAAATCGTTGAAAATCCAACAGACAGAATTTCAATCCCTCGTTAATCTATATTTCAAACTTTATCGACGATTAATTTGAGAATGACGTTGAAAATAAAATTATTAACACGGTAGAGGTTGCTGGTGTAATATTATGTCCTTTTCATAGATGATCCGTGTTTAAGTTCTGGAACAACTTCCACCTAAGATAAACCAGTTTTGAAAGAAGAACAAATATCTCATGAGAGCTGGTAAATACACAGAGGAGAGGAGAAGCGTAAGAGATTTTTCACTCGGAAAGTATTCGAGTAATCAACGAAAAAGCATCTGTCGCGTGGAGGGTGGAAATTCTATTTGAGAATAATTGACATTTCTGCTAGAGCGTGGCAATAGCGACGCGAAGGATGAAGTTTTGTACCTCGTCTCTCGCGCTAAGTGTTTCTGTTTGACGATATCGCGCGGAAAGTGCGAGCGTTATAGCACTCGCAAAGTGCACGTCTCTGTCTTTGAAGTTTCACCGGGGTTGCAATCTAATATTAATGCACGCTCTATAATTATTAATCGACGAGACGTGCAACGAAGGAACAGAGCCCTCTGCAACTAGTTCGTAATTACCGTGAGCGCGTTTCCCAATTAAGTAATCCAACGTAATGTCGATTATTATGAGATTCGACTTTTCGCGCGGACATAATTGTCTTTCCGAGTAACCGTGGTAATTTCGTCGTAATTAATTGCGGACCATTTCATTCGTTTACGCTATCCCGTTGAAATAAATAAACTCGCGGATGTATATAATTTATTTTTTTTGAAATATCGAACGCTAATTATACATTTAAATAATGAGAATTCTGTTGAAACAGAAAGCGGAATCGAAAAATGTTCACGATAATAACTTCTTTTATATTCAATTCCATGATTAAACTACAATTCTACCAAAGCTAAGCAAGTAAACTACCTATCTATCTACTGACTAACAATGACCATTTTTAAATCTTATTTACGAGCAAGATATTTATCATGTAGCGTAAAGTTGCACTCCGTAAAATTCTATTTAAAATCCAATTATGCCTCCCCCGCAAAACTTTTAATCGCAAGCTCTAAACGTTGTATTTACTAGGCATACGTTACTTGGCAAGCGTAAGTGGCGCTGAAAAAAATTTCAATTTCAAATCGCACGCGAAGGAAACCGCTTACGACAAAGTTAAGGACGAACAAAGCGCCCACAAGCGCATTACACAAGTTACTATAGAAAGATTCTCGTAGCTTACTCCTGTTACTTTCTTTATGGTACTTCTGAATTATCCAGCCCTTGCAATTTTAATACACGATACATATCATACGCGTTACTTTCTGGAAATTTTCTAATCGTAATATTGGAATATGCAAATCGTGCTTTCTGAGAAAATTTTAATTCTATGATACGAGAATATATGATTAACGTTTCACTTTATCAAAAACCGAACGATTAGATACTCTCGATGGATTACATTAATTCCACTTCTACGAAGCTTAATTACAGGCACGTACCTACAATTACTTATCAAACGATCGGTAATTAACAATAATTACGACTATCTATGCTTCTTCATCCGTATAAATATCCACCGACTATGCTAATATACAACCGTCTAATACATTTCCTCTTAAAAAAGGAACATGTCCCTTTAACGGAACAACTGTGTATACGATTCTAATTGCTTTACAAATTCCAAGCACAGCGATCGCTGTGCTTGGAAATGAGAAAAATGCTGCTTAATAAATCTCATAAGAATAGCGTGACTCACGGTACACCAGGCGAATCGTATTCTTACTTCTAAACCATTGGACACTTACCTGAAACAGAGAAAATACAACGAGTTTAGTTAAATATCACAAAGGAAGGTTTATCCGTGTACGATCAAGTTAATTGGCAAATTGCGAAGAGGGTCTTGCAGACGACGGGATTCGAGATAAACGCGTTCAAACGGGGCAAATAGAGATAACCCTCGGCAAGGAGCGATACGCGGAGACTTGTACGGCGACCCGAAAATTGTGACGCTATCGGGACAGATAATTCGCAAACATAATAGGACGAACACGGTCGCGCGTTGGTCAGACCCGTCGCATGGAAATTAGATTCGTCCGCGCACGCGAACCCACACACATGGTTTTCCAACCGTGCAGAAAATCGATATCGACCTATCGTATAACATACACGCGCGTACACACACACATAAAATATTTCTCTTGCATACTTTTCCTCTTTGGTGTTCCTGCTCCCTCGATGCTTCTTAGCGATGCTTTTGTGAAATTGCGCTGCGATCATGTGATTTGAAATTACGTCAAACATTGGTCGAAAGTCGGGAAACGATCGACGATCGATTTTATCAATGAGGGATCGTATTTTACTTTGATATTTGTGATTACTTAAGCCGTATTACTGTAACAATTGAACATTTTTCTTTGTCTTTGAAGATGTTCAACGCTAATAATCAGGCGTTACAAGTTGATGAAAGAATTTGGTCGCTCGTAGACAGTTTCTACGAATATATTTTGAAACTTTATCAGCTGTATTATGAGAGTCGGTTGTCATGATCATGTTGTATGACCAACTCCTTGTTCATATTGCGACACATATCGTAGACTCATCCTGCAATAAACACCGTAATCTCTGCTTCTCGTTCCTGAATCATCCCGAAGTTCGAACCTTTCTTATGGTCATTGTCCTGAACATATTAATCATCCTCACCACTAGGCTATGAGAACCACTTTTCCATGACAGACCAGCAGAGAATTCTACAATCGGTGCTAGCGTGCAGTTACCCGTTACGAATAAAACCTCTAACTTTCCAACGTGTGTTGTCAAATTTCCACCATCCGAGATCCAACAATCAGATTGATAAAGTTTGAGACAAATCTAAAGATATTACAAATAACGCAATAACGTAAATTCTTGGGGTAAATCAGACGATCAATTTTGGAAAATCGAGTTTATTTTGGGAATAATTAAATTAAATATAATAGCAGTTAATAAGAAATCTACTAAAAATTTTACGATTTTCCAAGTCCTAAATTACCGTTCTTCTCTCGTGATCTATTCTAATCAACGAATGACCGCCGGCAAAAGGAAACAAAAATAAAATATGTCGATTGGCGGGTAGTTTGAATTCTACAAAATTTACATATATATATAGGAATTACAAAATATTCGGTGCATCGCGAAAGTATTAAAAACAATCAATTATTCGTCATATTAATAAACTTCGAGATTTTCAGCTGTGTTCTATGGCTATTTATGTCGTGTACTGATATTTTACTAAATATATGTTTCCGATAAATGTTTCGTAATTTCCAAATTCATCTTGAATTTCAGCAATATAGGGATGGCGGTCGTGTCTCGTTAAAGTGGGAATAAAATTTCAAAATGTTTTATACAACACGTACGATATGACAAAGGCAAAAGTTTCCTACTGTAGTTGTTCAAACAGTTGTTGTCAGGCAATATGAAATATGCGCTTGCATCCGAAGACTTCATAAAGAGTAAAGTAGATTAGTACGATTTCCAAGAGTCGAAATATTTCAGAAGATATATCCGAATGACGAGTTTATTCGTACGCCACCGTTAATAAGTTCAAACAATTAAACAATTTTGAGAGTTATTTAGACGAGAGCGTGGCGTATAAAAATATGAAGCGAGTGGATAAAACGTCGAACGTCGAAAGGAAAACATTTTAATGTCTTTCGAAATTGCTCTTGAAATCGTCGAAAAAAAAAAAAAAAAAACGGTCATTGACTTTAACGTTCGACGTATAACCGAAGTAGGGAACAAACGAACGAGGCGATTGAATTTTTATCACGTCGCCGATATATTGTCGTGGCTTTCACTGTTTTTGTTTTTAATACGACTCGATGGAGTATATTAACGCGGCACGGCGTATCCACGGGAAAGCTGCGAGACCCCGAATATGGTTAAACCTTTTAATGAAATCGGTCGAGAGAATAATCGCGGATCGGGGTGAAATTTTTATTCCGTGGAACGATATTAATACAGAGTCGCTATTGTGCTGGCGATATCATTGGATGCGTGTTCCAGGGATTTACCGGTAGAAGTGTTAGTCAGTGGACGAACGTTGAACGAGGATCGATGCGTCCATTATTCATTTCTATTACAGTGTACATACAAACGTTAATATTTTATCATCCCCTGTTTGATTCCCGTTGTCCGAATCATCGGAGCCTCTGCTGGTTCAAATTTTTCCACTAAAGAGTTATTAACCCCGGCTAATAAATCGTGAACAGCCACGACATTTTCGTCGCTCCGCCAATTTGTTATCATCGTTAGACAGAGTTTAGTTTTTCGAAGATTAAGATCGTTTCAGTTGGAATTAATTTGTCATTTTCTAATTCGTCTGAGTTTGTAATTGCTAGTAGACGTGGATACAAGAAACAGAAGCATCTTACGAAATGGTCGAGGTATTCTTTAAAAGGATCTACATATATTGTGGAGATATTCCCACTGGTGGGAATGGTGGAAGCAATTATTCATAGAACTATCGGAAATAGGAAAAACTTGTTTGATTTGGATGAGAAAATACGATATTCGACTGAAAGTTTTTTCCGCTGCCACATTTCAAAACCAATTTCAGTCTGTGAAATGGGACTGCTTGTTTTTATTATCCCCCCAGATTCTCGTAAACAAACCTACTTCGTTGCAGTGGCTAAAGTTTACTGTATAAAAACATTTCATCTTTCAACACGGCATGGCGTAGTTCCGTTCCGATCTGTACGTGAAAACATGCGTTCACGCTTGTGAAAAGATTTAGCGGGAGCAAGCAAGCCGAATCGAAGCTTAATACGAGAAAAAAGAAGCCAGGGACAGGACAAAAAGGCTGGAAATCTGAGAAACACGAAAAAAAGAAGAAAAGCGAAAGCGGGAAGAAACCGAGAGAAAGGAGGCAGGAAATAAAATAAATGAAAAGGAAAGGAGGGTGGAAATCTGAGAAAAGAAAAAAAAGGAAGCAAAAGACACGAGACGGAAAAGAGAAAATCCAATAAAAGAACAGAAAAGAAGAAAAGTGGAAGGAAATCTGAGGAAAGAGGGAAAAGGGAAAAAGAGCAGGGTAAAGGAAAGAAAAACAAGAAAATAGAAGAAAACTAATATACAGTGAAAGAAAAGAAAAGTGGAAAGAAACGAAAAAGGGGAGGAGAAAAAAAATGAGTATCGATTTTCAGCAAGAAAAAGGACAAAAATCCACGGACGTGGAACGAAAGCTGGCCACTCCACGGACGAGCATGATATCTAACCCGGTTACTGGTGACGACGAAGGGATTTTCGTCTCGGTCATCCACGTGGGAACGATCACTTTATTTCCTCCTTTTCGCGTGAAAACGATTGATACGGGCTCGTGTCCACCTCGGTATCGCCGCCAGCTGCGCGACTTCGCTCGTAAATTACATTTGCGTTTTAATATCGGCGCAGTTATAAATCCTCATAACGGTAACACCAAGTCCCTCGTTTTGGCTGTTTCGCGTTAAGCGGTTCGTCTCTTTCCATCCATGCAACTGGACCACGTGTATTGTCCGAGTTAAAAAGCTCGATGAATTTTTACGGCATTTCCGCCGAGGAAATTAAAACCAAGTTCTGAATATCGGTAACTCTGAGCAAACGCGCTTAGTGGATTTATAGTATTGTTCATTTATGTTCATGTTATGATCCACTAATTTTGATCAATGTCATTTTCATAAGAAAATTAAGATATAAACGAATTATTAAAGCATTAAGAAATTATAAATTAAATGAATTATAAACTGATATGTGAAATATCGTCGATTTCGTATTCTACGTGAAAACCGATTCAGAAATTATTGGTGAAAATAACTCTACATTCTACTCGGCAGTGTGAAAATGCATCTATTAAAAGAGAAATGCTATGTATAAAGAATACTATATAGTCTCTCTCGTCGAGCGTGAGTGGAAAAACAGGATGAAAAGAGGTCTCTCTCTCTCTCTCTCTCTTCACCATCTGGAAAGATGTCGGAAAATAATTTTTGTCCGTATGAGAAGCTTCGCTTTTGATAAAACCTAACCATTGAAATCAGTGGTGAAACGTTGGTTAAATTAACTGGCTTTTCCTTTCATTCGCTGGTAAATAAAAATTCTTGGAATTCGTAGAAGAGAGAAAGCTGAATTGCTTTTGTGACTGAGCGTGCTTTTATATCTCTATCAAGGTTGTAGTTCAAGAGACATAATTTGCCGAGAGCTTTTGAGTAATGACTCCGTTTTATCGTTCAAATTTTACCGTGTCTCTTCTACATTCGGATATATTATTCCAGAGGCCATTTCAGATGGCCTGCCACCGTTCCTCGTTTTTATCGTCGACAAATCAAATGGCGACTCTGAACCTAAAGGGATTCGATCTCCCCTGAGACCCATAGGCAAACTTCTTAGGCTTTATTGAGAAGTTTATCAATTTTTACGATACTTTTTCGAATCAACGGCCGCAGTAAATTATCGTTGGCTCGGCCGTACATCCAATTGTTGGTATTATCGTGAGGCAATTTATTTTTCTTGACACGTTCAGCCTTTGCGTTGCTTGTATGCAACATTTTAACAAATTATTACCTTCTTATCATATTGTTGTGACTATTTGTGTGACACAGCGTATCAATCCGAATATTCTAGCAAAAATTTAAAAAACGCTCGATTCTAGTAAAATTTCACTTGACTTATCGATCATAAATTAACATTTTTCAAGTTCCATCGATCCTATTAAAAACTCTCTATTTGAATTTCAACAAATTTGTCTTCATCGGTCGCAAAAATCTGATATTCCATTCTATTCGAATCGAACCGAATGAATAAACTTTCTTCGGAATATCGTAGTTGGAAAAGGTATCTATCATTTGTGAGAGTGAAGAGAGAGGAGAGGAGGAGAGATAGCCCGCAGAGATGACCTCTGTCATTATCTTGAAGCGCGTTCAGAGACGAATGCAGTCTCTGCCGTTTCCGTTCTGCGTTCTCAACTCTTCTACCCTTTCTTCTCCCTTCCTGATATTTCAGCCTCCCTCCATTACCTTCGTGGAACAAGTATAATGAACGAGGCACATCAACATGCGGGAGAAAGAGAGAGAGATTTCGTATACGAGGCTGCGAGATCGATACTCGTGGCTTTCTGCGAGAAACGCGGCGCGAGGAAAGCTTCTGGAAATGCGAAAACGCTGAATGCGGCTGTACGGAAAGCTGCCCTTCTTACTTTTCGTTCTTTCTTACTTTTATATCGATATGCAAGCGTCGGGAGATCTTACAGAGGAAAAGAAAAAATCTACTTGTCACGATACGTAGATCAAAATTTGCGATACTCGAGATTATCATTCGCAGTGAATTATTTTTAGAAAATAATTCGAAAATCGTAAGACACTTGCAAGCGAAGTTTCTGTATATGGACGTGTTTACTCGAGGATCGTGTGTTTGTGAATACGTAGGTACAGAACAGAGAGGATATGAATCTGGGTTAGGTGGGCTCGAAGACTTTCAGCATGCGGCAGGTGAAGAAAGAATTTCCGAGAAAACCTTGAGACCATCGTCAAAGTACAATCGCAGTCGTTCGCGAACTCTGGCCCTTGTTTGCGAGTTTTATATTTCCAGCTGCACCGAATAAGATGCTGCTACAGCGGATCAAGTTGGACCGCATAGATCGCACGATGTTGGATAAGTCACGCACTTCGAATTCTCTGAAGTTCCAATAAAAAGTCCAGGCGACTGCAAAAGGCAAACGAAGGAAACATTGTAGCTATGCGGCGACGTTAGGTGAACAACGAGCCAAGGAAAATTCGCGAGGACGCGTGCAGACGAGGGAACGGTGTCAAGTTCCCGGCTGAACATCGAAAATACTCGCGACAAGTGGCACTTAACTCTGCAAAGTAAGGGACAAAGCGGAGCTAGGCGCGAGGACGGTTCTACGAGAGCGGAAAGCGAGCTTAAGAAAGTCTAGGATGATGATTCAACCAACAGAAACAGGACCAGTTCGCTGTGTGCGTGGGAGAAACTGGGTGGGAGGGGGTTGATATGAATAACACATCTTCGTCTTAAGACGTTCCGAAGAGATGAAAAGGAAAATTAACAAAGAGGAGACCTGGCGATGGCGACGATGGCGATTTACTATTCGATGATCGGTTTAAAAAATTGATGGACGAAGAGCGCAGTAAATACAAGTTCGTTGGTCGGTTTCTTAATTCTTAGAATTATCAGAGTTCGTAAAATAAACAATTTTTCTTGATTTTAATTAAGAATTTTATTTCGTAAGATAACTTAATTTACATTTAGTTTAGTGAATATTTTGCAGTTTTAAATAATTTTAATTTTTATATAAAAAACTACAGAAATTTTCTGTAGGCACAATTTTTCTGAATTTTAATTACGAATTTTACTTAATAAAATTATTTACTTTAAATTTACTTCATATTTCAAATTTTAATTAATCTTTATTCCTATAGACGATTGTCCGGTATGGAAAAAGGTTCGCAAGTTTCAAAAGCTTGGAAGCTTTATTCTTTAATCGCCAGTGGCTCGAATAGTAAGAGAATTTGACAAAGTCGAAAAGAAATTTTAGATTATGTGTGGGGCCCAAAATGGTAAGTTCTCATATGGAACTGATTAATGAGCGAGTATAATCCAATCTGACTACGGGAAGATTATTAGTGCACCTTGTTCAAAGAGAGTCGTGAAACTTTGAGAGTTGCTGGGTTATGCTAAACCTAGAACTGAATTCAATGAATTGAATTACGAGGTGACGCGGTTCTTCTTGTAAAGCCTGACATTAGAGAAGTGCATGAGCGGGACTAGATCAATAACGATTCTTCTTCAGAAAGTATTATCCATATAACTCGACTTAAAATATCGAAGCATCATCTTTTATGAATAAGTAAATTCACTTAGAATGCCAATCTAATTAAGAATAGCTACTGTAATGTTGCATATTTCATTTGCTATGCGATGGAGTCTCGATTATCGCAGTGCCATTTAACCGAAGTTCCTTATCGCAGGCCTTTTGTACTTTACCATAACTTCATCTTTTTCGATATTTCAACAAGAGGAGTACGAAAGTGTAAACAGTCAGATACGGAAGTAGTGGAAGCAATTACTCAAACTTTCAAGCGATCAAATAACTGATTAAAACTAAATACATCTACAACATTACATTATCAATATGTTTCCTATGATAGTACGATTTATAAACACTAACCGACCTTACCGTATTATCCGAGTTTTCGATTATCCAAGATAAGCCCGGGCCATATCACCTCGGATAATCGACACTCTACTGCGTTTATTTGCACACATGACGCCTTCGAATGACTATAATCTTCAAATAGTTTCGCTCGAAAATAACTGAGTCACTATATCCTAACATTTTCGAAGGCTTAAAATTCCTACTATTTTCCCTCGAACTCTTCACTTGCGAACGTCATACAACATGAATAACTGTACCAACAATGAGTATAACGATACCAACAGTCCAACAAACCGACGAAATTCTCTAACAATCTATCCGAATTTGTAGTATTCTCGCTAAACTAAAAATCGTACTACGTATATGGGACAAGTGTGGCCCACATATATCAAGCCAACCAATAGAAAAATATCAAGTAGCGACAAAAGAATAAAAAGATAAGCATCCGTACGTCGTCTGAAGGCACAATTCCAGTACACGTTTCGAAGATCGAAAGCTGGAAAGAATGAAAAGAGGTGGCCGCGTCGATACGTCGGAACCTTGAAGAGAGCCAGCGACAGCGAAAATGTGAAGACGACGCGAAACGAAGTGAGAAAAGAGAGTTGGTATACGAAAGGATAGACAGAGAGGAGAGGTACGAGGGGTGCCTTCGGTGGATGGAAACTGCAGGCTGCGTGGGTGGAACGAGGAAACGAGGGGTAAAGGGAGGATAGCAGAGCATCAGGGGCGGACGCGTGGGTGTTCCTGGGGCCCAGATGACTTAAAGAGAAGCTGCGACTAGCCCGGACCGATCGATATCTGCACCGACATTGCCACCGCGACGACACGTCGCGGGGTTTTCCCGTCTGGAATTTCTTCCCCTCTAGCCAACAGAGACTGCAACGATACTGCTGCTGTAGTCCCGTGGGAACACGAGGTATGATTCGTCCTCGCGATAGAACCTCTGCCTCCTTTTATTTCGTTTCTTTCTCCCCGTCTGCTTGGTGTATGCGTCGGAGATTAAGTTCGGCCCGACGAGCCAACAAAGAATTCCTTGTACCCAACTATATTAAGTCGACCGCGGTTTCTTTCCGTTTTTTACCCTCTTTTTTTCCTCCTTTTTTTAATCTCTCTCTCTCTCTCTCCCTCTTTCTCTCGTTCTTTTTTCTTCTTGAAGAACACGATGGTGCCCGCGTGAGAGAAATTTTGCGAATTTTTGACGCCCATAGGTAGATTCGCGGGAGTATATCGTGAGCAGGATCGATCCGCTGGAGAAGCAGAGAGAAGTTGAATTTTTTAAAGTGCAAGGTCTGCACGTTTTTTTCTCTCTCCTTCTCCCTCCCTCCCTCTCTCTCTCTCTCTCTCTCTCTTTCTTTCTTTCGCTTTAATTATGACTGATGTTTTAAAGCCTGCGTCCTTTTTATACGTAGATATACGCAGAATTTATGCGACGTAATTTGTATAAAAGATGTAGCCTCGCTGGGAATTTTACCGGCTCTTTTTTCCAGGATATTTTTACGAAGATAGGGATCGTCCTTAAGACGAAGGAAATTACTGCGAGGCGTCGAGTGTTGCTCGACACCTGCCCAGCTTTTAATCCAAGTTGAGGGAACCTTATAACTCCTGGCAGATAAGAGAACGTAGGTTGAAATCGAAGAAATGGTGAATTCTATTTGACGGAGGGAATTCTCTGCGGCAAATTTCTCTGGTAGACGAAACGAGACGAGGGGAGGGATTTCGAGTCGCCTTGAAACGCAAAGTACTGGTTAGAGACGCAACTTTTTCGCAGACAGCCCGACGAGTTCATCGACTATAGCTCACGGTACCGTCGACGAAGTTACGCCGTTCTGGGAGGGCGAAACTAAAGTTAAACTGGCGCGAATGCGGCGAACAACTCTTGCCTCAGCTTCGTCTCCCTTGTCTCTGCGACTCTGTAGTCGATTAGACTGCTGTTCTTCTCTTTGACTTTCGCTATTTTGCCCGACTCAATGAACCCGTTACAGTCATCGTTGTTGTGCACCGTTTTTGTTTCGTGTTTGTATTATGAAAATACGACAGTCTATTCAGTAGGGGAAGAACGTAAGATGGGACGATAGAGAATCTCTGTAAAGAAATTTGGATAAGATGGTGATATCAATTCTTTCAACCATCTTTCTTCCTCAAATATTTCCATCTTTTGGTAGATCGTTTTATATGTCCCTTTAAAATAAACAATTTTTACGTTCCTGTATAATTTTCTCCTTTCCTATACAACTTTAACTTTTTTAGTTTTACGTGTAGAAACGTACATCTCTTTTGAGGTTCAGCGAAGCAGAATTCGTTAAAAATCACACGTTTTGTACATCAAAGTCCGATAGATGTTTTGATTATTTTTTATTACCTGTTACTCCCGCATATTATTTTTCCAATTGAATTTATCCTTTGACATCAAGTTGGTACGATAATAAAAAAACTGATACAACGAAAAAGGAAACGTTGATATAACTTAATACATTGTCCTGTCAAAAATAAAAAAATATTTTGCATTGTTCATGAATAATAAAGTTATCTGCGATATAAAAATGTAAAGCACAGTTTACATTTATCGCCAAGTAGCAACATGGATAAGTGTTAATTATGTTTCTCTACCCTCGCGATTCAAACTTGTAGGTATATTTCTTCCTACAAAATCACATTTTGCCATTTCTACAAAGCAAATATACGACTCATGTAATCTCACGTATAAATCGCTCATACATGACTTTAACTATTCGCAGAGGATATTCCATTTTTACTCATAGAGTTCTCATAACGTCGTTGATAGAACCGCAATGTATGAAACGCGTTGTTCGCGAACGTTCGTTTATGATCAATAAACGGCTCGCGAGGATTTACCGTTTTTCCCTGGCGCCACCTAAATCGCGCGGAGGAGAAACTGTAAACTCAAACGAGCATCGCAAGCGTTTTTGTCACGGATAAATTTAGGAAGTGTTCTCTATTCGTTTCTTTCGTTCTACTCTTTATTCATTTATTTACGAAAAGAAAAAACCTACTAGCAATAAGAAATCTAGGCCATAATCGGTAGCAAATTACACAATAAAACGCACAATGTTTTCTAACTTACCTCCGTGGTATCACGAACGTTTATCCACGGTAATTAAACCAACGATTAAAATCATTTTCTCCGATAATCCTAAGAATTTACGACTTTGAGACTCATCGCGTTATACGAAAAAATCGTTCCACGTATTGCAGTATCACGTTCTATAGTAAACTGTATTTTCTAGTTCGTCGATAATTCGCGGTACAGTTTTCCAGGGGGGGGGGGTGGCCCCTTATCGGCCTTTCGATTGCGTCAATTAATTAATTTTAATTACTTTGCACGGTGGCGTGCGTCAGCTGTGTGAAATAGAATTAATCGCGTTTTATCGGTGGAAGTCGAACGGTAATCGAAGCGATTCGCGGGGAAACGCGAGCAATATTCAATCCTGGAGGATTAATCAGGCTCCGATATTCGATCTTTCCGAGCGACCGGTCGATATTTCGCTTTTATACAAAGCCGTTTCGCATCGGCGTTTCATTTTCAGACCAAACTTTCTCCTCGATCGATACAATTTTCCCTGACCTGCCCTCATCATATTATTGAGAAATTTCAGTTTAACCCATTAAAGGCTAGGTAATAGTCTACACAATGTCGTGCGTGCTTCGATTTCTTTAAATGTCATAAAATTGTCGAATACAGGTTGCAGAAATAACGGGGAAAAAGATTAGAATTCACGTTGCACAGCGAGGAAATCTTTTAACCGTAAGTTTTTACCGTTGTAAACGTGTAGATCCCTTTGGGATTTCTGATTTATGGTGCGTCATTAAGGGATTAACAGCTAGACACGAATATGTAAGAGCTGTGATTAAACAATACAAATTGCAGTCGGCAACACGAAGGCAGACGAACTAAGCGAACAACGATGATGGCTGTGTACTCAAAACGTTCCTCTTCCGTACGACGACATTATAAACCGTCCGAATGAAAATCTAATACCGTGGAACAACCTGTACATACATCTTTCGATAAGACTGCATTTGCGCAACTTTTACTATTATAACATTACTAAATTCTAAATAGATTAAATACGCATCATACATCACTTTCCTTATCATATTCCCATTACTAGGGACTATCATTCCTCCTCGTTAGTAAATCGGCAATATTCGCATCTAAACCATCCCAACCATCGCACCGCATTATACCCATCTCCGATATAATAGATATCCCAATATTATTCCCCACATTCAATAACCCCAACCTTCGAAAGACATACGATCATCGTGCATTCCCGCGATTTTCTCCCCTCTGCTCGGATTCACGGTCAATTTTCGAGCGGCTCGATCTCGCAGATGTTCTAGCGCGCGGGTCTAAAAACAGCGCGCCGCCCTATTCGAACGTGAATCATCCGATGACGAACGGCGTTATATATAATGAGCGCTCGCGCGCGAATCCGAAAATCGCGCGTTCTCGAAATTCCCGACGGATGGTACTCGTTAACGAGCCACTCGTGGAAATATTTCATAAACACGTTCGGTACGTGAAAAATTCGCGCGAAAACCCCCGACCATGTTCGTAACGTCTCTTCCAATTAACGGTCGGCAAGAAGCCGAGCGTCAAAAATGCTCGCTGACTCGTTGGAAAATCGCGGTTCTACGCGGCAAACAGAAAGAAATGATAAAACACGCGCAGAGATTGGGGAATACACGTCGGTTTCTGTCGGAGGGATATTTTTCAGGGGCGGGTCCTTTTTCTGAAAAAAGATAAAATTCTGGTTGGGAACGACGGAAAGAGGCGCGGAGCTTTTGTGTAGCCGACGCGAAATTTCGTTGGAACGCCGCCAACTACCGCGCCACCCGCTGCTTTAAGTATCCAGAGAATCGTCGGGATTTCTCGATGCTTGGGAAACTCGACGCTTGTGTTCAGTGCGTATATCTATGCACGTTCTTTACGAGATAATGCGACAATTTTGGCGGAAACACTAAGGGAAGAGGATATATAACGCAGTTGTTTCGGCATTGCTTCGTCGTCCGTGAACTTGGAATGGTTGCGTAGACTGTGAATGTTCATGCAGGTGCATACATATTTTATATGTAATTATTATCTCACATATTGCATATGTTTTGCATGTTATCATAGTTAAGAAGCATATATACGCGTGAATGTTAAATACCTCGTATCTATCTCTTTGCGCTTGATTGCGATAATAGACGACTATGTATATAGTCATAAACCGAAATGATAATTGTAAGTACCTACGATGCAGATATTCATCGACCATATTGCAAGGATTTTTAAGGTATCAGGTTGTACGAAAAGTTTCTTTCGTTTTATGAGGAAATAATAGACGCACAATGTCTTTTGTTTTACATTATTTTGTCGAATCACGTACGATCCATTTTGTTCTGTTGAGATAAACACCGCGACATTTCACAGACTTGGTTTCACGTTTGTACGAAGGTGCACTGCTGTAAAAAAACACGTTTGCGAAAGAAAGACATTTTTCGAATAACCTAATATGTACCTGGTAGTTGCAGCGAACGAGTTCGTACGAAAATAAAAGCAGTTTTGTGAAAGAATTCCGATTCGTTCGAAGTATTCCAAATTGCGAACGTATTAAACGATAAAACTATGGAACACTCGAGTTCCGTAAATGAAACTGAAAATTTCATTCAGTTTGAGGAAAATATAAGAAACACGTATCTTTCATAAACGATGACATATTAAATTATTTTCACGTTACTCTCTCGTCGATTCAACATTTTATTCCTGTCTGATCTTGAAATTCTCATCTAGACATGCTTAGACATTTATCTACCTCCCTAATTCCAGAGCTAATAAATTAATTCAAGGGATGATAAACGTCTTCCTAAGAACATCAGCAAAGCCTCGAACCCCACAGGATCCTTAATCTTCGTCTCGAAACCATTGACTTATCCCAAGTCACGAGGATACGGGCGGTTGATATCTGTCGTTCGATAACTTTGGGAAATCCGCTGCGGGTACCGGTATACGATGACGATATTTAAAAAGAGGCAATTAAATTTCGGCGTGGTCCACGAAGAATCGTTCGTTGGGCAACGTTAAAAAGATTTTATCGACTGTTTAAATAATATTTAAACGCGTTATTTCACGCATGAGTGAAGAAAGATCGAATACACGATATTGCGAAATCGGAAGCAAATTTTTCTTTCTCGCGTATCCGGTGCGCTAAAAGAATGCTGCGACGTAAAAAGTTCAATTTGAACAATGTAATAATCAATACAGGTAATACAGTTAACGTAATAAACAATCTGATTAAATTTTCCTTATAGTTCGTTTCACGTAATATTTTACAATTTTCCCTCTAAAGTTCGTATCTATTTTCCTGCCTCCTACCTGCCTCGTTATGAATGCTACTCCACGCATGAAATGAGTAAAGGCACGGCATAGACGCTCGATATATGTTTCCAATTTACGTGGATACAACAAAACGTGCTAGCCAAATAGCACAAGAGCAAACGAACTCCAACAAGCTATACAAATATGTATACAGTTTGGTCGACCTCACAGACAGTGGAATACTGGAAATTTTCTCCAACATTAGCAGAAGTCAGTTCCGCTCCGATCTGTACAAACGAGGCGCACGGCGCTCTTTCATCACGTGCAATAATAATACGCGCACGATACGAATGATTCGAGTATAATAAAATATGGAATATCTCGCGTTTTCCACTTTCGTCGTTGTCTTATTTATTGAAGATCGTTCGTCCAACGACGTTCATCCACAACGAGATCTCTGCTTGCGTTCGATCGTTAACCCTGACAGGCTGGCTCAATTTTCATGCACGCTGATATTTTACGTTTACTGCTGACTAAATTATATTTCGATGCTTCATTACATAAATGATATTACATGCGGATATTAAAGTACATCGATGCAGTGAAAAAAAAACGTTTATATAAACTGCATTTGTTTTAACGAAATATTAATTAACGTCTGAGTAAATAAGCTCTCGTCGACTGAATCTACTTATATGAATCAACTCTGATTATGTAAACGATAAATCATACATAATGGGACGAATCGGTGGACTGTTGTTATATGAATTCCAATTATATAAATTATTTGTTGAATAAATTCTTATAAACAGAGTTCTACCGTATCTAAATATTATGATACATAATATTTTGTTTAGTCTTTTTATCTTTAGTAATTAATTAAAAAAAAATATGTTTATTTAACCTACCATAAACTCTGTTTTGAAAGGGTTAAGGAGACAGCGCTGCCCCTCCCCTCCCAGCGCGGATATGTAATAAATCGTGGAAGCAAGAACGGTAATGGTAGAAGGGGAAACGAACCGATCGATTCTCCGGTTCTCTGACCGGCGATAATCCACGGCGAATATTATTAACCGCAACGAATGCAACCAGGAGGCCAGCAACCTCCTCGAGAGGCAGCCTCGACCCTGCAACGAAACCGCAACGACAGACCCGGCCGCGTTTTCGAACGTGAATTACGAACGCGACGAATGCCAACTTCCACGTAGAGAACGCTGTCCGCTTCCATCGACGAGTTCATCACTATTACTGTCTCGTTTACGAGCCTTTGTCTTCGTTTCAAAGGCTTTTGAACTCTTGTTTTCGTGAAACTTATTTATTTAACGAATGTTCACTGGTGACACTTCTGACGAGAGTATGGTTGGCAGCAGTGAAAACTTTAGACAGCTGAATAGGGTTGTTGTTCGATTTGACGAAAGACAGTGAAGCGAGGATTGCAATAGGAGATAAATATTTGATTTTATCGAATAAGAATATATCATTGATGCTACTTGTTATTATTTAGATTATTATTATTATTTATTATTTAGATATTTCTAATTCCTATTGTATAAATGTAGGTCTTCTCACGTCAGGAATAATTCAAATACAATACAACTATAGTGACTTTATTTATTTATTTATTGAAGTAGGAGAATGATGATTATTTAACTAGAGCTTAACGTAATAACATAATATAACTAAAACAATTAAATTTGTACAACTACTCAACTTCTGAGTGACAGCTCACCACTCACAACTCATGACCAACTCCAACTCACTCAACTATTGACAAACGACTAACGACTCATGACTAACGACTGACGACTAACGACTCACGACTTACGACTAACAACTAACTCACTTTCTCCATTAAAACGTCCTTTTATAATAGTTTCAGGTACTTCTACCGCGGACACATATTTCAAAACTGACTCAACATGGTCACGTACATCTTTCTTCAAATATCTATTGTCCGAAAGGATTACGGTCATATTGATGGGCCACATGGCCCATTGGGATTTCCCATCCTTCCATGCTCGTCTCTCACTTTCTACGTACCTACCTACCTACATTGCAAGTCATCGGGTTTTTCCTAAACGGGTTCTCCACCATACTACAGTTCGGATATCTTTTATCATTATTATTTGGCGTTTTATCGAGTAAGAATATTTGAATTGTATAAACGTGACTATTCGCATTTTATATTACATATTCGTAATACAATGTATTTAAAAAACACATAGCCAAAGTGTGGGACAAAGAAATCTCCTATAGCAGAGAATTGAAATTCCCAACACTCTTAATATATCATGCTTAAAGTATCGCTAATTTCTCGCTAATGTAACAGAAGCGAACTTGCTACGAAGTAGATTAGAAGTTTCAGATGTTTCGCATACCTTAACCTAAATATAGTATACATCGATGATTATAAATAAAGTGGTATTATAAGTATGCCAAATAAGCAGGCCTGCCAAAAACAATTGCAAAGAACAAAAAATAATAATTCTAATGTTAAAACAGTACACACTCGAAGCTACTAAAGCACAGGCTCAACAACGAAACCTATTTAAAAGGACAAAGATTAACATCTTCGTATAACAAACGATCTTTACATGCTCGTTCGTCAAGGATGAGACGCGATCTCGCGAATTTTTCCATGCTCCAGTTACGTCACTCTGACACGAAAGTTATATTCGAACGACGGGTCCAAGTAGCAATTTGCACGAGAAGGACGCGAGTGGTTCGAGCTCGAGCAGCGACGTGGATTAATACCGAAAATGAAGAATCGTCGCTGGCACGTATCAAAGGGAACGTGCGGCGTTCCGTTCGCGAGGCAGTCGACGTTTCTCCGTGATAAATATATCCATCTTGTGGGAGGGACAGAGAGCCTACGATCCCGCGGGGAACACCGGGATTTATTCGTTTCCGCGGGAACGAAGGTGAAACGTCTGGCTGTTAAATGAAGGGCCGCCGACTGCAAATGGACCACGCGTCCAGTCCGCCCGAGTTTGTTAACTCAATCATCCGTACTCGTCCCCTGAACGAAATTAGAGCCATTAAACTAGAGAGACGGCGGTTAAAAAAACCGCGAATCGTGACTTTTCATATGCTCCTCTTTATGTATTTTGATGGTACTTCCGCTAAACGCTGTTAAAACTAGTAAAAAGATTGTAAAAAGTACAAAGTTTGGAATCACGGATGCTCGGAATTAAAAATTACGCCGGCTTAAAATATCTTTTTACAGGTAAAAATGTTAAACTCTTAAATTCTCAAATAAATATAGAAACGTTTCCAGTTTACTGATAACAAAATTAACGAAAGATTCGGTTTAGACAAAACCGTGAAAGTTGATATTTTGTTCACATTCGGTGTATAAGCGATTCGCGTCAGTGTGAATTGATCTTCATAATGGTAGAAGGAAAGATTCATAGAGTGAATCATTTCGTCCTATGATATTTTTGTTTGCGCGGTGTTTAAAAGCGTGAACTATATAGAGACGTTGAGAATGTTTTTAATCTTCTCTAATAAATCGGTCGAACTAGCAGTAGCCGTAAAAATGAATTATTCGTGCCAAGTTAAATGTATGTTCAGTGAGATATCTACAGCGCTAATCCTTTACGTAGAGTATGTACATTTGATATTTTGTTCTACTTGATTCACGCGCGATTACCAACTTTCTGCACTTTATATTATTATACTGTTGCGCCATTTCAGTTGTTTTCCAACGAATCGCATTTTTCTAGCAGGGAAAATTTCTCAAGTTTGGAGAAAACGCGATAGAATCATCGCGCGATTTCTTTTACCAACTTTGTTATAACATTTTCTCAATACCGTTATTAAAGAGAATTTGAAATTAAAACAGAAGAATTCGAAGACCGTAACGGAGATAAAGGCGATACTTAAAGATGCGATGCTTGAAAATATTTTCTTAATATCCAATTCAATGTAGAATATGAAAGTAGGATTTTTATGACCTATTTACTCTTATGCTTTACGTATTCATTATTCCCCTCCCCCCCCCTCTCTCTCTCTCTCTCTAATAAAGCAAACAGCAAACAAACATTCTCCTCCGCTTTATTCTCTTCGTATCACGGAGACCCCAAAACATCCATCAAAAGCGCGAAAGTAAGAGAGGAGGAAAAATCCAGATACCGAAATACGTAAATCACTGGGACGATTAGTAGTCAATAGCGTAGTGAAGCCGACAAATAGGACGGCGTTAATAAAGTGGACTCGACACGTCCCAATTTGATGCGTCTAAATAAAGTGGCGGACCGATCGAACCGATCTACCTTCCGTCGATTTCGTTCGCGAATAGCCAACGCATCGACCCGTCCGAAATTAACCAACCGGTTACATGTCAAATGTCAGGAAGTATGACGCCAATACGAAAGGAACAACTCTAGCAAAGCAACGTCGCCATCGTCTTCGAGCAACTGTTTGATCGTGAATAATGGACAACCGTGTCGTCGTTCCTACTTCGTGGCGTAACAGTAGCCGACGTGGCACTATTTAATCATCAATCTTAATCCAGTCAGCCGCGTGCAAGCGTTAGAAGTTAATTCCCGTATCAGTATGCGGACACAAGGCACCGGACATGTCCCTCTGTGTCGTGATTTCGCGAGGCTGCTTTGCAAAGCGGAACGCCTCGAATTATTAAGATCCACGTTAAGACTCAACGTGCACTACCAATACTAACTTTAGATGTTGGGGAAATTCTTCTTTTAACACGTTAATAACCGTCGTGACTATCATTGGTGACCCACGTCACTAAATTTCTTGCATTAAAATAAGATAAATTTTATGAACCAAGAAATTTTCAACAACGTGTTTCAAATTCTTCGAACGATGTTCTACAGATGCTTTCAAAATCATCCGAGTAACCCCTTACTTTTGAAAAGTAAAAAGTCAACTTCCTTGCTCGAATGATAAAACGAATGCCTCAAACATTTGCACAGTTTGGCAACCGGTGTCAGTCGAAAACCAGACCAACATAGTTCCTTCATTGAATCGAAATTCTTCGACTCTACTTCAATAAATGCTATTCGACATTTCTTCCCCTTCATAATGTTCCTGTTACGTTCGTAATTATTCTATTAGTTCGTCGCTTTAAATATTTTAACTCGCTGTAATCATATCTAAAAAGGAATAAATTTAAGATTGTATGCATCTATGTTTCACAAACCTTATCTTACCTACCTTGTTTCTATTTTATTACATTTGACGTTCATCTACTAGTATATTTTACTGAACTTAACTAAGTAGAACAAAGTAGTACTAATTCTTCACTGCTACATGGTATTAATTGTTTCAAGAAGCGTTCACAAAAGAAAAAATATTGCGAACGATGCGATCTTCCCACGCCAAGTGCATTCATAAGTGATAATTTGCAGGCGTGAAGAAGGAAAGGAAGACAGAAGAAAAAAGCAAACGACGTACAGAGAAAAAGAAGCCTTGACACGTATTCGCGACGCGGATTAACCACGCGTTGCGCGGTGGTTCGAGCTTAAAGTGATACTTCCTTCCCCTTTTGTGCCAACTCGCTCTCGAATTGCGCGCGACACGTGAAATATTTCTTAATACATCCGAACGCGGCCGTCTAATTAATTCACGGAGTGGCATCCACCTTCAACGAAATGCCCGGAATATTTCTTCCTCGAGGATACGAGAGTGGATGCAATTTGTTCGCGCTTTACAGAATTCTACTCTCTCCCCGTGTTGCACTCTAAGTTGCTTGCGTTTAATTTTAAAATGGCTGCTGGTACCCAGAATTTTTTTATTCTCAGTATTTCTCTCGTTTATCAACGTCCGGAGGATCCTAAGTTTAATTTAAAAAATTTCTATCCTGATCTTTCTTTATGCTTGTCTGGTTCCTCTTTGTGGAAGATTGTTCAGTTCTTCGTAACTACTCTGAATCAATTCTGAATACGATATGAGATATACAGAAGCTAAATTGATTAATTTTATGTTTCAAATATAATAAAGTTTTACAAGTTTTTCACACAATTACAAATGTATTATGTTTTTGTTGCTTGCAAAGGGACTAAATATTAATCGTTTGACTGCGAACTTCCGTGGAAATTTGTATTTTTACGCGATCTAGATAGAAATTTATTTCACCATCTTGCCGATACAACGAGTAGGTATTTTCAGAAGAAAGGAGACATTTTTAGAAAAATAACTCGTACATCTTCCTACGTTCGATCGAACAATTCTATGACAAATTCTAAACAATTTTCTCTCCTTCGTTTCCATCTTTTAAACATTTCGATTCCTGGTATCCCGATCGAATTGCGTTTCTAAATTTACCCAATGTCCAGGAAAGCAGTCCGACGGCGTAAGTTTGGCTCCAGGCTGATTCCTTCGATAAATGAAACAATACCATGGAGAGAGCAGTGTCTTTAAGAAAAACTCGATATTAATTTCATTTTTGAGTTACGAAACGCAACGAAATATTCGATTACATGTTTGTTATTTTTTAATTTGTTATTTAAGGCATAATTACGAATAAACATGAAATACCACGAAACTGACCAAAGCTTAGAAACTATGATTTTTAAGACTCGTGTTAACACGCAATCATGCACGGCCTATTTCGCGTGCTTCCGCGGGGCATGACCCCTGTCTCTCGGTTTCAATCGTGAACAGAGATAGCTTACGTTCGAGTGAAATGGACAGAACAATTCCTAATCCATGGATCAGTCAGAAATTGGCAAGAAATCTAGAAGCCAGAACGTAAAAAACGTCGAAGACATGAATAACGGCAGGTATCTACAGTAACAGCAGTAGGAAATATTTTATAAATTCCGCTTATCCCGGATACAGTGTAAATAAAAGACGAAATTAAAAATCGACAAGTTTATACAGAGTTCTCGTAATATTTTGTTTAATATTTAGATACTATCGTATTTTTCGGTTTATTTATTTCTATATTTTGAAACGACTGAAATATTAATTCAGTAATTTCCTACTCTAACGAGTTGTTTGTTATGACAACAACATATCTGTTTTCGTTCTTCGTCGCAATATTTCACGATGTTCCGTGAAATTCAAGACTACAGGAGAAACGCAAGAAGATCGGAAAATAAAGGTGAAACGGAAGTATATTCGCTCGATAACAAGTACGACGTTCGAAGATGCGGTTAGCCATAGAAAAATCTACCGATTAATGGAGCACGTGATGAGAATATCGATAGCAAGGTGACACACGTTGCAAGGACAGACTCGATCTGTCAGACAAACAGGCTAACTCGAAGGAAAATTTTGGTTGAAATTTCCACGCGGTCAACGTCCAACGATTAATTATCTTAAACAGAATCTGAATATTCAGGGGCAGTTACTAAGTGAGATAAGGCAGGGAGTAATGGCGTTGTTGGAAAAACAGGACAAATTCCTGCAATCCAAAAGCACCGCCTTATTTTTCGTCTGTTGTAACGCCAACTTATATTACACGCTTCTCTTCTTGTGTGTCAATTTTTTACTACCTATTTGTACCTTCTTTCTTTCTCAGCTTTTCTTTCTTTTCTTGCTGAGATATTGCTTGCCTCGAAACAGGTGTTAAATTATAGGTAGTAACGGGAAGAATTTATGCTTTTACTTAATACATTACCGACTTCTTATCCATGAAAATATCGACCTTTACCCGCGGCGATCGAAGTGATGAAATGGACCGATATTTAATGCGTTCCTTTTGGAAGAAAGAATCCATCCGTGATTTTCGCGAATCGTTTTGTATAGTTCCTTAAAATAACGGAAGAACCGTACCAGAAGTTTTCACTTCGAAATCAAAACACATTCAAAGTTCAATCGAATGAAAATCACACATATTAACAACAACTCTTTCGTATCTCCGTCGGATTTAAGAAATTGCTTGCCGATAAATGGACACGATTACATTGAAAAACATAAAAAGGTTAATGTTTACAGATTTCATAAAAACTATCTAAAAATATCTAATCCAAAAACCATCTAATAGCTATTCCACTACTTAAACAAGACCCCATCCCCTTCCGCTCTCAAAGAAGGATTTACACAGCCGCAACTACCCCGGAACACCCTAGTGAGAAAGGAAATTAGCATGAGGGGACAGATCGTCGGGGCCGTGCATAGCTTAAGGGCCAGCCGATACGATGGGAAGACCGATCGATCTACTTACTTGCCTCGAAATAAAGTACCGATACACACCGGGGGCTGGAAATAGCCCACCCTGCCCTATATTTCAAAATACACATCGTCGTGCCGTGGAAAATCTCTTCATCGACGATTCGATGATGGAAACGAGAAGAGAGAAATACATCTCTGGGAAATGGACGAACACAACAATAAAACACACACACAAAAAAAAAAGAAAAAGAATTAACGCGAGTAGAGGATCAAAATCGACGACGAGCAGTTCGTGAATGACGTTCGTCCACTTCGACTCGTTCAAGCCTCATTGGCCTCCGGTTTCTCGGGAAATAATATTAAAACCAGAAAGGGGTGGTCCAACAGAGCAGGGATAACTATGGACGCTTGACCCAAAAAGCGACTCTTTTTTCCTGAAAAGTCAATGGAACGTGACCGTGCGCTACCCCTTCGTTCTTCCCCCTTCTTTATTTCTCTCCCTTTTCTCGTGTTTCACCTCTTCTTCTCTTATTTTTTTCTCCTTTTATTTATTTCTGTAGAATTGGCAGTGGTAATGCCAGTGGATTAACGTCGATGGATAATACCGCGAGCTTGTGACGCTGTAATCTGCTTTGAAATTTTTCGTCCACCTCTCGCTGTGGACAAGCTTCGCCCCTTTTTCTAACGAATATATACGGGACGAATAAAAAAGCTGGGAACACGCGTCGGGTCGCAGGGAAATTCTCGCGCGCACGGAAATTAACCGACCCTCGATCGAGCGGATTTTTCGGAGAGAAACAGCGAGAGATTGATGAAATCGATTGCGACTGGTCGATTGTTCCAACGTGTTTCTTTGTCCCCGCGCTAACGGTAAAATCGCCTTTTCTTCCGCTTACCGTGTAATTTGTGCTTTCCTTTTTTTCTCACTCTCTCTCTCTCTCTCTCTCTCCTTTTCCTTTCTGGGACGTGTGTAAAAAGAGCAGAAGAGTTTTTTTTTGCGAGAAGAACAAGGAAGTTGGAAGTAAATTATTTGTTAATGCATGTCATGTTTACGGTGGCAGAGTTTACGATGACTGTGCAAATTCGTTCGAATCTTTACGTCCAACTTTTTACCGACGCGAAGTTGATCTGAGTTATTGCTCATGAATCCATGGAACGAAGCTTGAATTTCAATTGGAATACTGTTATGTAATTTTTACGCTGAATGCGATGTTACATTTTTTTTTTTTTTTTTTTTTTTTTGTAGGTATACATTGACAGCCGCTGATATTGGTATTTGGTAACTAAATAAAACGAGTTTGATCATCCTATTCAACATTGCGTTGTTGTTTAATCTTTTCACGGATGGATTTAACTACATCTATCTCGACTTTTTCTGTAATCGTTTGAATATGTATATGAATTAGCAAATAAAAGTGGTCAGAATATAAAACGTTTAATTATCAGGCAGGTTACCCTTGTACATTATCATTCATACTTGAATATTAATATCGAGACAATGGTAAAAGTACTCCAAAATAATTCCAGATACCACAAAAATACAGTAACATTAATAAATATGAAATATATAATATCGAATAAATACATTTATTCCATTATAATAATAATCTACGTACCACCTACCTACATATTCAACTTTGAAACTTTCGTTTCATTATAAATACATCTCTCAATTAAATCACTATATTAATAACACTATATTAAATAACATACAAAATATATTCTATTATTTCTGCGATAAAATCTTCGAAAAAACACAAGATTTAATATTCAGGCCTCAAGGAATAAAATAATTTCTACATATAAAAAAAACTTAATGCTTAAAACGCAAGAAATAAAAACTATCTCTGTTGCCGAATTTTAACACTGGCAACTAAAGACAGCACAGTGAAGATAACACTCGTTCGTCAAACAAAAAACGCAACGCAAATGGCAAGCAACGCGATACGCGTACATATCAATATTAATTACGCGAGACGATCATGGCGAATCGGACGACATTGTGCATACTTCAAACACGTGCAAAAAAAGGCACGTCTTCGTCACGTTAATCGTGACGTACCAGAAAAGTTCAAGACCCGCGAACGTTTCGCGCCGGGACGCACGTGCATCGCTTACGAAACCAGCGCACTACGTTCATATTCGCAGAACGTACTGTAATTCAACATCTGAATAGAAACCACAAATGATTCTTGATTCAAACTGCACAGCTGATGTGTACAATAATAAGAAATATTATAAATCATACAAAAGCTACTTCGATTTTGTGAATGCTGGCATAAAAGCGAGCGTCGTGCTCAGAAAAATAGGTAGAAAGTTGTGTAGGGACGAAAGAAACAGGTCAGGTTTATTGTGTATGAAATTCAATCCGTCTATGGCTACCTGGGCGAAGAAAGAACTTTGGAGCGAGATACAATTCGGAGAAAGCCTTATCTTTACCTCTGAGAGCCTACGTGGCCTAGGTAAATACACAGGAAGAAGATACCTACAGCAATTTGAAGTAAGAAAACCAAGAAATAAGTTGCAGTACCTATTTGTAATATTTTTTGGCATTTAACACACATAAAATGGTACAAAAAGAGAATTTTGTATGTATATAGCGAGTATTTTTGTCTAAAGATAGAAATTTTGCTTTTGGAGCACGGTATTCTATTGATTGGAATTATTGGTTTAAAATTAGCTGTAGATATTCGAATAATATGAAAAATACCTTCCATTGCGCGATGACATAAAAGAGAAATTCTGCATATCTAAAAATAAAATTATGGGCACTGAAACGTAATAATTGGGAAACTAGTAAGATAGAGTAATGATAGCTAGTAACATAATTACTTTCACTTTGAAGAGAACCCTGACCGTGTCCTTCTCACCGAGTGTCCTAACCTTTCTTTCGCAGAGGTTTTTCTCAACGTGGTAAATAAACAAGTATATTTCCTCGAAATGCATATTTTGCCAGCAGTACGACGATCAAGGCGAATTTCACTGCTAGATATTACCGAAACAGTCGTTCTATTGACTCGTGTTATTGCTCCGAATTGTTCTCGTTCGCTGTCTCCCGGCGGAGACGAACATAACCTCCAATTCGGCCGTATCGAGCGAGACACTCGTGTGAGCGACGCGACGACCACGAATTCTCTCGTTCTACTTACGACGAAACAAGGGTGAACGACGTATTTGTAGATATAAGCAAACTACTTGAAGGTATTAGTTATGATTCGATTTCGATTTCGAAAAAGAAAAAACAAAACAATGCATCATAGAACACGACACTGTGCGCGTGTATATCGTATTATATTCACATACACGTTTCATTCAAGGGGCAAAAGTCAAATATACGCCAATTGCGTCGCGCAATATCGCTTTTATAGAGTTCGAAAATAGTAACAAAGCACAATATTCCACGACCTGACGCTTCATATCGAACCGACGCGACGCCTTCGAACATTTCCAGCAAAGGGAGGGTAGAGAGCGAGAGAAACAGTGAGAGACGCCTCCCTCTCTTCTGGTTTAGTCTAGCATCTAGCCTCCCGGTGAATGCACAGTATTCATAAAAGAATGAAACGATCACTTACGGGGTAGTACATCCCTTGCGGAGGAAGAAAAAACGCCCCAGAGCCCCACAGTTTGAGGCCGTTTTGCTCCACCGTTGTGCAAGAAAACAAATCCAACACTCCGTTACCTCCTCCCCCTCCTCGCCCGCCTCACGCCTCCTCCTCTTCTTCCCCGGTTGTCCTTCTCGCTTTCTTTCTCTCTTACTTTCGTGCTCACACTGTGTACGCGAGAGATCCGGCGTTACTCTCTTTCCGATGCACGTATATATTCTTGTATGTATACTACCCGATGTATGTAACACACAGAGAGAAACGCGTAACGAGAGACGGTGCGGTGTTTTTCACCCACACACGGACACAGGCGCGCGCGCGCCGACCCACACGCACCAGAACGGACCGAGACGACGCACGATAATCGAACGACGGAGGTTAAAACTCTTTCACGCGCACACGATCGAGCGGGACCCGCGAACTCGGTGTGATCAACGAAGAACGTTCGCGTACGGCTACGATTTCGACTTATTCTTGTTACGTTTCGTCGTTTTTTTCTCAGAAACCTCTTTCTTTCTCTCTCTAGCTATCTTTTCTGCTCGTCTGTCTTTCTTTCTTTATCTTCTGTTTCGTCCTATTGCACGTTCTCTTTCTCCTGCGACAAACTCACGACCGTCACCGTACGTGGTCCCTCTGCGACTGATGGTCCCGCTCCCAGCCGGCGCCATCGGCGCGCAGCGTCACTGCGCACCCAGCGCCGCGCATCGGCCATCTTTCGCACTACGCGAATCAAACTCTATCGAGGCGCACAAAATGCCTCCGCTTTGATCGGGTGTACCTTCTCTCCTACATCGAACGCGAAATTTATGGAAATATAAAACGTTTCATTTACCGCAAAACGTTCGTTACATTTACTACCCGTGCTACGTCGCCGTTGTGCCCTCAGGTTCCCACGATACGACGTAAGATTTATATCGGCGATTTACTTCTTTTCCCCTATTTTAGTCCTCGTACAATTACTGCACGTCCACCCATGCTCCCGTAAAAGATGCGATCGTTAAATGGAAATTAAGTCAGATTTATGTACGATTATTTATAACTTTTTTTGTTTATCTATCTGTTATTTTTTCCCGTTCTTCATTATCTTAGTAGCCATTTTTATATCTTTTTACGACTCGTGTTGCAACATCGTATATTTACAATGATACAGTGTCCGTCACGAATATTTTTCATTTTTATAGTGGCACGTGACTAACTCTCGGTATTGCTGTTTCGTCGCCTTTTCAGTCAGCGCTTGCAAAACGCCAGAACCTCGCGCGCAGACTGCAGATGTTCCTTCGCTATATGTATATCTGCTTTTGTATACATGTAAATCAATTGTTCTTTGCTCTTTAATTGGTCTAAAAGCACAAGCGTAAGTCTCAGGTGTACGATTTCTCTTTGCTGAATGACAATTGCATCCCTAATTATGTAAAATAATTCCATGCAAAATAATGTCAATTGCCTTTTCTTTAAACGTAGATATTTTGCAAAACGATTGAACGCTTTAAATTAAAACCTACTCGTACGACTTTTTATTAACTGTAACCGGTTGTTATGCAGCCTTTTGTGTTTTCTACTTCCAGTAATTGATAATTTAGCGGATTCTATACAATTTGTTACGAAAATTGGCCAAAGGTGCGCGATCTAATGAGTCCTCGCACGGCTAGCATATATAATATCGAAGGTTCGTTATTGCGCCCACAGTACGCTGTTATTACGCATATATTAGTATGCAGCAGAGAGATACAAGGAAATGAAACCATTATCGAACTGTAGGGAACGGATTTCGATTCTGAGGAAAGCTCGCGTTACACGAGATTACCCGCTGACCCTTTGCGAAATTATCCTTGCGAGCACAATCCCACCAGGATAACGAGCTATATTATTATTCGTAACGTTCTCTTTTTAAAATTCCAGATTAAAAATATTGTAAAATCAAACCATTATATTACAATTCAAAGATACTTTCGAGTAATAATTACTACATTTACTGCTATTAATTACAGAACATTTAAAAGAAACAACTAACATCAATTTATGTTTCGATTTCATTTCCTCGAAATTAAATTTCCCTACAGTCATTTTATTGCAACGCAAAAGATACCTTGAAAACGTAAGCCAACTAAATAACATTTTACTCGAGGCCTTTCTAACGTCTACTTCCTCAGTCCTCTGGCTTGCAAACATTTTCACAATACACGTGCGTATTCAGATGTACGGGGAATCGCTGCGTGAATCACAATTTTCCTACCTCTAACCTTTGATTGCCGACAAACGTTCGTTGCAACTCTGCACGACTGTGAACACCGGTCGAAACTTTCACGTCTTCCATTACGCCTATTCCTTTCCCTATCGTTGCGCAATATCCCGGCTTGGTACACGGAGTAAGGAGGACGATCGAAACGCAGCCTCGATCGAAGATGGATCGTTACGAAATCCTGTTCATCTGAAGCTTCGACCGAACACCACCGCGAACATCCTGATGGGGGCAGGAAAGTTCTGGAGCGAAGTATCGGGAGAAACGACGAGATCCCGACAATTTATACCCCTGGAATTCTGCCAGAATCCGTCTGTTCTTCGTATCGGGTACAACGAAAAATGCCAAACGAGAGACCGCGAGAGTCTACGCTCTGTCGGCGAAGATCGTAGGCTTGGGATTGTTATGGCGATTCGTTTTCGTGTGATTGAGGGCGACGTTGATTCATCGTGGATGGATTGGCAAATTGTAATTATTCCGATAGACCTTCGTAGGTGGAGTCTTGTTTGGTTATGAGTGGACTGCGGATATTCATGCAGATTCAAATTTTTGCGGTTATAACTAACAAATTCGAACCTCGGCAGAAATGTTGTCCATCTATTGAATATTGTAACGAACACCGTATTGGATATTTTTGATTAAAAAGTAGAAGGTGTAAAAAATTTGTAAAAATTACTTTTTAAAATGTGCAGATTGGAGTCGATAATTGTTCTTTCCACCTCTTTGCTACGAATAAGTTCATTTATTTTTTAACAAGTCGAAAATAATAATAAACATTAATAACTTGGTTCTTGAAAAACGAGTTAAACGTGTACTTGATTAATGAAGTTAAGAAATTTGAAAAATAACAGCAGTTAAATTTAAAATGAAGTGTCAAACACTCCTAAAACACGATAAGATCAGCCTCCTAAGACAAACATCTTAGAAACATTGAGAAAGCTATAAAAATCGTTCTATAAATAGCTTTACGACCGAACAGGGCATAATTTTCCATTTCTTTGATTAACGCCGGTGTTTAAAGCGTTGGCTGTTCAAAGAGCGACCGTGTACGAAAATAGACGGTAAAGAAACACCATCAGGCAGATTTTCTTGAAAATCTTTTTTTTTTTTTTCAAGAGTTTGAAGCACGGTCCATCAGTGCGATGACAGTAACGAGGTTTCGTAGAAATCTTGGAAAGAACATAATGCGCAGCTTTGTTCGTTCACCGGATTCGTAAACCATGTTTCAAGACGATTAAAGTCACATCACGGGAGAAAGAAAGCAAGAAATTGACGGCAGCTCTAAGAAACACGTTCACTTGGTTGGAGGAGCGAGAAGGTGCAGCTGTATTTTCGGTACAGCGCGAATGTGATCTCACTAAACAAGTGGAGCGGACGTTTAGAAGCAGAGTAAATACACGTTGAGGAGGAAGTGACGAGGACACGTAGGTAAACTCGTAGTCACTCTGCTCTAACTTCGCTTTCTTCGCGTGTTTCAGGGTGAAGCAAAAGTTTTTTGTGATGATAGTCACGAAAAATAAGACTATTGCAATTTCCTGAATCTCAAGAATACAACTTCGAATTTTTAAGATTTAAAAATAAGAGGAACTTGAATTTTACAAATTCAACTTTTGGTCTATCAGCAGATAGATTTATAGACTAGAAACGATACATTCGAACGAAATTGTCTTTTTGGAGCCAAGAACCATTGTTACAGTGTCTACAAGTTTTTCATTGGCAGATTGCGGATGTTTGTACAAAATATTTTCAACCATCCATATAAATCTTTGTACATCCTATAACGAACCAATTTTTGTCGAGATAAAATGCTACAATATTTTGCTCCAAAATTAGTGTCTTTGACACCGACACAACTGAAAACTGCTTTACTATTGTTTTATATGCTTTGGATTATAAATATATTATTATATGACTGTATTATAGATACATGTTTCATTTCGACAAAAATCAATTCTTTATAAACTGTGAAAGAACTATTGCGAGAGACTGTATATAAATTATTTTGATTCTTTAAATGTTACAACAAATACATTACCATATATATTAATCAATTTGGATATTTTGTATATTTTTACATAACATCTACATTCTATGCATTTCTCAATATTAAAATTTTCCATAAATGCATGAACATCCCCGTCTGCTCATCAACGAATCGAATGCAAGACGAAACAGTGAAGCAAATAAAACACGAGAGCCTGAAACAATATAACGCCACTCTTAAATGTGTCCTTTCATCCAACACCGTGTCCCGATATCTTTAGGAAAATGTAACTTCCAGACAGCAGCCTGACGTTACTTCGATAATCACTAGCGAAATGATTGTCTCGTTCGAGAGAGGAGTAACCCTCTATCCCCGATAGATGATCCTGTGTTTGCCGCGAGGACTATACGGGCACCTACAATCAACCTGCGACGTTCGCTCGATCTACAGGGGATACTACCCCTCTTTGAATCACCATAGAAACGAAGGGACGACGCCGGAGAGTGAGAGAGGGTGCAAAAGCCACGGTGCTTAGAATAACGTGACTCGACGCGCTCTAGATGGAAATGGATCTCCATGGTATTACCGAGTGGTAACAAGCAAAGACACGATGTAACGACGTGCTCGTAGAATGCCATAATAACAGTCGGGACAAATTTATAACACGAATCCGCGATTTTCTTTGTTATACCGTTGAATTAATTCGGGAAGAAAATCGTGACGCGCTCAGCAACCTCCATTTTGAATCTTCTTCATTTCCCGTATGTTTCCCTGCAAAGTTGTATGTTTCCTTTCCTTTTTTTTTTTCAGGAAAATACTGCAATCTTTTTTATAGGATAATACAGAGCAGAAAAGTTCGCAGATCTATGTTTTTAGTAAATGGATCTTTTATTAAAATTTCATAGGATTTAAGTGGAAATTGCAGGAATCGATGTGGAAAGTTGCCATTGCAATTTTTATGTTTTGCGCTAGGTTGCATGGAAAACTTCGTTTAAAACAAAAGCCATCGTAACTTGAAAATAGCGGGAAGCGCATAAGTGTTCAGAGACCACTTTAAACCATCACCCATTGTATGCAATACCGGTTGAATTGCACAACTGGGGCAACTCGTATCTCTTTCTTCCTGCAGATAAAAAAGCTGAAACAGCGACAAAATTCCAGAAGCGCAGCCACCCACCCTGTACAATCGCACTTTTCTTCGACTGAAACTTTCTACCATCTACCGAATCTTTTATATGTTCGATCAAAAAGGGAAAGATGAGATTGAAGCGGGAGAAGAAAAAGATATTCCTTTTCAGAAATTCTCCGCATCAGCATCTTTAATATATGAACACACATACGGTACACTTAAGATTGCTATTCATCCCAGAACACTAATATTTTGCGACATATATGTTTGCAATAAACGTTTTTCAACTTCTATACGCATTTTCAAATTCGTTTTAAATTGTACCGACATACGTAATTATGATAATCGTGTCACATCATACTGCTACTGAAATTTCAAACTGTTTTAAATAACGCATACAATATACATAATATACGTAAAAGTTTTCTATGATAAATTCTGAAATATTTTCCGCAAACCATTGTATAAAACAATGAAGACTTCTTGTAATGAACGCAGGGGATGCAAGGATGCGTCGCCTCGGTGAAATTGCCTATCGAGGAACTCTCTCAGGCTCGGTCGACGCGGTTTCAAGTGCACTTGGGGTGGTCGCGTATTTTTAGAAGCTCGTATGCACACGCAGCTGGAGCGCACATGCGCTCGGCGACAAGCACGACGATCCCGCTTCTCGTCTTTGTCGTATAACATCTTCGTGACACTATAAATGTTTTACGGTTGACCTCACCGTGGGCCAAGTAAGAAATATCAGCGGAGAGACAAATTTATTGGACCCCAGGAACGTCAACCCCTGGAGCCACGTCTTCGTAAGATTCAAAGTTGCCACAGTTTATGATATAACGCTGGCAAGTGAGCTCTTTATTCGGCTATGGTAACCGAGAAACGCAATGAGTAACGATAAGAAATTCTCTTGCAGAATAATAATAAGGTACTCGGCGAAGGGTGAATTTTTCGATAGCACTTTTTGTAATTTTCGCGATAACGTAGCTATTTGTTATCGCATGATTTTGTTTTTATATGGAGCACAGGGTGACAGTCAGAGAGACGTCAGTCGTCCGTGATACAGATAATAGCGATTTCTTTATAAGATCATTTAAAGCAATTCATTTAAAATAATATTCTTTCCTGATATATTCTTCTGCACTACTTAAAGCGAATCATAAGGCAAAGTAGTCAATAAAACATAGCGAATAGATACACTGATTATGCTAAAAGTCTGTAATAAATTTTCCTGAAAATTCATAAAGATCATCTTTCATAAAAACATAAAGTCTGTAGGTCACAATTCTGAAAAGTTCTGACGTAAATATCCGGCATTCGATTTCTGCAGCAATATTTCCACTGGGAAGAGGGTGACAGGCTGGCCGTGTAAGTTGGCTGGTCGTCGAAATTCACTGATGACATCCCGATTTATAGGTCGTCCTCGTCATCCCTCTCAATCTCCGCGTTCTTTTTTACGAAGTGAACTCGCGTAGCTCGTAAGCATAGCGGATCTACAAGATGATCCAGAAGGAGGGCGGCGAAGCACGAGGCCCGGATGATTTTGATAAAACCAGGGACTATCGAAGAATCGGGCTGATCCTTTGAATTTATTCTACGTTGCCAACTTGTCGTGATACGTGAGATTCAACGCAACTACGATCCATCGGGCCTTTTTTTACAAGCCGAAAGGAAGATCATTATGCTAATGAAAAATGAGGAAATACGAGAATAGATGAGTCAAAGAATTCTTGCAAGCAAAGAAGAACCAGTTCTCGAAAAATTCATACGAGTGAAAGAGTAAATTCGTGTCTTTCGAAGTTGCAGCTTAATTGCGCGGGCTCTTAATTTATCCAAATATTCATAGTTGAACAGAGCGACGATTTGACGAAGTTTCTCAGAAGAAAGAAGGTCGTTATGTAATGCTAAGAAGAAGCGCTCGAGAATGAATAAATTAATGAATCCTTGAAAATAAGATATCATCTCGAAAAACACAAGGCTATATTTCTTTCGTAATTTCGTGGTTCATGTAAACATTTATGATTAAACAAAGCAACGATTCTTTAAATATTTTCGAAAGAAGAGAGAAGAAATAAAGGTTGTGCTGATGCAAAGAAAAAAAAAAACTCGAGGATAAATAGCAAGTAAGAAGAAGTCTCGCAAATAAAACATAAAATTATTTCCTTTTATTTGCATGGACTTTTAATTCCATTAAAAAATTCACAATTAAACAAACCGCGAGTAAAATGTTCAAATCATTGATCTTGTCCTTGATCTTTCGTCCTTGAGACGATGTACTTATATATGGGAGCGGAGGTGACAAGATGAAGTGTTTAGATTTATCATCGTTGGAATAGGTTAGCCTTGATCGACGCCGTCCGCCCCCGGAACTCGAGGTTACACCCTAAACCTCTGGAAACTGCCTACTCTCGACAAGGGAGCACTCTGAAGAGGGGTTTCCATGACGACTACGAGAGAGAATTGCGCCGATAGCCGGGCCAACCGACCCTCTCAGCCTCGAAATGTTCACGCACACCCGCTATACGCGCGTCCTTCAATAAGGACCGTGAAATATTCAAACTGTGAAAATACTACGACCTTGCTATTGTCCAAGAGATCACAGTCATTTTCTCAATGGACACTACAAAGACTCGTTTCTGTCTTTTCTCATCTTTTTACACCCCTGGGTTCTGGATCGAGGCTACAAGGGATGTTTAGATAGCGCACGGTCTTCTCTTCAGGATATTATGTCGAAAAATAAATTCTTTAACATAGTTACATCATGGTGATCTTATAATTTTCATTTCGGGTGCAACATACTGGTTTGTGTAACGTAAAAAAGAGGATAAAGAGGACGTTTCCTCGGAGGATAATGAATTGCTAATGCGGTAGTTCTGTTACAAGGCTTTAATTTTATTCCAGCTGTAGAAGTTTAAAGAAAAGTCTCCCTTGGTAACATTTTCAGACCTTGGTTAAAGGGTACTTTTTTATATTAAAAACAGACACCGATTTTTATTTATTTTGAATGAAGCTGACGTTAGAGGATCGTTGAAGTAGCTGACGATTTTCTCTTTAGGAAAGATAATCTCGTGATTTTCATTTCATTAAAGTTTCTTCTGGTAAGCGTACAAATACTTTCGCGAACCACTGTATCAATAACTGTACGTACTAATACTTTTGAATTGAAAATTAGACATATTTTTCTACTCGCGCAAATTCGTCTCCCATATTTTTGGAGAAATTGCCGAAGGTTTAACTTCCGACTTAATCGTGTTTCTGATTTACTACGAAAGATATCTGTACCATGTTGCGGTGATAAGTGCGAATTTTCCAGCTTCGACCAGAGTGCACTTAGGCAAATTCGTCGAAAATACAGCGGCTCGCTTAATGAGCGTTGCTTTAATATGCCGCCAGATATTACGATCGCTGCGCATCGTCGCTTGGTTTTACGTCGCCGTGGAATTTACCGCTTTAATTTTAAGATGACGCCCGCGCAAACCTTCTAACTAGCTTGGAAATTGTCAATAAAGGTAGCAAATATTTTATCCGCCGCGGGGACAACTCTCTGATAAAGCCGTTTCGTTATGAAGCTCTGTGTCCATTATGGCTTCGCTACGTTTTTATGAAACTTACGGCAAACAGACTGCCTGGATGTTGAACGATATTGAAGCTTATGTCACACAGAAAGTTCAAACGAGAATTGGCTGTTAATTGTTTCCGGCTGACAATTCTTTCGAACGGAACTATGTTTAAATAGGAACACCTTTTTCAACAATCAATGATCTTGCTACGAATGCGGAATTTTGATGGATCCACCAAGGGATAAGGTTACAAGCGTCATTTAAAAGTGGAATCGTTAAGAAAGAATCTTTTTACACGAGACAAAATTTGGAAAATTGCCATGAAAATGGCTGGAAACGAATCTAGATTTAATATTTGGCAAAGGTCAACGACACTCTCTATTTCGTTTATTCAATTTCTCAATTTCAAGGATCGTTAAATTTCAGATTGTTCATTTCAAACTAACAATTCCTCTAAATCTAGAACGATTAAACTAATTAACGATGACGTAAACATTGACAAAACGAACTTAAATCACGTGAGGACTATATTCGTCAAATGCCTCGAGTTTCCAAGAAACTACGTGAGTTTGAAATTTTCACATAGAAAGTACAACGGAATATCTTCAAAAGTAAATTGCACAATCGTGCAACCGCATGAAAAAACACCGAGTAAAAGCACGCAATTCATCCAACAATTCTCATTAGCGACTGTATAACATGGTAAAGGAAACGAATTTGCCATTGTATTTGTATTTCTTTAAAACCTGGCTGTGCGAAAGTCTAACAAGCGCTTGGGACACAAACGTCGCGAGTTGGATGCGCTTGAAAACCGGGCGTAACTGGAAGAGAGGAAGAAAAAGTCGCGAAACGCGTAGACGGCGTTGAATTAATGAAGACACGGCGGAGAACTGTGCTTCTGAAAACGACGACAGGACCTGGCGGCATTGTCTTTTACTCGCAAAGTGAATGAACGCAGAAGAGAATTGACTCCCGCTAAGGTCAAGCCCTGCGTTCCCAACTTGTCCGAAATAAAATCTAACAGCGAAAGATAGGAAGAACCACGTAACGGATTCCAGTTGGTTTTCATCGCGGAGTGATACGAAAATAAGAATGCTCGACTAAAATTATCCGCCTACTAATTCCGACTGCTCTTCTCTCAATTTCTCCTATTACCACTTAAGTCGGTTGTGCATCGAAGAAACGAAGAAAGCTTCTGAAATTCGATTCAGAAATGGAAAATCGTCGTCGATGTATATTTCTTTTTCTTCTTCTCTCTTTCTTTCTTTTTTTTTTTTTTTAGATTACTTAGAAGCTACAGTTACTGGCTTATGAAAGTATTTCAACATCTACCATAGGGAACTTTTGCGTTCGTATTGCACGTTCGCATCTTTCGATTGTTTCTTCTTTTAAAGCTAATAAATCCATGGCAACCTTGATAAATTCTCTGGCTGATTTCTTAGTGGAAAAACTATTCGATTATATAATCTTGCCACGTATTTCGAATATTATAAATAGCCAGTTTATGAAATTGCTAATAGTACCGATCCTTCGTTAATATATATAATCTCTATCCCTACTCGAACTAATCATTCACGTAATTAAATAATTTCCGTTGTATCATATAGAACTCGTTTTTCTCTTTAGATCAACAAGTCCACATTGACCTAGTCTTGTCTCTTTATTCATCGCGTAAAAAACCGCAACTGCATCACTTAATATACCACGATCGCTTTGAATATAACAAATAATCAACTTGTACTTGAATATACCAAAACTTTAATTTCTGACTATTACAGCCTTTGCCATCCAAACGAATCAATCACACGATTACGAAATCTCTAATTAACGCTTCATTGTCTTTAAGACGAAAGTTTAAGACAGTAACTTTATCCAAAAGTTTCTCGTCGTCCACAACACGAAGAGCCACGATCGCATAATACGTGTCTCGGTTGATTCTTCCAGAAATATCTCATTTCCAACAACCATGGATCGACGTAAGCTACCTAGCTTAGTCGGACACGCGATGCTTCGCGAAGGAGCGTTCCTTTTTTAACGATGCTTCGGTTCCATCGATTCCAGCCGGGCCGCTTCTCCGTGCAGAAATATTACGTGACGCCACGTGCTTCTGCTTTCCATCAGTAACAAGTCGAGACTGTATGTTTCTCTATCGAGCCGCGCATTGGCCGGTAGCCGTGGACGAAACCTTTCCAATGCGTGTAAACAAGCGCTTCAAACGGCCTATGGATCAGCAGCTTTTCTCTCGCGCGGCCGTCAAAGGGATCTTGCACACCGGTTCCCAGAACCACTCGGGACCATTGTGCTACCAGAAGCTCCCTTTGTGTACTCCGTTTTGGGAAAACAAGAAACGAGGGTTGATCCGAGCGGTGTGGAACTGTCTGACGGAGAAGGGAAAAGCTAGTGGGTGCAATAGCGCCGAACCTTCCCTTCCAGAAAAATATTATACGTTGCCATTCATAGCTTTCCATTGAAGAAAAGTACATTGCGTTTTACGAGTGCAACGAGTGGCTTGTCTTAAGTAAAATTATAAGAAACAACTGTATTTTAAAAATGCGCATTAAAAATTTGATGATGTAGTTTACTAAACAAAGATGTTATTTCGTATTTACGTAAATCTATTGTATTTTAAGCAGTCGTACTTTTGTACGAAACAGGCCTCTGCTTGTTCATTAATCAAAAAATAAGCTGGTTTACAAAACGTTTAATCTGTCCCTGGTGGCTAATAGCAGAGAAACGTGGAATTTCGCGCTCTTTCTGGAATAGCGTCGTATACTATCTGAGGATAGTTTATTCAATAGTTCTGACGACTAAGAAACATGGTGGAGCTTGAAACTTTTGGACTAATGTTTTTATGGATGTGACAGAGGAGGATCGATATTGGCTAGTGTACATATTGCAGAGCACACGAGAAACATCGAACGACAAAATCGCTCGACGTGAACGTTGCCTCCTTAAATGGTGGAAATTATTGCAGTATCTTACTACAATTAGTTTATTTAAAATGGATGAAACAGGTGTTGGTTAAACAGAAAACGATGGTTGTTTAACGCGAACTAAATACAATAACTTACTATAATTAAGACAAGTAAATAGTTAATTTGCAATTCTCGTCACTACGGTTCCAACGCTCACTCTCTCACGCGGACTACACTCTCTCAACAACGCTAGCAACACTCTGACTTCTCAACTAACACCGACTGTTAATTCGTCCTTCTCTCTTAGCATCCCTTTGTCTTTTCTCTTAGTCTTTTTCCGCGTAACTATTCGATTGAAGTGCCGAAGGTACATCGATAAGCCTGTCGGCACTTAGACTTTCTCGCGACATCGTTTATAGTTCACCCGATATCTCTTAAGCCTTTCGTCCACGATATTACATTATGATTCAACATTGATATCCATTTCGCGCTTAGAACAGTTGGTTCGCTGGTGTATCAAAACGGTCAATGGAAACCATGATTCGATAGATTCGATGGTTCGAGATTCGTTTTGTGTTTAAAAGCTACGTAACTGAGAATCGTATTGGAATCTCCAAAAGTAACAACGAGAGAATCTGTCGCTGCTAACACGCGTGTGTGTTGAAGATTCCAACGAGAGGTCGTGACGAAGTTAGCATCGATTTCGAATGGAGGAGAAAGGAAACTCGCCAAAGCGGAGCAGGAAATCTATAATCTTCTCCCCTTTCTCTTATCATACATCGTGTTTCCCCGAGAATATTTCGCGTCACGCGAATCCCGTGCTTCCACGCTTCTTTTTCATAAAAAAAGGAAAGAGGCGGGAACGTTGGAAGTGGCGTCGCGACCAGACGGAATTCTTTCGACACGCGGGACGATTATTTGAGGATGGTGATCCTGCGGGACCCATTACACCCGAGAACATCCCCCCGACCAGCTGGATCGAATTACAGGGCCGTATCCTGGCACCGGTTCAATTTTCCAGCTAAATATACCGCCGATGTATATTTGGCGAATTGCTTGTTTCAGACATGTATAGCGTTCACGGTGAAGCGCTATAAAAACACCGTGGAATTTCAATTGAACACGCTTGGCAACGCGAAGAATTAGAAATCTAGTAGTTTATTAGGAAAATAAACTGAAAAAATTCTATGTGGAATTTCAGTCGTTCTTGAGAAATGTTGAATTTCGAGAATGCGAGAAAGATGTTTTAAAAAAGGTTTATAATAAGTTGCATACAGAGGATAGGGTAGGGGCGATAAATTGTGTTTAGTCTTTTTCCTGTTACGATCTATATCCATTTATTCCAGTTGAACGTCATGCGACGAACAAGTCGTTATGTAAAAGTATTATATAAAGATATTAATCTCATCGAGATAATGATACCGATCGATAAAAAATTCTTACCCCTCATAAATTACGATATGCATGTAGATATTTTCGTTTATTTCCTGATAATCTACATAACAGTTACTTAGCTTTTCTATAACACTTTTAATTGTAATTTCATATTTTTAATCATTTATTTATAACTGCTATCGATTCAATCGTTATTTTCTTTCTATGACGATACTTAACAATTCATTTTTAATAATGAAATTATAAATTAAATCTCTAATTGATTTTTCCAACTTCTTCAAGTATATACTGAATCGATAATGTCGCATTTGATACGAGAATGGTAAGTGAATCTTCTGATTCGTCCAAATTATGAGAAAAATCATTGCGTATCAAGTGTTTTCAGTCTACCTTTCATCAGATCTCTAATTTTTACGCATCTAATTGTTTGCGCAATCGATATTTCAGAATGTTAGATGAAATATTAGATGAGAAACCTATTCTTTATATTTCGTTTATGGTAAAACGTTACGACCGAATTTGATTTTCATTCTGATTTTATCCGTTATTCACGTAGATGTCTCTTTGTGCGCCAAATTACATTAATGGTAGGAATATTATAAGAAAAGCTACGTAACTTTCGATTCGTGTGACGCAAATTTGTTAATTAAAATGAAGATGGGTTTATCTTATAAGTTGTCTATAATATTTTTCATACGTGTATGAGTATATTAAAAATTTGCCATGTGTAAACAGAAAAATGAAATGCACTTGCTACGAACGTTACGCAGAAAACTACAAAACTACTTTATCAATTAAGGACAAGTAACAGCGCTCCTCGCGAAGAACTATTTACTTCAGAAGCTCCTGTTCACATAGATGGTGGCGACACATGTCCTGTTATCTTGCGCCACCTGGTGTTTCAACTTGTGATCGATTCTCGATTGCAATTCAAATATTGCGAGAATCGAAATTAGAAAAATGGTTATTCGGAAAGTGTTCATCATGAGACAATATTGTAATAATCACCGATGAACACTCAATCGTCTCGTATTACTGAACCTTTTTAATAATCGTACTATTAACACAACTTTCTCGATATGACTGTTTAACGAACGAGAATATATCATTTCTTCGTAATATCAATTATCAATGAATTAGCAAAAATATTTATCATACAGTCACAAAGTCGATTATATACAATTTATGCATCTGATTATATTTATATCATTATGAAATAATAGGCGAAGAACTGGGCAAAATAGAGCATACAAAGTATATGATAATGTTTTAATATTTCAGAAACGTTCGTCCAACGTTATGGAATCTCATTCTACAGGACCGCCATATATGTCACATACAAAAAATTAACATTTTTTCATCGACATACCCAAATTTCCCAGTTCAGCTGTTCCCATTCGTGGTTCAGGGATATTCTCATCCGAAAATTACGAAGACGGATATTTCTAATGATTTCTTGCGCTGATTTTTCGAAAGAAGATGTAACAAATTTCCTTGGTGCACGCATGACGACAAATAATATTGCAAAACTGTTCGAAAATCATTTGCGCGCGTTTCTCCGTCTGTTCGATACCACCACCTTCTGTTCAGTTTCTGTACTAAGTTAGCGAGGGTCGATAAAACAGAACTCTAGCGCGCATAAATTCAAAAGTTAACGCTCATGATACATTTAAGACTTTCTGTCTAAATTTTTCTATTACATTCTATTACATTCTATTACAGATTTAAAATCGCATACCGTATGTATATGAATGAAAAATGGTGCTTTTGCATATTCTGCTGTGCCTTAATAAGAATTACTTCTATCATTTTCAATAATATTAATTTCTGAAATAATTTAAGGTTTCTCTATGTATTAGAACAGAATTAAGAAATTTATTATCATAATATAATAAGTATTGGAAATAATTTATTAAAATCAGTTACTTTTATAGTTTTGCTACATATTCGTTCGTCTAATATCGCTCGTAATAAATTTATAGTCCAATGAATCATTGAATGAAATTTTAATTGCAAAAAGATCATTATTATCCCAACAATTTTTTTTAATTTTTGATGTACCGTGCACTTCTAGAACGTCATTAACTTCTCTTTCTTAAGATTGGCCTCTTCCCAGTCAGTTCTTTAAAGACATTGGGACTCTCAAGAGAATCAATTTATCGAGAGAAATTTTTCCAAGAACAGTGATATCCCTGTCTGATTTAAAGTTCGTAGTTTATTTTTTTCTACATTCATGTTAAATTATCTTTAGGGTTATTACGTTTCACACTGCTACTTTTTGATACCAATATCACAGGATATTTCGAGGTCACATAAATCCACTGTGTTTCAGTCATTTTTCTAACGCAGATTATTCACGAAACAAATTCCAACTATACTATTGCACTAAATACTACATAGCAATAACATAATTTTAAATCCTTCAAAACTATTTGTATCGGTAAATTTAGTTCTGAAATGATCAAAGTTTCACGAAATCATTCGCGAACTATTTAAAAGGAACGAAATATCTTTGGAAAAGATTAATTATGCGAATTGACTGTACACTTAAAGAAACCAGGGACTTTTCTTAGTATAAAATTCATATCCGTATCTTGAAAACGGTTTGGGTTACTTCACTCAGAAATAAATCGTCCATCCGCAATTACGAGTCTGTAATAAAGTCCACTTGCGTAGCGCGCGGGCGCGCGATTTACCAGGAGAACTTCTTATTAATTCCAACGCGGAGGCGGAAAAGCAAATACTTCCGAATTATTCATAATCCCGATGCCTCCAAGACTGGCATAATGGACGTCCGCGGAATAAAAGGTTTCCGCCGTGGTTCTGTTGATTCCTTTCATCGGTGAAATACTCGTCTACTCTACTCTCTACCCCTTGGCGTCTGGAAATTCGCGCAAGAACGCTCGAAAATGATTTCAAGGACCTGGAACCGCAGTCATTACGCTCAAATACTGGCGCCGTGTTTCGCATTCGTCGATTTCCTCGTCCACCGAGACTCTTAGATTTTAAAGACCGTGAAAATTTCTATTCAAACGATCCTTCTTGTTTTTTATTTTCGCTGTGAAAAATCGTCCAGCGAAAGAGAGGGAAGAAAGTACCAGGGGTGGAAGTAAAAAGGGAGAAACGCTGGATTTCTCGACAAGACCGCTACCAAAAGTGATCAAAATTTCTGTTGTTCGTTCGATCCGATTCTCTCCGAGTCTCTTTAGTTCACTCTTGTTCTCTGTATTCGATGGAAAAGCCATGTGACGTTACGGAAATGGCCACGCTATTATGCGTTTTCTGCCGTTGACGTTCCGTCTGCCTTCACGACAGCGCTAATTTACCGGATTTAATTAGCCAACGCGTAAAGGCGGCTCTTTTTAATCGAGCTGGATTAATTTGCTGCATACTGCCTGTATACTTGCTTCTTTATACTTTTTTCAAGTAGCGTAATCGCTTTCTTGTTTAAACGTATGAACTATTAACGTTCGAACGAGAAGAGGTAGATTAAGTCGAATCTAATTAAAATTTGAACTTGTTCCTTCCCAATCTCACTAATCAATTGGTTCTTTGGACACACGTAATATTCTGCTTCTGGAGATTATTTCTGTCTTATCAGGAGATTATTTCACATTCAAAGGAGGTTAGATGGTAATTAGACTGTACTTATTAAGTCATATCCTGGCTTAAACCTCGAATTACGCTAGATTGGATAAAGTAGCCCGTGGATTAGATCCAAATTACAATCAAACGGGACCAATTCTAGAATAGATAAGCCAAGTGTTCGAACTGGACCAGGATTAAGTTCGAAGCGAATCGACAGATCTAATTATCTTCGCACCAAAAATCTCCGGTTCACTTTATCGATGTACAATACCAATACGATTCTCGATTATCGGCCGTGTGATATTTGCTTTTTCATTTGGAAAAATCAAACGAAATATGATTGGCGAAATGTGGAACGGATCACGCATCGGGTAAAGCCCGGTCGCCATAGCTGATTGAATTTTTTAGCTAAACACGCGCGAGCAGGTGCGCTGGAATTTATCCAATCCACAGATTAGATTGCTCCTGCGGTTTCCAGGCCGATACGCGTCCGTCGAGATTATTAAAACATCCTCGTTATTAATCCGTGGCTTCGCTAGAGACTGTCGACGAGCACTTTTCCCACATTTCCCACCGGTTTCCCCCATTTTCATTGTCCTATTCGCCCTCCTTTCTCTTCTCTGCTAGACGCTTCGATTGAATTCTAATTCCATCACGCGATTTTCTCGAAGATTTCTCCAACCTCTCCGTTATGAGTGCTCCATCGTAAAAAATCCACGAGAGCTCGTGAAAATCCAGTTTCGATCCCCGGTCTCCAGGCTTTCCAACGATTACTGGCAACATTCGCGCTCAACGAAAATGATTTGCGAATTTTTTGATCGTATTTCAGGGGGTGTATTCATATTTTCTTGGGGTAAAGCGCACGGTTGGGGCGTGGAGAAGGACTTGTTTGCCAACGAGGCAGAAAGGGAGAAGGCGTGTGCGTCTGTGTGTGTGTGCGTTAGAGAGAGAGAGAGGGGGGGGGGAGAAAGGGAGGTTGTAAAGTGGAAGTTTCATGGAATATTGTGGGTTTCGAGAGGCTGGCGGACGTAGCAAAGGATGAAATTTTGTTCACGATTGGAATGTTTTTCGGAGAACGTGTTCCAGGCTGTTGTGTTGCAGGGAAGTACATTGAACGTTCTAAGGATTCTGCAACGTAGGAAAATTGCAAACGGGCGGAATTATCTTCTAAGATCGAAATAATATTCTTGCGGGGAAGCGAGAATCCTTTATAAAGGGAAGGTTTGTCGAGAAATTGCTGCCATATTGCTGGGGAGAAATTCATCTTTTCTAGAGGATGGAACGACTCTGTGCTTCTGGTTATTGTGTTGTTACAGCACGGATGTTTACTTTGTAAGTGCCAGATTAATCATCGGTATATCTATGGGGTATTCAACTGGTTTATTGTTTCAAGAGAATACAATTAATATTGCTTATTCTTCGTTTTGTAGTCCTACGTGTGTTGAATTATATTCGACGTCCTATTCTATTAGACCTTTCCTGGTTTTTTAATAACGAGTACATTCGTAATAAAGAGAATATGAGAAAATGAACAATTAGGTCAATTAATTAGAATTCTACGTTGATGCATGTGTAAAATACATATAACTTTCATTACGAATAATGGTCGAGATACAGACATTTTTCACGTTTCCAGAGATACAAAGAAATGTACGTGATACTCGTTTATAACAGGTTCTGTACGATGAACATACGTATTTAATATATTACGTAACACGTACTCGTTGTTAGCAAGTTTTACGATGCGTACGTTTAAAATAATATTTTTAACAAGATTTCGCGCGTGCATCCGTTAGATTAAACCTGATTTGCGTTTTCCTGGTTTAAATTTGACTTTAAGAATATTCACGCACGGAGTACCGTTGATTAATTGTAGCACATCACATTAAACGCAAACGTATAAATTTCACGGACAGAATGGCAATAAAAATTTGTCCTCCTTCTTCTGTTCAACGTTTGTTAATTATATATTACATTTCGAATTCCCGAATCTCTCCAAAACGTTATTAATATCTATCGATAAATTGGCAGCACGCTCTAAATACAAACACATATTAATTCTACAGCGAACATCGTTATTGAAATTTCTCCCTCAATTTTCCTTTTCAACTTTCGAAAATAACGCGCTATTACTCGAATTCCCAAATTTCCACGGCAGCCCATCTGACAACCTTCGAATACAAACATAACCGTAAATACATCCTCGGTTTCTCAAAGCAGCTACTACTCAACTTCTCGAGTCCTCTCAATACTGGATTCGTGTCAGGTATGTGTATATGCAGCGGAAACAAGAACATTGTAAGGCTGGCTTAATGAAGTGCAAGCGGGAGAAATTGCGAGGCAAGGTAGTAGTCGGGAAGATCGGGCGGCAGAAAACTGCAGTGCCGTATATCGCGCTTGTCGAGGGCGTAATTAACGAGCGTCACGACGAAATTACGTCTCAGTGGCGAGAAACGAGCCGTGCACTTTTCAAGGGATGGAACGAAGTCTCGTACTAATTTACACCAACTCCGTCGAACGTATCATCGGCGACCTTTGTGACGTTTATTCGTCGCAGGAGAAGCAGCTACGAAAACGACGATGTTCCTTCTTAAATGGATGTGCCCGACAAAGGATTGACGAGCTTTGCTGGCAATTATTTTCTTACCAAGGCCGCTTTTGGCAAACAGACCTTGATTATAAGCCATCACGGCTACTCGTAGTTATGTAACGACGACATACACGAGCGCTGTAACAAGTTTTCTCATCGATTCGATGAAGGAAGATTCGACGAGGAATCGCGTAGATTGTTCAATATGCGAGTTGAATTTTAATGCACTTTGATGCCCGCGAAAATGTTTGTACACTTGTTCGAGAAATTAGCAAATATACACGTACATTCAATATTGACCAAAATCAAATATAAATTTGACAAATTGTTGACGTAAAATCGATCGACACCGTAGTGAAGAATATAATTTTGTCTCAAAATTGTATCTCTATAAAATTTGAAAAATGTAACTGTACTACGTTAATTGAAAGTAACAATCCTAATATTTGTTTCGTGCATGAGGCAACAAAACTCAAAAGCATCGAGGATGGTTTAGAAAATCTTTTCTATTTCTTCGCTATCGGTGTTTAATTAAAAAAGAACGGCTGCTAGAGATGGTCGGGGACCAAATGAATAGAGTTCAATTTCGTTTCATTTTCTCGAAGGGCAGAAAAATCTTCTTAACGATGATTCGCTGGCAAATAGCTAGCAGAGACTTTTCTAGCACGAGCGAGCTGTGATTTCCTCTCTCTCTCTCTCTCTCTCGCAGGGAGAATCCTTGCTCGTGTTTCTGTCGGGTTTAAGGTCAGCCAGGGAAGGCCATTTTTCCGCGACAGAGCAGCGGACGTAAGAGGATTAAGCCAGTTTTCTTGCCTGCGGATTTGCCGCGTTGCACAGATGCTGCTGTTCGCCATTTTCACTCCACTCTCGGCCATTTCGCAAAGGACGATCCTCTATGCAATTAATGGCAGATTTACGAACCCTTTGTTATATATACGGAATTTCCAATCCTTTAATTAATATCATATCCTTTTGTTCTGTAGCCAGCAAATGGAAACACTTGGTTCTACAGAAATTTCCAGTCAGATAGCGAGTTCTTAACATATGAAGCTTTCAATTCAAGGCTCACTAGCGTGTGAGTGCGTTTCAATTCTTGAAGTTATTATCGATCATTAACGCAGATTCGTATCTTTTCATAAAATATGTTACGCATAGAATCGCCATTAATGTCATAGACGACGAAACGGTACCATTTTGGATCAAATAAACCAGGTTTCGCTGATAGAATCACGAGTTTCTTAACACATTCACGTACATTTTATCCGAGTTATGCGTAGATGAAATGAAACTTAATTTATATCGTACAAATCTGAAAACGTCGAACTTATTTTCACATTATAAATCAAAGTTTCGTTCCAATCCAATCCAAGTTCCTACGAATTCAATCACCGTTATTGTTCCCCGCGTAAAGATTTCCAAACAAGCGAACAAACAGCAGCGCTTTCGTATCGGGAAAGAGTTTGCCCGAACGAAAATTACATCACTTCGGTTCATAGTTCGCAGTTATAACCGACAGAGTACGTGTATTCGAAACAAATTAGACAATTTTGCGCGTGACTAATTCAGAGAGGCAACTCCGCACGATTGCCATTGAAGACATGTTCTCTATCTGAGAATCAAGATTGGAAGTACGCTCCGCGATCAAATATTAATCATTCTCTGGGCAACGTTTCTTGCGTTTCTATGTCAAAATCGCCAACCCCTTTTGTTCCACTCGAGTCAAAAGGTATTAGATTAATATCGCGGCTCGTGGAAACTCGATATTTAACCTGACGATGGAGGGGCGAGTTCTTTGAGCTCGGTTCCGTATCAGGCAGCGGATTAAGCGGATGAAGATTAAAAATTAAGGGAGTGCAGTTAGATTTCTCGTTCCCTGCAAGATGAGAACTTCTTCCACGTACCTGGACCCTGACTTTCGTTCACGAATTCTCGCGGAAATTATTTTCACCGACCACGCGTGCAATGTGCGCGACTACGAGGATAGAATTAATTAGAGAACTATGATTCAAATAAGTACTCACAATATGGGGTATGCGGTGTGGCGTCTTGGCGTGGTAGGTCAACCTGAAACGACAAGAATACGGTTTCGTTATCTTGATATTTCGGTAGTTGCATCTGTTGTTCCATTTATGAATCGTTTTACGATACGCGTATCACGATACAGATGCAGCTTGTATTAAATTGATTATTAAGTGGAATATTTATGAAGGATAAATATTCTTGTATTAAAATTTAATTACCAACATTTGTGGATCATGAATATTAGCTATTCTGGTTGAAATATGATCACGGAAATATCTGTGAAATGTGAATATTATTTGCGCGTATAGATATCCTCCATATAACGTTACAAAACGATTTCTTTTACTTTCTCCCTCATCTTTCTTTTGTTCCTTTTATTCAGTTAGAAAATGGTTTCCTTTCCTTACCACGTATGCACCGTCCGTTTAATGTTGTTTTACAAAGTAGCTTTTAAGATATCCTTTAAAAGCAAGTAAATGCTGGGGTAACATAAAACTACTTGTTACATCTGGGCAGTATACCAAAATGGAGCGTAACTCCTTAAAATTCCTTATACTTTCTTCTTAAACTAAACATAAATTACTTGGCGCCACTCCTCGTTCTACGTGAAAACAGATAATTACTCGTTATTCACATCCGCAGTTAATCACATCGCCAGCAATTTTCCACGTATACCACAGTATTTTCTCATAATCCACGTAACGTATATTCGCAGGAAGCTATTTTAAATTTCCTCGTTCGCTTAAAAATATTCTCTTGATCCATGCGAGCAAATATACGAAAATGGTACAAAATTGTATGATTCGTTTCGCAAAATCTTCTCGTAGATCATATAATCGTGTTACATTCGTAAAAAATCGTATAAAATACTTTCGTTCATTTTACAAAATTGTCTCGCTCATTCCACGAAATTCTCGTCTAATTCCAAACATTTTCGACTGTGAAATCTTCGATTCTGCGAAATTCACTCGGAAGAGACCATCTTCGTGGAAGACCTCTCTTGCTACCGCAGCATTTCTGGCGATTCGATTTCAAACGAAGGCGTCACTCACTCGTTTCACCAATCAATTCCGATGATCCTTCTCTGTATTCAAAGCCGGCGCGCGATCTCTCGCGCACGAGAGAAGAGAAGACCGTGGTACCCGAGGGAGTAACGATCCTCACGGGTGCAGTTTCGATCGTTTCAATTCTGGTCGCGTCGTATCGGAGAACCACCCTCCCCGAAACGAAAATTTCCATGGGACGTTGGAGGGGGGCTGTGTGTCCGACGACGCGACGTGGCGAGGCATCGCGAAATTTTCGGCCGCGCCGGAAGAGCGGTCCGATTTAAAATGGAAATCGAGACCCCGTTCGCGAAACCCCTGGCTGAGGGGAAAAATAAACGATGGACCGGGCGTAAATTATGGAACGGGGGGTCAGAGACGACGGCAATTTCGTGAATCGACGGACCAAACGTTGTTTCGAACGCTGATCGATATTTAAAGGGGTTATCGAACGCGGTGCCCCGATTGATTGCCGTGATCGTGCACGGTACAGTGGATCTCGTTTTCGCATTTAATCCCACGGCTTTGGGCATTTGAACACGCTTCGAATTTCCTGCTTTCTACCTTTTTTTTTATTCTCCTATTCTTTTACAGCTTTAGTGCGGTTATAAAGTGAATTTCATGAAATCGTATTTTAGTAATTTCGACGGCAAGATGTTCGGATGTTCGTCGAAAGATAATTTGTTTGAATGTAACGAAAATCGAAAAGTGAATCGACATTTACATCGTTCATCTTACAGGAACGTAGACGAGAAAGGTCGTCGTGCTATTTTGAGAATAAAGTTAGAGAAAGACTCGAGTTATTACGTTAAATCTGGCTTGTAAAGCAAAGTTCCTAATCTTAGGAAAATTATCCTCGCAGTTCTCTGTTAGCTTACAACGAACTGCTTCGAGCCATAATCAGCCTTATTTCATAAGCAACCCCTTTAAGATCTTCGAACAAATTTATCCGTCTTAAATTAAATGAAAGACGAAGAATAATCCAAAGAAGCTTAATTCCAGAAACTCGTTGCGAGAAATTTCATTTTCACAGCCATTGTCCGTTGCAAGCAATTGTATTTCCACAAGAATCGTCCATCACCGAGTAAATCACGATTGAAAATGATTTTTCCAAAAGAAAACTATTTATAGAATGGAGTCATTTGACCGCTTGACAAATTGCAGACATAAATTCTGCGAATTTCCAGCCATCGCTCTTGCTGCAGGGTAACTGTGTGACGTGATTGCAACGGATGCGAGAGGAAGACGCCGAATCAAAATTGAAAAGATCCACGTCGTTTTCACCGTCGAAATTAATCGCATCGACGCATACCAGTTAATCCAATGACCGTGCTCTTAGTCGGCGAACCGCTGTCGACTCGAATTTCTAAAACTAAACCCGGCTTTCCGTGGTCAGAGAACTACGCCGAAAATTTCACGATGGCTACCAAGGTGGAATTTATTTTCTGCACATCGAATTACGTCGTCCTTGCCAAATAACGTGTTTGCGTGGATAAACGATGGAAATTCGCAGGGTTGCTTGGTGGAGCTTTATATAGTGGATGCTTTTTGGGTGGAAGGGCGAGTGGAAGAATAGTGACGCGTCAATGAAGATATATGTAGCGCTTTTAGGGATAAAAGTTGGCGAATGTGTCTTTGGAGATGGGAAATGCGTTAGGTCAGAGGGTAGAGAGAGCTAGATGGTTCTTGGGGTTATGAAAGCGTGTTTGAGTTAGGTAATGTTGCGGATTCTCGACTAAAGAGCAACCGATCAGGTCAAACCTATCGGTCGATTTCGTGTACTTCGAATAAATTAATGCTGAAGGTGAAGATTTAATAGATTGAATAGTAGAGTAATCCAGTACTGTATTTGCACTTGTTGTATACGTAAAGTGTGATGTTAGGAACACGACGGTGGTAAGATCTCGTTGGCAGTGAAGTATTTCACTCGCACGGTACGATGTCTGATGATGAACTGTCCTCTTACGTTGCTGATTCTCCCTACCAGCCGTTGGGTACCAGTCGTTTGTTCATCGTGCCCTTCCGGCTGGTCCTTTTCCGGGGTGTTTTTACCTGACCTCGGAGTCATCAGGTTTACAGCTCGGCGGGAACATGTAATTCAGAATTACCTAAAGAAGAGATTGGGCCTGTCCGTGCCGTAAACTGACGGCCACTCAAAATTCCGAACAGGTAATTTACGGCGAGTAGGCAATATTGGTAGAAATTATGCTTTTTCTACTATCCTGCGGTATTTCTTATATCGTGTACAATATTTCCGTTGATGATTTAACGTGACATTATAATATTAGAATAAAACAAGTGGACACTTTATACGATATAGCTAATTGTTTTCGTAGAAGGAGGAGAAAAAACAAAATTGGGGAGCTTTTTTTCTGAAAAAGGTCGCATGTGTAAATGCAATGAATGCTGAGTGTATTTTCTAGTCAAATGGTTGAACTATAAATCGTCAATTCAAGCGTAGCTAATATTAAAAAAAAAACCAAGACTAAAGAACTTCCCATGTGATTTACTCATTTTAATGCACCAACTTTTCTTATGGGTGTATTTTTCAAGAAGCTCTTCGATCGTATTGTTCGTTACAATCTCGTGCAAATTTTCTAAATAATATTTTCTTAACCCAGTTCCGCGTATATTTTCTCTGTCAAGCTTTATCTAAAGTATTTATCGACTTCCTTAATATCTCAAACATTTTCTTCTCGCCGAAAGAACCTTAAACAAGCACGTAGAAAGAAACGGAAATGACATTTCCAAGCTTGGCTGCACAAAAGGTGGAAAAGAACAGGCGTGAAATTGAATTTCGTGATCGCGAGGTAACACCGTGAAAACTTAAACAAACGGGAGGGAGGGTGAGAAAAACGAGTTAACACCCGACATTAATCGGATCCATCACGCTCAAACAAATTACTCCCATTCTATTATACAGTTCCGTCGCGATCAGCCAGCTCGATTGAACAGCGTTAAATCGAATTGACGGAAAAGTTCGCTGAAAAATTCACCTTCCCATGCGAGAAAAAAAAAAAAAAAAAAACGAACAAAATATCGTTCGTTACGAGTCGAAGGAAGAAACGAGGAGGAACGACGTCGATCGAATCGAGGACGGCCGAATGATAGATCGTACGATTCGTATCCTTTTTCAGCGAGACGATCGTTCGTGATCCTTTTTAGGAAGACGACGTAAAAATCCATGTTTCTGCAAACATGGCTCGAATTACTCGACCGGTCGATCAATGTGATTCCGAATAAGTCGTTTCACGTACTTGCTGCTCTTGTTTCGTTCTCAGTTTCGTTAATCGGGTTGCCGGGAGTTTGCTATCCCTCGCGGAAAAAAGATGGCAAAGATCGAACGATTGATCATCGAGGCAATTCAATAGGCAGTCTCAATCGCATCGTGTATTTTGTTCGGCACGTAATTAAAACACAGAAAGGCTTCGATCATCGAAGTAAAATTCAACAAAAAGTATCGGAATGCGTAATCTACAGATAACGCCTATCAAAAGACTCCACTCTGTTACGATCGTTGAATTTTTATCCGGTCTTGCTCCTGTTTCGATCGATGAGAAGATTTTTAGTGAAATTCCAGGGCAAATTTCGAACGAGAAATCGCGAATATCGAAACAGAGTCTTTCGTATTCTCCTGAAAAAGTTGATATTTGCGTGAAAAATAACCCGAGGGATATAGCAGAGGAATCCTACAGACCACTTTCACCATTATAATTGTAATTTCTTGAATCCCCTAATCAACTAATTTCCTATTCAAATTCCCAATTAAACTGCCGAAAGTTCTTCACCTCAATTAAAACACCTAACACCTACATCGAGATGTTGGATCGAAGGGCGATAGCTCAGCACCGATTGCTCCACGCGGAACAATTTCCAACCCGGAGGCGGAAACACGATTGCCGGTCGCGAAGCTAAGCCCACGAACTATAAAGCAATTACTTTTACTCCCTTTCGTAATCGATTGCTTAGCTAGCGGCTACTACGTGACTTGTATCGTCTCGTGTGCACATACCGACCCGCTGTTGGCGATTCTGTCTCACGTTCCTGTCGTATTTCTGTATCGCTTACGAGCCGCCTTTCGTCTTATCGAATTCCCAGCGCGACTCCAGCCGACTACTTTCGTCCGATAATAAAATCCGGAACTAATATCCGCGAAGGCGGCGTCCAATGGTCCTCCAGAGTGCATCGGTCTTATTGTTGCACGTGACGATGGACGCGTGAGTATTTTGTTCTTCGACGATAGGCTGGAAATCGGAGGATTTATTGTACTCGTATAATTGCGAACTGCCCTTGGTGGATGGGGAACTGGACTTTACCAGACAACAAGATTGCTAATAAGATATACAACTGGTTAACTGCGCAAACTGAAAGTTACAGGAAAGAGATGATAAGGACACTGTCTTTTTTCTTTTTTTTTAATTTATCCTAGAACGTACCGTTACTCGTGTCATCTTAATTAATAATTTATGCAATGAAATTAGGAAATTGATAGAAAGCGAAGCGAAGAGAGGTCAGTTAGAATAACTTACTCGAGGAAACTCCAAAAATCTATCTTAATTGCAAAAAGTAAAAGAAGCTACGGGTTTATCGTAACAGAGGAAGATACTTTTACCTACACGAAATAAGAAATCGTTGATCTAAGGTAAACTAAGCGATATATATTTAGAATATCGCGAGCTGAAGATGTGCTTGGGGAGGAGGAAGGGACGAAGGTGTCCATCGCGAACGCATCTGCAATTCGAAGTAATTAGCGAGCAAGATTGAAGCTGTTTCCTAGAGACACGCAGATACTGCCGTGCGTGGTAATGGATCTGTGAGCCGCGCTTGTTGCGGGTAATGGTGTCTGGTCGAAACTTCGCGAAACGACAGCGCTCGACGTGCGGTTAACAACTTCACGGGGAACACGAATGAGGTCTTGACAATTGTTTGTGAACAGCAAGGGAAATCGAATTAGAATTGCGATCGATGTTCCATAGGTTCCACTTTGCGGAGAAGCGGAAAAATGTTGATTAGTTTGCTAAATTTCTCACTGTTGAACGAACGACGGCGAACGATCTGTAACATTGTCACAGGGTTTTGTATCTAATAGAAAATGTTCGTTGCTGCTCGATTTTACGCATTGCGTCAACGTCGAAATTTTATTCAACTTCCGAAACTCCTTTTGACATTTTATTTAACACTGTGAGAAACACAGTTGCTCACGAAAATATTCAAACGCTTATAGAACCATTTTATGATTATATTATTTAACATACACGAGACGTTTGTAAATTTCATTAGCGCCATGACGAGGCTTGACTATCACGACGATATTAGCTTGTCCGGAAAATTTCTTTCATTCACGAACGTGTCTTTACAACAGTTCCAAGAAACCAAGTCTGTGAAATGTCGCGGTGTTTATCTCAACAGAACAAAATGGATCGTACGTAATTCGACAAAATGATATAAAACAAAAAACCTATTATTTCCTCATAAAACGAAAGAAACAACCTAATATATTGGTAAAGTTTGAAACAAATCTAAAAGCGCATATAGAAAGTACGATTTATTTGATACAAATATATTTTTCAGAGATATATTTTATCCTGCTAATGAGATTTCAAAGTATTTTATATATGTACGTTATGTACGTACATAGATGAAAGTTTTCTATAACAAACACTCAAATACTTTCGCGAGTCATCACGCGTATGATATTATCTAAAATTTGTCCGATATTCCTAATTACATCTATGAAGGTATTTGTACCAGCATCTCTATGATTAATCATATCCTTTTTTTATCCACATACGTACCGTCGGAACACTTCATCGCCTTCAAATCAAACCTCGTTCTCGGGGGCACAAAACCTTCGCGACACCGTCGAAATAAAACGCGAAACGTGAATACCTCGGTTCAGTCTGACGCTCCGTCACAAGCGTTGAATTATTCCCGCGCTCAGAGCGGGAGAACGTTTCCGATTCCGCGGATGAATTTTTCAGTGTGTCGACCGCAGACTTTATCCAGTGTACGTGGCGTATCGTCGTTTTGCTAGGTTCATATACGCGGCGCCATTATCCCAGACAACTGTAGTTCGTGTATCCATTACCGCGTACATGACCATCCGTATATCGGTTCAGCGATGTAATTACAGACGCAGCAGGTTGCATCGTGGCCCGGTCTACACTCTTCCGAGAACAACGTTTTTATCGAGATATTTTTAACTAGATATTTTTAAATTTCCCGCCATTCGAATCGAACAGGAGAATCATATGGAAAAATTTCGAATTTATTTGCTGCAAATAAACGCGCCTGTATAATCAGCGAATAGTCTTCCGAAACGTTTGATAAATGAAATCGCACGAAATTGCAAGTTAACATTTCTCTGTAATAGAGAAAATCTCATTACGCGTTACAAAATCGTTTCAACAAAATTTTTATTTTCCCCTGCTATATCCATTATATTACGTTTCATGTGCGATACGCCGGGCACAGAGTAATATATTCATTACAACAATATCGAGTCAGAGTACTGTGTACCATCGAAATTACCTTGACTATGGAATCGATACCGTTGGAATCCATACCATCAATCACTAATTTTTGCAAACAACCAAACCATTTTTTCGTAAGCCAGCCTATATTTCTACCTCACATTCCTATCACGTAACAATCGTCCAAATTGTTTCACCACCCGCTATTCCATATACTTCGATTCTTCGACTACGGATCAAATATTTGCGCTCGATTCAAATATCGAAAATTTGATGCAACGTTGCAAAAAAATATTAAAAAAAAAAGGAAGGAAGGGGAAGCAAAAAAATCCCGATCCTACTCTTCATTGTAAATTGGCTTTCCAACGATCCTGTTTAACTCTGCTCCGACTGGTACAAGGCCCAAGTCCATTGTTACGTTCGTGCAGACGTCCGTGTACGCGATAATGGATACGCGTGCCGTGAATGTCCTGGTTAATGGCGGCACGGATTATCGTGCAACAGCCATTCGGTTCGCTGTGTCGCAGTACATGATGAAAGAAGGTTCAAGGGAACAAGGAAATGTAATTTTCATCATGATCACTGTGTTACGCTACCGTCGGCGTTATATCATCGGTTTGCTCGAAAAGTGATATAATTAAGAAGGGTATCTTTTCTTTTTTTTGTGGAATTCAATTTGAAATACAATAGAACAGCAAATTGGAGTAGCAAATTACTAATTGTTGTATCATTTAATGAATTGTATCATTCAATGAAAAGGATTTTCTTTTCTCCACGAGAAGAGTTTTTTTTTAGAGTCGATCTCCCCATACTAGCTTGAAATTAATGATATTTTCAATGTGTCATTTTTCTTTCAAACAAAGATAACTATTAGTTATTACTAGGAACTCAAAAAATTCTAGATTAACCTGAAGCAAAAAGTTGAGGGTGAATCTATTAATCAAAAGGTAACACGGAGTAGGTTGAACGAAGATCGAGGAGTTTGAATCGTGATATATTGAGTTCGAGATGGATACGCGCACCCTTGGGGGACGGTTCAGTTCTTAATGAAGATACGATCCTTTGAAGGAACGGATGCTTAATTAGCGCTAACGAGTTCTATTAATCTTCGAGCAGTAACCTAACCATATAGTATTCTATAAGAATTAATATATTTAATCAATATACGAAAATATACGATTAGTATATTGTAGGCGTTGAAAGGTATAAGAAAATAATTTCCTCTGAGTTTATGGATGAGAACGAAAAACCAAACAGTCTACGATGAGTATATTAACAAAAATACAAAACAGACTACAAAAAAAAAAAAGAGATCAAAGGAACAGCGACCGATGCTATAACATTTCATATCGGCTTTTTCCCGCTCCAATTTTTTATCAAATACAGTTTCGAACCAGTACGATTTCCAAAGAGTCATTCAACGTTGACGAATAGGATTTAACGCTTTTCGAAGGCATTCAAGATTAACCGGTTGCTTCGATCCGGCTGCAGAGTCGCGATAATGATTCTTCGTTGCGGCGTGAAAGCCAATCGGCGGCCAACGGCGCAGAAACACGGCAAATGGCGATCGAACAACGCCCCGGATCCTAACGATTTCACCCTCTTTAAGATAGCTCTGTTCCGCAAATCCTTGTCGGTAGCCGATTTTTTAGGTCGTCAAGGAAATACGTCGAAGCTAATCTCAATATCTCGAAGGGAATCGCGGGTAGAGGGGCAAAGGCAATAACAATGAAGCCTCTCGAACGATTACGAGCGAGCAGGCACACCATTATCACTTCCGGCCGATCGGGTATGTTATCGAGACTTCGCGATCGCTGATCGAGCCTGAAATAAAGTGGAACCACCAACGATAAGGCCGAGGATGCTTCGTGCCGACGATTGTTGTGTGCTCGCCGATTAATGATGTCGAGGATGTACGTGATTTGCAAGATTTTTCAATGATTCGTTGATTTTGTAGTTTGGTTGCTTGGAAACGAGCCCCTTTTAACTTCTTTTTATTCGTTGATGCTCCTGCGGGTTCCTTTGAGCGGAAGCTTCTTTAATTTCGATGCCTCTCAATTTGGATTGCTTGAAAGTCGATATTTTCTAATTTGGCTCGTTTGAAATTCGTACAGTCGAATTTGAATCGCTTTGAAAATCAATGCTTTCCCATTTGAACCGCTTAAAAATTAATCTCTAAGAACAGTAACCCCGAAAATTGAATTTTCTCGGAAATTCATGGCCACAAATTCGATGTTCACCAAAATCTTCTCCCCCTGTTGCAACTAAATTCCATTCGAAATCGTCACAACCCCATTTTGGGAACCGCTGTTTGCACGCTCTGTTCAAACATACCAACGCGAGATCACGAAAAAACATACTCAATCTGTGAAGATTAACGAAATGTCGTTCAATTATCGGTTCCTCGATTTCTTTTATATTCGTGGGAAACGTGATTTTCGTTCGTTGGTCGAATTATTCGACTAACTGGAATTTGAGTATATCGATACAGACTCGGAGAGACTCGGTTATTCACAGAGACAGGCATCTATGCATCCCTGCGCCGGGATTTCCAAATGGAATTCCTGTCGCGCGAAATTTCACGCTGATTGGTACGCACCAAAGGGAATAATAAACGGAGACGCATCTAATTTCGTGTGACGAAGACGAGACGGTAAATAATGCAGTAGCTCGCTAACAAGGTGCAAGATAACATACCTCGTACGTTGTTTAATTCATCGATCCGACCTGATAATTTTTTAGGAATCACGATTCTAACTGTACTCGTGTCCGACTGTCGCGCGTTGTTCTATTTAAAAATCAAACACTATCAGACTGTTGATACATTGTTGATAAGCGTAAACATATAAAGATGCAGGTACAAGAACGGATATGAATGAAACAATATATAAAATTCAAAGAGTTAAATGAAATCTGGCAGTCAAGAAATCTGATATTCATAATATTATTCAAAACGAAACTCGATAGAAAGAAAAAGAAGTAATAACAGATTGATCTCTAATTTTTAATCTTTTAAATAAAACGTCACATATTTCTTCATATCGCGTGTTGAAAAAAAGTACAGCCATCTGCAACGTGATACATGTACATATATGATTTCTAGCTTTCGTCTGTTTCCACAAACTTTTTCAATCTTTGATCTTTGTTATATGCGAGAGCTTTGATCGAGGTTCGTACTTCTTTCACAAATACATATAGATATTATACGTTTGCATCGAATTGTTAAATCTCCATTTGGAAATCGATCCAAGTGTTTTCTATCGCGGCGAAAGTCGCTCGAAGGGGTATATAGTGACCCACATTCGTACTACCGGTTCTAATTCGTACGCGGATTCACGATACGAGGTCGCTATAGCGTAAGCATCGTCCCAACCAATCAAATTTCCCACCATCCTTGTTTTAGAGGAACATGCAAATTCCAAGTGCTATCGCGATCTTGCATCCTCGTCGCGTTCAACAGCTGCCAATTTCCTTTCTTCTAGCGTGCAAAACTGTTCGCGTGTCTTTTATATGCTATCGCATCTGCCGTTCGAATCTCTTCGCCGACGTTGTCCCTCATTAAGGGAACCTCGATCGACCTTGCACCACGGTGAAAACTAGCAGTTTAAACGGAGACTACTTGTTCCTTCGTTTCTAGTCATTAAATTGCCGACCGAATCTGTTGGTCTTCGTGATTCGCTTCTTACGGGTCTCACTTCCTACGGGTTGATAGTTTATCTTATTCGACGTAGTCTCTCAACGTACATCGATTCTACTCAGGGGATGATAAGATTCACTCGTTAGCAAATATTTTATAATTTACTTAATGACGATATAAAGACACTTTTATCATCAACAATTCAGAGTATTAGGATCAGGGTTAATCGTAGACTAACTGGTATTTCATATTACAGTATATTATAAAGTTATCATTGCGAGAAAGCCAAAGGTCCAAAAAGTTATTCCAACCAACTCTCCATCAACTTAATCCAAACTCGTATCATGACGTACGAAGAAGCTTTAAAAATTGTAGAAAATCCAATGGTCGGAAAAGTTAATCTGGCAAATGAATTCAAGCTCGGATACGCCACAACCAGGCTAAAGTCAAATAATACTATCTTAAAAACAGGAGCTTGAGACATAAACAATTTTGAAAGGAGGAGAAGAAGAGAAAACTTGTCAAGTTTGTCCATCGAGTTGATCCGAATTTAAAACAAAATGTCAAACGTTATCGTCCATTTCCCCTTCTTTGCGTAAGACAGTCTTCATCAAATATCGCTCAAGCAATCGACAACGCTTCCTATCACCCACGTATCCGATTCCAACAGGTTCACCGCACTTCATAATCAATCCTCCCCGGTTTCCTCATAACGCTCCTGCGACTACGTGAACAGGTTTCGCAATCAGCAAGTGAAAAGTTGTTCCGCAAAAGGAAGAAACAGTGGAAATCGTGAAACCTGTCTTATAACTGGGTTATACAGCCGGCGTTTATTCGCGAATGTAGGTCGACCGGTCGAATTTACGACAGAACACGCATATGTCCTCGCGATACTCGTGTGAGATAACCAAACATCCACCATTATCCCGCGCGAATTTGTCCAGAACCGACAACAAGGTTTCTTCCGACGTTCTATAATTAACGAAGTCGCTACAATAATTTTCTCTTGAAATCTCTTCTTGTTTATCAGTTCTTTTTCGTTTAATATCACAGAGAGATAAAAGTAAAGCTGATTAGCAGAAGAATACAGTATTCTTCCAAAAGTCGCTACAATAATTTTCTTTTGAAATCTCTTCTTGTTCATCAGTTCTTTTTCATTTAATATCACAGAAAGATAAAAGTAAAGCTGATCACCAGAAGAATACAGTATTCTTCCAAACAGAATAAAAAATATTTTGTTATTATTCACTTTTCGACTCCGTTATCTTCCTAGCGTCAATCTTGTCATTCTGGTTGTAAACGATAGTTGATCTTGTAGTCTGTTATGACTCTCGCCTAATCTTCTCTCTTCGCTTTGTAAATATTCGAAACACATTCTCGAGAGTCTTAGAGTTTATTATGCACTCTGTGTTGTTATTCTCTGTTATTCCTCCGATTTCACCCAGTCATCGATAATTCGATTATTATACTGATATCCTCGTTAGGCCCCATCTGAAATATGCATCTCTCATCTGGTCTCCTTGTCTTACGAAACACATGCTGTCTCTCAAAAAGATTCAACATAGATTTCTTCTGTGAGCCCTTGTGAGCAGAACGTACCATGATTATTCACCGCTAATGTCATTATTAATTAATAATTATTAATTAATCTGAGGTCTCTGGAGGAACACAGATGATGTCGCTGATCTGCATTTGTTACATGAAATGGTCATACGAACAGTTTGTATATCTCTGCGCTGATCGATTTTAACGCACCACAGGTCTTTGAATAAATCGTTACTATTTCAATGTCACGCTTATAAGTCTAAATATTTCCACTGAGATTCCCCAAAATTCTATTTCCTCCCTAGCTAGCGGTTTTCCGGATCGCATAAATCTCTTCTCCGCCAGTGACGTGTTATTCAAGCGAGCGATCCACGATGCGTTATCTTTATCTTAAATTTACTGTACACCTATGCTTTCTTGTCTATATTTTCCGAAAATTCATTTTTTCACGCATGTGTAGCCGCCACGCGCCCACGTGTACAAATAATTAAATTGGAAAACGATAACTCCGTTTTGTTAGAAGAAATCGAGTTTGTCGAACGATATTCTGATCAACCGCGAAAGCGAGTTTACTAGACGTAGACTAGAATTTATTCCGGGCCGTTTAATGACTCAATGAGAAGCAGGTTTGCCTGTTTTCTGGGACGATAGCCTGCGTTCACTGGTCAGTTCGTGATCAGCGATATCCCGATGAGTTTCGCGCGTTACGAACTTTCTTTCGATCTGCTCGATTCTACAGAATTCGTTCAACGATCGCGTTCGAATTGAATTTGCCCGACTCCGCGAGCAAAATTTTCCGATTGACCACGCTCTTCGATGATTACCGACCGGAAACTCGTGAAACTTCCCATCGTGAGATTTCTGCACGTCCCTCGAGACAAGCCAAGAGTTCCGCGATTTTTTCCCCATTTTTTCGTAATCGCGAAACGTTAAACGAAGTGCAGGGGCGAGATCGAGGATGTTGATCTTTCGACTGGAAGTTTCAGGTAGATGGATTGAAAAGTTTGTGGAATTGGTAATGATTATTGACTAGAGGAAAAGAATTTACCGTCTGCCAACTGGATGCTGCTTTGTAGCGTTACCGACCATTAATCCCTTAACGCACGAATTTTATCTTTTCTTTCTTGCTAAACAGGATTAAACGTTTCGTTGTAATAAAAGCTAAGCGAGATCGAAAACGATCATCGTATTATTCGTAATATTATCGTATTATTTAACGCGATATAATGGCATGAAATATCGTAACGTGGATCATAACATCGAGAGATCAATGGCTGAAATAATCAGTTAAATTAAAAGCAATCCAAATTAATGTGTATTAAATGATCAACGAGATGGAGGACGATTGAAACGAAATTAAAGATCAAAGGGAAGACGATAAAAGTCTTTCGGAAAATGGAAATAAATCGAGAGAAGCTGAAATGCGCGCGATGAATATTGCATAGTGAATATTACAAATAGGATTTCAGGGCTTTACTTCGATGTATCACAAAGTTCAAAGATGTTTGAAGGTGTATTGAAACGGACAAGTTTCTGCAAATAGTATTCAACTATATTCGACAATGTTGACAACGCACGCTAAAGCTTTACGATGCGACGATAGCCAATGTAGCAAACAGCCTGTGTAAACCTTTTAAAGCTGTACGAAGGGTCTCCTATCGCTTTGTTACGATATTAAACAACGTTGTAAATCGTTTCACAATATTCTCAACTTTTGCAACGATGTCATAAAGCGTCTTTTAGTTCTGTGAAGCTCCGGTAGACGTTATGTAATATCGTCTCGCTATCTTGCAACGTTTCCTGATCTTAGTAACAATGTTCGATATTATTACCTCACTGATACTTTCTCACTGATTTTCCAGTTAGCTCACTCCATAAAAGCTTGGAAATAATTAATCGCTAATGGTACTGGAGACGTGATTGACGTCGAGGAAGTCAACGGTGGCAGAAGAACGCGAGATTTTCCTCGGGGAGAAACTTTGCTCGCGAGATTCTTCGTATTATACGGAGGCACACGATCCTCGAGGAGACCGATTAATGCAAGCAGTCGAGGAAAAATTTCATTTATCCGGCGAATATTCGACGTTCGAGGACTTCCGTTCCTCGAGCAAAGAAGCGTCGAAGCGTTCTTCCATCCTTGAAAGAGAAAAAGAGCGACGAAAAAGAGAAAGAGCGAAGGGACGAGATTTCCGTGGATAGAAATTTTTATTCCACGGAAGCTAGTCGAATGGAAATCGTTCCCTGTGGATGTCTTAATGGATTGCCATTTGTAAATTGTTAACGAGGGACGCAGTAGCGCTCTTTGACTTGGAACGCGTTTTTCTGGGGTAGCGAAAGGTCGGAAAGAAAAAGCGTAATTAATAATAACTATTGGTAATTCGTCGTAGACTGCGAGGCTCTTCGGCGAAATTGCGCGCTGTAATTTAAACTTTCTTCGATGATAGTTTGTATTTTTCAAGCACGAGCACGATAAGTTGTTTGAGAATGAATTTCTTCGAGTCAAGAGGAGACAATGACATTTGTCATTTTTCAGTTGTATTTGTTTAATACATATTTGTGGCTATTAAACGAGACAGATGATATTCAGGGAAATCAATCAAGAAATTTAAAAATCAACTAGATTCGATAACTTACTATAGAACGTAATTATCATTGGATCGTTTTAATTAATTGAAGAAATAAATATAGTGTACGGTATTGGACAGGTTTCTTCCAATTTATCGTAAAATATCAAGTCCTCTGTGAAGTTGTTCGCTACAATTAAAACTTCCCACGATAAAAACCAATTATGTATTTTGAAAATATAAATTGCCACTAACTAAATTAATAATATTCTCCTGAATACATCTACGCCATGTTTCATTTCTCCGCATTCTCGTATTTAACCCGTCGATTACGCAGCTCCATTGTACGCGGAAAAAGTTACGCAAATACAAGCGTTATTAGCATTGCTGGCATTACATCAAGATCGGACACGGCACCCATATTTTAATCCCGTTTTCCATCGTCACGGTAACGCTGCCTAATGAAAAGGTAAACTCAAGCCGGCGCGGTTCGCCATTTTTCAACCATACCGTTGTTGTAAAACCATGACTTAATGCGCGGCCTGGCAATATGCGCCGGTTTATCTCGCTTTAACAGAGATATAATACGGCAACATCGTCGTTACGTTATCCTCTATTTACCAGAGCAAAGGAAAAATTAAAAAAAGAAAAAAGAGAATAACAACGAAAAAGGGAAGGAAAAGAGGAAGCGAGGCCGGAAGCGTGTCTCACTTTTCCGTAGCAACGAGATAAACGCGGACATCGCGCGTTAAATTATAATGTTACTGCTCGGAGCAAACTTCCACAGAGGGAGGAACGTCTAAATCACAATGAAATTTGTCCCTTTATCAGCAAACGTGCCGTAAAATTCAGCGTCGAGTCAGACGTGAACTACTTTCCATCGTATCAACGCGTCGTGAAACCGCTTTTCACCATCGCGTCGTCGTTCAGAAGACAATTGGTGAGAAAAAACGAAAGACAGGCGCGAGAAGGGGATCGATCGAACGTCGAATATTCTGTTTGAGCGAACCAGGTAACCTTTTCTAGCGACGTCGACGTTTCGCCACAACTTCTCTTGCTGCTGAAGTTGAAAGGCGTGGGATCCTGCTTTCGGATGGTTTGGTGAAACGAGCGAATAAGAAATTCCTGGCGGGAGGGATGAAGAATTTCTGATCGGTCCACGGTGTGTGTAATTAGGCTGAATAAATGCATGAGCCGCACACAGAGGCTCGACGATGAAACTTCGCGTCGTTTCAGCCAGGAAACAGCCGCCAACGATCAGAGGGGAGAAGGGAGAGAGAAATGAGCGAGATAGAAGGGGATGAAAGAATATCCGATGTTTCTGGGTCAGTCGCGAGCGCCGCTCGAGGATTTCCATCTAAATTTCAAAGCCCCGCACGTCCCTGAAATCCCTTTAATTAAATATTTGTCACGTCGCGCGTTGCTTGCCCGCGTGTCTTTTATGATTCCACGACGTTAAAACGCGCGAAATAATTGAGACCGCCTGGGAAACACGGGCCTCGCTAACTTGCAAATGCTGAAGTTGAAAACGGTATCAAAAGCTTCCAGCCAGCTAGTTGCATTCGAGCTGTTTGAACTGGGAGGGGTGGTTTTGAAATTGTTCAACATTTACCACCACCTCGAAATATCACCACGTTTCCGGTCTCCTTCTTTGCTTTGACATCAACCGGAAATTTAATAGTTTCTGTGGAGACCTGAAATCGCTTTGATCTTGCTGATATATCGCCAGATCGAAAGATTCTAGACCGATGTACTTTTCGCATCGTGGTCTTTCTTATGATTCTCCTCTTGCCATTTCCTCTTACAAAAACGCGATCAATGATGTAAAAATAGCGCAGAGTGAATGGCAGCTCTCGGAAGATTTCTGTATTTCATTTGTCATCGTGTCGTTCATTAGACAAGCTACCCTCCGAATTTCAAATACGAACGTTTTTCCTCTATTAGTCCCTTGTCTGTATTCTTAGAATACGCAAGAACGATAAATCAATTAAACGATACATCATGCTAGTGAGAACCAAGAAGTTAAATGATGGATAAAATTTGTTATTGAAAAACGTAAGTTAAGTCATTTATATATTGCTTTATACGTACATATATAGGTTTTATATGGATATTGTTTTTATCATTATGTATTCGAAAGTACAAGAAATATGTCGAAATAATAAATAATTCACGAAGACCACAACCGCTTAATTCAATTTCAGATTTTTAATCTACGTCAAATATGGAAAATTTCGTTGAAAATAGGCATCCTAAAACTTTCGAGCAGAAGTGAAAATTCGCTTAAAAAGACACTCGTCGAAAGCTTCCAATTCTAGGAGAAGTCCTATGCTTCTAAATCCACGAACAGTGCCTTCAAGAAATAATCCCTTCCACGCCTCATCATCCGCGACAGTTCCCACCCTCGTCCCCATGATTTCTCAAATCCTACCGATCCACGTCACCGTGGAGGAAGTCGCTGTCGATAACATCCGTAAAAAGGGCGCCGGTTCTATCTCTAGCTGGCTGGATATTCTTGTCCGTGGACTTCGGTTTCGATTCCACCGCGATTTCCGCATCCGCTCTGGCCAGCTGGGTCTGTGTAAACGTGGGACAAAAGGGAACCACGGCTCGGTCGTGGAAACACATTTATCGAAGGCAATAAAGGCCGTGGCGACAGAAAACGACGCCACGGGGCGCGATTGCGCCACGTCGTTTCTCCACCCGTCCCTTTCCTCTGTCGGTTACTTTAACCCTGCTACAACATCCCTTCGCTGGACAATAATGAGGGAGAAGCCGTACAAACACGTCGCGCGGCGCACCATTGGCCGGCGAACCTCGCCAAATTGCACGGCGATGTTCACGGTTTGTTAATTGCCCGTGAACAGAGTGCAAGTGAAACCAACTTAAGCTTGGTGCTTTCTGAATAATGAATCTGTTGTGATGTAGTTGATGACTGAAAATCGTAATAACGGTTTTTATGAAAATGGATTTTTGGCGAATATTTTTTTGCATTGTTCGTTTATCGTTTAATTATTTCATAGCTTCGTAGTAATTCTATCGGAAACTTTTTATAAAATTCGTATTATAATAAATTATTTATGCACTTATTATTATTTATCATATAGGTTTACCATCGCGTTTTCTTTTCAGTTTTATGAAATTGACATTTTCTTCTTAGACGCGCTTCTTACCATTTATTGGATGGCAAAGATTTTGAATAGAAAGTTTTCTCTGAAAAGTTGTTACAGGAGTGAAATTTTGCTAACAAATGTACTGTACGATATCGCGAATGATTCGTGTTCGCTATATCTACTATATTCGTAATATCTATATTTCGCAGATATTTCAAATAAAGACAAAATTTTGGTGACAACCATCTTAACAACCAAAATATGAAAGGTTACAAGTCACACATTGATAATACTATAATCGTGTTTCACATGATTCGTGAAAGAAAGTCGTTTAATGGCGTTATCGATCACAATAGAACGAACATTGTATTGCAACGGTGGTACTCGCGAATTGGATTTGCGCTCGGAACGTCTAGCAGAGGTAGCATTGCGGCAGCTCTGTATAATTAGTACTGGCAATTTCAGGCAGTCTCAATTAGGGGCTTCGTTAATTAAAAGTAATCAGCCGCGTAGTCGTCGAGTTCTAAGCGAGCTTTTCTACGTTTTCACGACACCCGATATACATGCCTGGTTGCGAAGCTACTCGACGAAAATCGAGGCTTTTCATTCCATTAAAACTGCGGTGTTTCGCCTGTTCCACAGCTTGAAAGTCAGTTGATTCGCATTGTGACCTGGGTGACGTTGCATTTAACTCCGCCTCGCTATGAGCAAGCGGTTTGTTTTCTTATTTGTTCGGTTAGAAACGAACATATTAACATTTCGGCAGAGTTGGTTTCAAAATAGACTATTCTTCATTGTGAAAAAGATATTAATAGGTGTTATCGAATTTATTTTTATTTTTATTTAAAAATTTGATAACGTTAGTAGTAATTAAGAACGATTCATTGTTACCATGGACAAGTTGTTACGATCACTGAACATTAAGGGTTGCTAAGTGAATATTAAGCATCGTTTGAGAAAGGTAATTGTGACGAGAATCTTGAGAAATAAAATTGCAATTTGTTTGCTTCAAGGCAACACGAGAATCTCATAACTCAAGAGAAAGAAGATCAAGGCGAAAAAGACAGGGTCATCAATAATTGATACCACGCTGGCTCTGATCAATGGCGAACACGGTCCCAGTTCTTTTTATTCGTTTAAAGATCGTATCCACAAACTCTTCTGAAGTCGAGTTAATTTATAATTCATAGAACACGAACGAGTGTCTCATGAAGCTGAATAATTTACGTTCGAACGAGTTTCTCACCGTATTTCTCTGGTCTATCTGCTTTAAAAGGTACCCGTTTCCATGTTTAGACCGCAGCTCCGCTAACTAGCCACGCTGATGAATTCGCGAGTGCAATCTTATCTCATTTTCCCTCACATATCCCTTGAATCGTCCGACGACAAAGCGCTCTTCTCTTTTCCTCTCAAAAAAAAAAAAAAAAAAAAAAGAAAAAGGAAAAGAAGGAAATAAGGAAACACTCCCAACAAAAGGAGCAGCAGAAAAGACACAAAGAGAGGCTCGTCTCTTTCAAAAACTCTTTCTCTGAAAAAGTTCTACGTTTACACGCCAGGAAAAAATCGACGCACGGCACCGTCCCCAAAGACAAAGACCAGGATCCCATTTAAGCGAAAGAATAATTCGTTTCGGCGACGGCCGAAAAACTCGCGCTTAGCTCGGCCAGTCAAGTCGAGGGCGAATTAAAACCACCCCAGCCATTCAGAGACCAAGAAAATTACGCGGCTCTAGAACGTCCAGGTCCATCGAGCACGTTCGACGTCCGCTGAAAAATATTTCACGGCAAACGACATCGTAAGGACCAGGCTTGTTTCGTGGATCTAACGAGCCGTCACGAGGAAGTCGACCAGGCTTAACGACTCCTGTCCGTGCTACAAGTTGCCGTGTAAAAACCGTGGAGAGCGTGAAAACGACGTTTTCGCTCGGTGCCTAATGCCTGGAAAATTGTTAATGTATTGTGACGAGAAGAAAAGGTGGAAAAGAGGATGGGAGTTAAGAAGTGATCCTGGCGCAATGATAATAGGTGGATGATCGTAGATTTCGATACATTTTTTGAGTAACTAGTGAGACTTTGGTCGTTGAAGTCTGATTTAATTTGTGGAGAAAAAAGTATGAGAAGTTTCAAATTCTCTCGAGTTGTATAAACATTTGCAAAGGTAGAAGAAGTTCTTGGAAGTTGCGAAATGGTAATAGGAGGATGATTGGGGAATTTTTTAAACAGTTAGCGAGACCATAGTTCGTTGAGGTACCAGTTTGATCACGCCGGAGGCAATACGAGTAGTTTCAAATCGTATTAAATTTGTAAAGGAGAAATGTATTCTTTATAATACATTAATGAAGAATTTGTTATCCCTAGGAGATAAAAGTTGCAAGCAACATAATATAAAAATAATATTTTATTATAGAAAAAATTTTGAACGTCATTTATGAGCAGCTGTTTGAAAGAACAACGATAAAAATAACAAACAAAAAAATTACGTATATCGCAAAGGTGAAATATAACTACGGCGCATACTGTACACCTACAGTACAAATATTTGTACATGTAAACAGGTAACCAGCTGGAAAGCATAAAACTATAAAAGTTCCTGCCAATACCTCTGCGCTCTTCCATTCCGTTCGTCGTACCAGCAATTTTCCAGAAAGCTTCGAGCGCGCGAATCGATAGATCCCAGGTTCGCCAGTATCTAACTGACTCCCATAAAACCGGCTACGTATCATGAATTCCGATCCGGTGTCGTAATTCGAAATCCACCCGTTAAAATCTGCAGTCGTTTCCGAAACGTGCCTCGCCAAGGAATGCTTATTACCCAATTTTATTGCGAAACCCGCGGTGAAATCGCGCGAAGCGGATCCAATGCGCACTTTACCCCGTTTCCATCCCCTTTTCATCCCTCTTCGCTCCCACTTCTGTGAATATAGTAAAGCATTTCAAAAATTTCATGCCGAGCAATAAAACGGCCGTATCGTTTCATTGTTCCATGATCTTCGATCGCAGATCTGCATTTTGTATTTATGATATACAGGAAATACTTTGAGTTTGAGTTATCCAGTAACCCAATAGTTTGGCCCCGTGGTTTCGTTCTATCTTGACCGATAGTCTCAGTTGATAGTCTATTAGGAGAGCAGTTTGTCAAAGTTTGGAGATAAATAGAAAGACACGCTCCATTTATCAAACTGAAGATTAAGGCGGGATATATGTTAAGGGTATATTTTAAGTTGCTTTGGATTTAAAGATCGTTTAATTTTAATTTGAATATACTTGAGCGGAGACTCGTTGTACCTTGAGAGAAACGAAAAGATATTCTTTAATTTCGACGGAAATTAAAAGGAAGTTTCTTCTCTTTGCTTTAAAACTGTAACTTATCAAGTGTAGGGAAATAATAACTACGTAGTATAGAGATAAAGAGTCGCTTTTTAGTATTTTTGAAAGGGTTGGATGATGGTTAGATAAACCTCATTAGTTTCTATAAATATTATTTGTGACACGGATTGGTAATAAATTTGTGTGCTAGAAAAACGCTAAAACAACGTTATAAGGATAGGAGAATGAGAGGTCTCGATGGTAATGGCGGTAGCGTGTCCAACTACAATTACGAGGCTCCCTCAGTTCGATTCCCGCAGACAATAAATCTTTTTCTGACATTTCTACATCCAGTGCTTCTTTCACCGAATCGACTTGCAAGATTTCCTTTCCAATCTTCGGAAAAAGCTTTAGCTAAACAAAAAAAAAAACTGCTTGAATATCAATTCTCCACTATTTTCATGTAAAAAAAAAAATGCTAAAAAAATAAACTCAAAAAGAATGTCAAGATATTTAGAAATATATCTACTATCGAAAGAATGAAAAAAAGATCACAGATGTCCATTAAAGAGATATAAAATCGAAATTAATGTTATAAAATTAAGTTTGTTACTAATGACCTAAAAAATGTCAAAAGTCGAATCAAAAAGGGTCAAAAACCCTTTCTCCGCGATTCCTTGGAGAAAAGGAGGTTCAAAGAAAAATGTGTCGTAGTGAAAGGGACAAAAGGAGAGGGTAGAATCGAAAGTCTGGTCGTTAGGCATGCAAACGGGGTGCGAGTGATAAACGGTTTTACGTTCGACGCGGTAATGGCCGAACTCCGCTCGACTCGTTCTTCCTGACCTACATCCATAGGAAGGGAGGTGTAACTGCGTTTCTTCCTGCAGAACGACTGGAAGTAATTGCTTCGAGTTGCTAAAAAAAGATGGTTCCTTACAAAAGGATAAATACGAAGGAATGGGAGAAAAGGGTACCATCGCGAGAGAAACACGACTGTTCTCTAAAACTTTCCTACGGAACTATCGAGATAACTTTCGTCTCTCAGACTCTTTATTCTCGTATCTCGAGGTCGATTATTCGATCGAAACTGTTCTGGGAGCAGATCGAAGCAGACGGGGGGTGGTTTCACTAAAAATTTCACGCGTTAAAGAATGTTCAGCCGAGTTCCACAGACTTTTATGTACATACATTATTAATCAAAAGTTTACAACCATTTTTCAAGGTGTACCTATAATAAAAATAAAAACCTCCTGCTATTTGTTTTACTAATTCGAAATTAACAATGTAGATATTAACGATACAATTTTGTTCGCTTGAATAGATCCTTCGTTAACAATTTGTCCAAAGATATGAAATTCTAAGATAACATTTTCTTTAAATACTCGAGTTCGATGCAGAGGAAAGTTGTTCGACTTTCGTTATACGATTTGTTTCATAAGTTGAAAGATACGGATCTAGAATCTCAAGTATATGATTTTGCACGGATTATCCATAGCGATTCGAAACTTTTGGCTGACGGTGTATATCTGGACGAAAAACGGCGGTCGAACGAATAGCCGATAAAACAGACTCCTCTTTGTCAGAGGACACCCGTGAACGAGCAGAAAAATCGAAGCGATCTAATCTGGAAATGGCCGACCGTGTGTTTCCCGTTTGTCGTCGATTCTTTTTCTCTTCTTCTCTTTCTTTCTCCTCTCTTTTTTTTGCCTCTCGCTTTGTGTTCCCTTTTGTCCCGCTTCAGGTTAACGGAGATACATCTGTTTACCGTTTCCTGTGCGGCTGGTTTATTGATTATTCATAGCCGCGCAAATATACCGACGTCGTTCCGGTACGAACCGCGGCCTGTAACGCAGTCGGCCAACCGGAAGATCCAATTTTTCTCACGGTAGCTGTCGTTTGTGCGCCCTCCTCGCGTGTTCCCCTCGTTAAAAAGAGAGCCTGACGATCACGCGATCAGCCACGTTTTCCACGCGAACGACCGAAGACAGCTCTCCGTGTGTAACTCTGATCTTTCGTCCCTTTTTTTCTGTCTTTCTACAATACGATACATCGATCGTTACGTTACGTTCTTTCCTGTCTTTTTTTTACTTCTTTGTAGCAACGAAAGGAAAAACTAGTCGGTTCTCGTTTCGTTTCGCGCTCTCAGGAGGTTGAATTCCTTTGTCGGTGATCTAAATCGTTGGAGGGTTGCGAGATAAAGGTGGAAAGAAGAATGTCGGAGTATACCGAGGAAAGAGTTGCTCGTAGAATCGATACTAATACTGGAAGGATCGGCGGATGGGAAAATGTAACAATAATCGGATAGATTGTTATTGGAAATACGTCGGGTATCGTTGCAATACGTAGCACAAGCTTCGAAATGGATCAATTTTCTTCGAAATATAGAATATCGTAGTGTTCGTTTATACACTCATGGTTCTTATTTCGAACACTGATAATATTCCACGTTTCATTGTATTTCATTTCCGAATCTAGTTGTAATTTCACGTTTACTAAATGCCAATTCAATCACCCATTAATCAATCGTTACAATGTTTTAGACAATCGCTGCTCATTCGTTATTGATTTTATTCGTTGAAAAATGCTGTTTTCCAACGGTAAATCGTAACATATGAAATATCAGTATGAATGCTCCAGATTCTTCATCTAAAATTATAGAGAAGCGTATCATTTGTTTGCGATCTTTTGTTTCGTGTATCTTTTGTTTGCAATAATATAATTCATCTTTCTTTATGAATTTAGATTCAGTTATTCTGCAGCAAGAGCCGTACATAACGTTCGTATTGTTTCCACAGGCTGCTACTAATGAACCTACCGAATCCACCCTTGGTTTTCTGCATTTGCTTTTAAAAATACCAACTTCGAAAATGGAGCTCGAAGAAATGAAACAGTCGAGAACTGATCAAAATTTTTTATGATATGTTTTCAAATAGTTTCGCGAGCCACTGTTTGTCCGAGACGATTTGCATTATTTCGTAGATTTGATTTTTCGTTAACTCGATTCTTTTTCCATCGCTCCATTAAAACATGTTTCTTTTTTTGGATCAACGAACACAGACGTTTATGGAGGATTTAGTCGGGTTTCGAAAATTTTTCAAACGACCGATAACGAGTCTTATAATCGTTGTAACTGGTTGTATCGGGTAACGTCGACGGCTCCATGTACACGGCCGTGTCTGCGGTCTTGTTCGAGCGGCGTATCGTGCACGACATCGCGCGTTCCAACAACATTGGCCCGTTTCCAACGGGCACGGCCCAGCGCAGCGGCTGACTGAAACAGTCTGATTCTACTTAACCGACTTGTTCTAATCTACTCGAATAAATTACAGTGACGCGTACGCTTCCATACGGATTACGCTTCTCCATAGAATCATTCACTTCGTGAATGTATATCGCATACTCTTCGTACGAGTTCCGATTGTCTTCCACGTTAAGACAGGGTTCATAGATATCTTTGATACATAACGATACATTTTTATTGTCATTATTTTACTGTTGGTATATTTACGTTAATTTTGGTTATGTAGATTTTATAATGCAAGGGAATATTATAAAATACTTTTGGAATTTATAGGAAAATTAAAATTGTGCCGTTACTTCTGTTTCGATCGATAAACGCCACTACTGACGTTTTGATCGTCATTTCTCAACAATTTAAATATATTATAAATTCGTATTTACGTCACAGGAGAAATTTAATGGCCAAAGGATATTATAAATTTATATCTTTAAAATTTATCGACAAAATCGCCAGAAATATCGTTGACATTCTTTCGGCTGACGAATTAATATTTGAAATTTGTGATATTATTAAATTTACTGTCCTACTATGAAGATATAATAAACGGAAACACTCGTAAACTGCGATCCAACACGACGAAAGTTTCCTTCAACTCCACTCAGAATATCATCAAGCAACAGGCTTTTGATCAATCAGCGAGACTTCTCGGCAAGATTCCAGCATCCGCTAATTGCAGCCGCCTCGTTAATTAAGCGCCACAGAAATTCTTAAGGAACGAGTATCTTCGCAGACATTTTATTTCGAAAGAAAGTCGAAGCACGTAGGAGGCTCGATTCATTGTCCCGTGAAACGTCTCTCGCGGTCGGGAAGGGATCAGATGGGGTGTTTCCATCTCTCTACCCCCTTTTTCTTACCTTGTCTTTGCCTTTGTCCTCTCTTGTACTTCTCCTCCTTCTTTCGTGGTTTCTTGAGCGTTCCTCACGATAGAAAAATGTCTTGTGCATGCCCAGGACGACGAGAGAAAAATACTTGAGACGTTTTCACCCCTGGAATTCGCCAAACGAGATGTTCGTTCTTACCCCTTGTTCGCGTATTGTTAGAGCTAAACGACGAATCGATTAAATAAAGTAGTTTAAATAAACGTATAATGTAAATAAATCAACGGTTCGTAGAAAAACAGATTGTATTATAAAAACGACACTGTACTTTTATTTGCTTATTCGATAGGAAGTTTATAAAATAAATAAAATATCGATTCTCGAGAGATACGATTCTATTGCAGCAACGACACTGGTCTCTTCTTTATTTAATTACAATTGTAGCTTGTATTATTTTATATTTAACGTGCAAAGCTTGGTTTGTACTACGATATTTTCACAATCATATTCTAGAAGTTGTACGTATATATTGTATGAAATATCAAATAGTTGAGAAAATTGGGAAACAATTAATCGAAGCTGGCCGTATCTTTCGAAACTCATGCATCCCCTGAAGCGGATGAGCACTTTCCGAAGTTCTATGAGCGTCGTAACGAGCCCACGTTCCTCTAGCGATCGCAAAGCTGCGCCAAACAGGATCCACGCTGCTAGCTTTACGCAAACTATGCAACCATGTCCGATAAATTCGTACCCAGCGAAACGAAATTCTCCGCCTGTCTTTGGACATTCTATCAGATCTTTAATATCAATCGTATTCGATAAAGGCGACAAAGAAAAAGGATAAAGAAACTCGCCCAAGCTTCAACATCTCTTCGTGTTGATCGCTTAAACTTATTTCACTCGTAAAACTTTAACGATGGAAATTAGAAAGCAAGAAAATACAGCTTTAAGAGATACTAGAGGTAAATAAGCTCTAAAGTGATCCATCTACTACCTTCACAAGATAGTAGCTCATTTAGAATATTTCCCACTAGGAAGCATGAAAATTTACTTGTTAGCAATGCGTTCTTAAGGATTGTTGTTAGTTACGTTACGGCCCGGAATTATTCTATTTCCAAACGATTTATGGCAAATAATTTCTCAAATTATTTATTTAGTTTTCGAAAATTTGCCTACGCAACCTCGTATCGATTATATCTGTCCGATTGAAAGTGATTCGATCACGCGCTACTCTGTCTGATCATTACAAACTTCTACCACTTTTTAAAAAGACGTTCTACTTACATTAACTTACTTATAAGAAAGATTATAAAAGTGCACAAAATAATCGCTATATCTCTCAATAGGATGTATCAGAGACTGTAAGTAACCTAACAAAAACCATTTTATCCATTCGCGTCCGAAAAATGGTCGCCCAAGGGTTACAAGAAAATCTCAACATCCACATTGTCCCTTCCCGCAATCTGCCAAGCTGTAGGCTACGGTTTACCACAGAAGACGGTAGAACAAATTCATTTCCATCCCAGCTAGTTCAGTTCTTCCATTGAACCGATCCCAATGGGTCGTACCTAAGATCCAGGATTCACCTCGGTCAAGATAATTTCGCGTTAGGGAAAAGAAGCTAGTTAACGTTGGCCGGATATTATCACGGCCGGTCCCTGACACTTCCATTTCCCGTCTCCACGTTCGTTCGCCGCCTTGCCTAATCCCCTTCCGGCCAGGAACAAAGGAAGAAGCGAGAGAATCGCCGATCGCGCAGCTTCGAAAAAGAGCGACGGTGAAATGGGACGGGATTGGATCCCGAGGATTTGGCCAACGAGCAGAACGAATGGCCGACAGACGCGCTACCAAAGATATATCGGCTTCGCGAAAGACGCCCAGCTACCTCCTCTTGCCCTGCTTAATAGGAGCTGTTCCGCAAATCCGGCAGAATTTTCCGAATCCGAAACAAGGTGCTTCCGTTCTTAAGAAACCAATGGTCTTTCTTTTTGAGGATCTGGATGGACGATCATTAGACTGCGGATGATCATGCGTTTTTGTAAAACTTAAGGATGCACAAATTCATAGAATGGATAAACAGTTTGTAAACAATCCATCTGAAAGATGGTAACATCTTAAAGATTAGGTGCTCGTTATAATATCTGAAGATTAAATTGATTAGTTGTAGTTGAATTTTATTTGTGTAGTTCGGCGGCGTTCGTAAAAATACGAATTTGCGTAAACATTCGTGGTCTAATGACGTGAATGGACATAGAGCATATTTTTTAAAAAATCATTTTTCTTACAGGCCTTGGTTCAGAATTTCAGGGATGAAGATGAATTAGAGCTTTGTTAGTTTTCGTATAATCCGTGCCATTGAAATGAGAATATAGGAGCTATTTTGTAAAGTGTTTTATAATCTTTTTTTGCAAGTAATTTGATAAAGAAGTTTGTATTTCTGGATGTCCTTGAAAGTAAGGCTTTTGTAAGTATGAACGAGGAGCGGAGCTGAGATTTGGAGGTTTCTTGTTGATTTTCTTACTATCCGTGGTATATAAATGGGGCTTACTGTATAAATTTGTATAACCTCCGAGATCGAAGTAAAAATGGTATATAGACAATTCAAACAGGATAAAGAAAACCAACAGTAAGACACCACAGGAATTTGTATTTTCTGGAATTCTTGAGACAAGAATATATTCAGGCATTCGGAAGAAGAAAGTTGCCGTTATCTGGAAAGTAAAACTCGCGAAGTTGAGATAGAATAAAATTTCCAAAGAGAAAATCGAGTTAAACCTCTTGACGATACTGGCGAAGGTGAAGCACAATTTCTCCACTGTTACCGATACCCATATTGTCCTGGTTTTAAAGCTATAAGCCAAGAGATATAGGAACTACGTATCTTCAGCCTGGTATCTCGTGATTCACACGTCCATAAATAGAAGCGTTCAACGAAGGATGAAGCCCGAATTATAATGATCGAGGTTACTGCGCAAAAGATATTCCCTGATTACTTCGACAAAACTCCGGCAATTAACCGACTCGCGATTAAAGTCGATCGATAACCAGTCTTCCTTTAAATAGGTCAATTTCGAGCCCAACAATCCATAAAAATATGTTTCTTCGAACAACTTACAAATACCGAGTTCCTTTAATGTTTAGAAAAGAGAAACAAAGCTGTACATTTATATATATCTTTGTCCTTCGTTATTTTCTTTCTCAACTCTCTCTAAGAACAACATTTTTTCGAATAGAAACTTCGTAATTGCTTTCCGACTGTCTGCGCAAGACCAAACCCACCAGTCGAAATAGAAACGGAAGTGCAAACAACTCCGCCGCGTCGACGCTATAAAACATTTTCAGCCGATGAAGAACTCCGTAAGACGATCGCGAGACTAGAGAATATTTTCCGCGGCTAATTATCTTTCTATCGCAGTTCGTGCATCGACAGATATGGCAAATATAGTATCGCGTCACGTTTCGATCGACTACGTCGATCATCCACAGAATACAATATCCTAAGTCCCAAGACATGCCGATAATCATCGCGAATATCCATCTTCGATACTAATCCTGTTCTTAGAACGTTAAATGTAACAACAATTGCAGTAACAAGCTTAATTCTTTGCAGCGTTTGATAAACATCGCCGCGACTTATGGTTGTTCGCTGAAGGAGGAGGAAAATCGTCGCGGTCGAGGGGTTGGCTGCAAAGAGGGTTGGAGAAGGAAGTGAAAGGCATGTATCGTGGCATAAAAGCTCGTTCCATTTACCCGGCTGTTCCTCTGCTCGCGTTTCGTCACGTAGACTCGCGCGCGGGTCTATTCGGTGCACTCGATGCCCGCAAACAATTCCAACCCCCGGAAAACGAGGGGAGAGAGGGCGAGAAAGAGAGGGCGCGGCTTGGAGGGATCGCAGGGAAGAGGAAGAACGCGCTCAGTCCACGAAACGAACGAATCCCTTTAATCCGTTCTGTCAGAGGCAAATGAACAGTACGCCTGTGGACAAAGCTTTGCCTCAATCCCATCCTCGCGCATCCCCTTCGTCGTCTCTTTCTCTCGCACGGCCTCCTTCTCTGTCCTTCGTTCCAGCCGCCTGTTTCCGTTACCCTCCGAGAAAGGCGTTTTATCTACGTCCACCAGCAGGTTGTCCTCCTTTTTCTCGTTTTCTCCTCCCTAATTTCCATTCGCGAGCCGAGACCTCTTTTTTTGACCTTTTTCCCCGACACTCCGTTAGAGCATCGGAAGAAAAGCGAAAACGTTAGACAGATCCTTTTACACGGCATAATAAATTGGTGAAAGAGGGTGGAAAGGTTAATTCGTCGCAGGGGTGAACGGATAGGGGACGACAAATATTTGGAGGAGAATGCCACGGGCGCGAGTGCTGGCTGACACAAGTCGGACGTTACTACTTACACACCGCTTCTCATTGGGTTCTTGGGACCGGGGAACGATTTAGCCAGCCGTGAATTGGAGGGTTGCTTTTTAGTGTACGAGGCTTCCATTGCGTCGGAGTAAACGTATTTTCATGAAATTGTGACGCTAAAGTTGAACCTCTCAAAGATCAAAGTAAAGGTCTCTATCTTTTATAAAATAAAAAATTTTTCATTGCTCGAGTATGCAATTAGTATTGAAGATCAGGAAAAAGAAATCTTATTTTCGTCAATTTATGTGCCATAAGAGGATAGCGTGAATAATTATAAATTTATGCCGTTGAAGTTGCTTTTCACGCTTCCCGAGGTACTATGTTAAAAATTTCCGTATAATGAAGGAAAGACGGGGGCAAGAGCTTCTAGGATTTTTTCCTTAACGAATGGAAAACTTGTTGACAGCTTATCGATGAAGTACAGTTTTTTAATTCGCTTAAAAGTTGTTGAAATTTATTTTCCACGGTACCAGGTAAAATTAATCGAGAGTTTAATGCACCGTAAAGTCCAAGGAATTCAGTAACGCGTATTTGTGTGGCCAGAAATAGGCGGATTTCACGATTATATCGAGAATAAAGACGATTCAACGACAGAATCCGGCAACAGTAAGCCTTCTGGAATTGACCAGTCTGTTTCGTTCTCAATAATAATTCCTTCTCCATCGTTTCTGCAACCCTCTTGTCCACCGGCACCGTTCTAAAAGAAAAAAATCTTCTGGTATTTCTTATGTATTGTATGGAAATCCAGAGAAATATCCCTTTCCATAACGATAAAGCGACATTCAAAGCAAAGAATCAACAAAAATTTCCTTTCAATGTCCAGACAAATCTCCGTATAAGAAGAGCGGGCATTAATAGCAGAAAATGGTCATTGACATACGCCATCAGTATCATCCCTATAGCCGAGAGCAATTACAACAATATCCACACGCGTGTCCGAGGTTTCATTGAATCGTGACTTTTGACAGGAATCGAAAGCCAATACCAGCTACAATCAGCTCAATATCGATCGCAAATACCAGTTACAATTTCACCAAGCTCGACAGCGAATCACCAACCCGATACGATGGTTCGCCAAACAATCGACCAACGCCGTACTTCGATCCACGTAAAATCTCAACAGTGTGGCACATATTGTTAACTAAAACGAAATGGTAACCAGGAACGCGCGCGTGGCACACACACGGTCCATCAGATTTAATGCAATGTCCGGGCTTCGTCGTGATTCGGTATGGTGAACGTACAACCCCAAAACCAGTTTACCCACTGGCCTAGCCGAGGATATTACGTGGCCACGGCCAAAAACTCCACAATACCGATGGCGTAGTTTGCGCGTGGGCGCTTCCTCGATCGCCCTCATGGACGTTAATCCATGTACGCATGGACCATTAATAGTGGCCGACCGATAAATGGATTGCCGTCGATAGTGGTGGCGGTATAGCGACGGGCATAAGTGCCGGGACCAATAGCATGGAAACGTTTTCCGCTCTGGCCTCGACGTTCTGACGCGCGTTCGCTGTTGCTTGTCGTTAACTTGTTGTTGTCGTTAACTTGTTGTTACCGTCAACTTCATTTGTGGAAAGTTTCGCTTTTTCTACGGTGGTATGCGCGTGTATTTATACACGATGCTGAAGGCTTGGTATACTGAAGTTGGATTTACGTGTTTCGGATTCGCGCCGATTATTTTGGTAAATAGGGTTTATTTAGGGAATGGGAATTTACTACGATATATGTTTGACGTACGATATTTTCGTACAATTACATGGTGGCTGTATTATGGACGATGATGGAAGAGATCATTTAGCTTCGATCATAGCGAAGTTTAGGTGTTTCAAATTCGTATAACTTTCTTTGGAAAATGGAGCTTCTATTGGAAATTATATTTCAAGTGTATCTGTCTGCCATCTCATCAAAGTGTTCGTTACAACGAAAACTTTTCCAGAGACAACGTCTTAAAAAAAAAGCAGTGAATTCTTGTACAAAAGAATATCTCAAAAATTATTCATTCAGACTAAATAAACCTTAATAAATTTTTGCAAAACTTGTACCAATGAGACGCTTTACGTTCGTTGGATACAATTCCACTCAATTCGGAATCGTATCGAACAACTTGGAAACTCGTGAAATCCCAAACCGATTGGAACAACAATTAAACATTCTCAATTGCAATCGGACACCTAAACACCATGCAAACCCCCAAACGTTCCTTCATTTTCTATTCCCAAACATTACGCGAAGGCATGAAACCAATTCGACCATTCAACTAATATTCTGAACGCTCGTATGCGCAAAACACGTACGCTTGGTAGGATTTTCGGATCGGAGCTGGACAGAGTGATGTTCCAGATGTGAATCGCGATTGCTCGTTAATTACGCCAACAAGGTCGGATGGTGGGGTTGGACGTTCAAACAACCGGTCTACTAGAGGCTGCTAATTGAAAAATCCACGGCGCTGTTTGTACGCCACGGTAGCGATTAACGGAAAGTCAAACAAAGAAATCGAAAATTCTGTTTGCCCCGCGCCAGATACATCGTTAATTGCTCCCGCTTCTCGAGAGGAACGCGCGAACCACAATCTCGCGCTTAATTAAACGCTCATCCTCATATCGCGAATCAAATAATCTCTCCCTTTTCGTTGTATCGTCCTTTCATCAACTCTACTGCGATAGATTTATTAAATGCTAAATAAATTAGATGCTACAAAGCCGGGTCGCGATCGTTTTAAGCAAATTTCTTTCTGTGAAAACGAAATTCTCAGATGGTGCAAATGCAAAGAAATTGCAAATGTGAATAAGCGATGACGAAGCATTTGAAACTAATGTTGATATTTAAATCCAATGGCTAGAACCATAAGGAAGCAGAGCAAGGATATCAATAAATAAATTTAGAAGATATATTATAGTAAGGTGGTGAGATAAATTACAGTGACGATAGTAGGAGTCGAAGACAACTTCCTAATTCTTCCATATTTTTTCCTATCTCTTTGAATATCGAGACCTCGACCACATTATTAACAAAAGTGTGTACGAAAGAATGGAAAATTTTAAGAACTGTCGAGGTTGTTGAGATGTATGAACAGAGGAACGCGTGGATAAATTGTAAAGTAGAAAATATATTTTAATACAGAAGTGTAAGTGCAAGTAGGAATATAATTTGAGCTGGTGCAGATCCGCACGCTACCAGTGTTACCCTATAACTGAAAACCCCGAAGCCATCGTCGCCTGTCTACTGTCTATGGTCTGCCTTCGTCCCAGTCTATTGTCTATACGCTGTCGATGGCTTCAGTGCTTGAGAAAACTAAAAAGACCAGATATAGAGTTTTCTTAGAAATGATGACCACTTCAACAAGAACGATGGCTAATCCATCTAATAGATGGATAATACGTCGATAAATACGAACTGTTCTTTTTTCCTTTTTTTTTATTTGGAAAAATTTTACGATCAATTCTCATTGAGAATTACAAAGAAATTATTCTGGCGTGGTACTATAACTTGAATAATAAGTGTTTATCGCATGTTTGGTACTAGTTGAATCTAACGCTTAAATCTAAAGGGTAGTGTCTTTTTAACCCGCGGATCTGATCCGTCGTGTCAAGTAATTGAGTAACTAGTGGGTTTTGGTGGTTGTTAATTTTTACTGAATTTGGATATTTCTTCTTTAACTGTAGGTATCTTAAGGTCGCGATGTATTGTTTCGTTGCTAACATACCAAGGTGCATCTAATAAGGATCTTAGAGATTTTTATTGGAATCGTTAAAGAATTTATATATTGGAATTACTCGCTGTTCCCCATAGTTGGATCCCATAGGTCCAAACAAGTTTTAACATGGCTTTAATATGAACTGTAAAAAAAGTTTGAAAGTAATGCTCTAAAAATCACCAACTTCCTTCACCATCCCTCTGAAACAATTGTTCGCGCAGAGACTTTAGCATCGATGGACAACAAGCGGTTATTCTCAGTTATCACATTCGTTCGAATAACGAAATTGAAACACGATATACTTACGAGTTGAATGCAAATCAAGGAACTCGCGAAGTTCATTAATCATTTCTCTCCATCGATTATTTTCACAGAAATTTTCGCCTCAATCACGGTACGAGAGTCTGTGTTAGAGGTAACACAGCGTGGAGAGGGGAACAAAAAGAGGCTACTCGTGCCAGTTCCTCAGGTAAATCGAGTAAACGGCGGATTCTTGTACCGGATAGGTTTATTGAAACGTATTAAAGCCTGCTCCGGCTGGTTGAAACGGTGCTCGTAAATAGAGTTCCCCGTTTTTTTCCTTTCTCATTTTCTTCCCTTCTGTTCTTCTTTGCTCTTTCCTCTTTGTCCTTTTCTCTCCCTCTTCCTCTCTCCCTCTCTCTCTCAGCGAAGACAAAAGAAAACAGAATTAAACAGGATTTAATTTGAACTTTCCTTGGTCGTGCAAATTCTGTCGCTCTTTCCGTCTTGCTCCTTGAAAATGCCGTGTAATAAACGAACTGAATTTTCAATCCATCCCAGCATCGATGGCTCGTTGCTAGTTTATTAAACTCATCGTTCCTCTTCTTCTTTTTCTTCATCTTCATCCCTTTGAAATCACCGAAATAATGAAAATTTTTTTCCAAGCAAACTTTTTCTATAGGAATCGGTCGGAAATCGCGTTAAATTCCATCTTCTTCCCTCTCGAAAACTTTCCAAGTGCTTGCGGTAGTTAAAGCGGGGGAAGGATTCAGCGGAAGGAATTTCTTTCGTTATATTTAAAGAAAACTCGCAAAGTCTTAATACAATACACCTATACTAGTAGCCAGTAATCGTTGGCAATTTTCAAAAGCATCGCCAGTGTACCTCTGGAACGATTATTCGTTTACGATACACAAGGAAACTGGGTTGCCATGAGAATCTTCGTTGATAAAATTTTTCGAGACAGGTAATTGCCGCGAAACTTTCTTAATACTTCTTGAAAGTTTCCGCTGCATGGTTTCTCGTTTGCTTTTCTTTTTTCTTTTACTAGCAGATTGGAAATTTTTATGCATTTATAGGAAATTTAGAAGCGCAGTCGGTCCATTATTTTCGAAAATAACGAAACGAGCTTTTTTCCTGTCTAATCTTTTTACTTAAAGCATAGCGTATATAGTTGGGACGTTTTTTTAGGATAGTGGAGAAATATATCGAGTAGAGAAACACGATCGGATTTATTTTCCTCAGGGAGAGAAACACTCTGTCTGCGATGAGACTTACGAACAATATTTGCGGAACGTGAGGCTACCTCGACTGCTATCGATCGTGAGTGACATCGAAACGATGGAAAATTAACGAAGAGAAAAGGAAGCTCGGAGGAAGGAAAATGTATAAATTCTTAGGTACGTGGTTTTGTTGATCGTCGCCGAATTAATTTAGCGATCTTACAATTAGTCTGAGTGGATATAAGGGTTGCACCCCCCGAGGTAATAATAAAGTACTTTGTACCAAGAACTCACGTGATGGATTAGTAGCTCTAAACTCGAGGATTCGGAGAACTTAATCTCATCAAGTACCCATAAAAGATAATATTTTGTAATTTTCTTAAAAGAAAAAGAAAAAAAGTTTCACGATATTCTGTCGGTTTTAATTCGAAATGACAATTAATCGAAATTGTTTTAATCTAATCGAATATCCAAAAAGTTACCAATTTCTAACTTAAACGAATCTGAAAACATAACAAAGAGTTTTAAGACGTTGCATCGTTTCTAATTACGAGATTACGATCAAGTAAACGAATTCCAGAGCGCGCACGGTCCAATTAAAAAGTTTCCTTGGAGCTTCACAGTGGCAAGCATCGTAATTTAAAAAGAAAAAAAAATGAAAGAATTCATCTTGGTGTTTTTCAAGCTTCATAATACTTGCAACCCATTTTTCTCAACAACCTACAACATCTACCCCAACGACTCCTTATTTTTTTCTCCTTTCTCTCTTATTTTTTCTTTTCTTTTTTTTTTTTAATCAACTAGTGACAGTCAGCGTTTCTGAAAGTTGGTCGACTTATTTGGCAAGCGTCTGAAAATCGTTGAATCGAGCCGAGCACTGAGAAAGAAAATACACATTATTTTCTGGATGGCAATTGCCGAGGCGCGCTCGAGGATATCTTTCCGACTTGAAAGACTCAGAAGTTCACGTTCGAAGCATACAGTCTTTCATTTTCTCTCTATGCTTGGGCTGAAGATTCGTCGTCGACCTTTTGCGCCAGTCGACCGAGTAGACGCGCTTTTTCGACCAGGTACTTCCAAAGAAAATCGAACTTCTTCCTTAGAACGTCTCTTATCTGGTTGTCTTTTTTGTTCTATTCGTGTCTTTGTTCCGATGAAGAGCTTCTTCGGTTATTTGGAAATTTGTAGGGGATTGTTTGAAGCATTGGAAAGAATGGAGAAAATGTCAGTAACATACTTGGTCCCTATAATACGTAGTCTCTGTAATATCTTTATGTATATTTAGATATTTTAGATGGTCTGAGAGTTTTGTGAAATTTTAATTGATAATTTTAATATGCCAGACTGTAGATCGTGCAACTTTAACGACGCAACTACGCACGGCGGAAGTATAAAACTCTGATCGAAGAAATGAAAATGCAAGGAAAAGATCTTTACAAAAAGTCATCCAAAGAGAAAGTCCCACCTTCCATCAATTCGGTCGAACCGAACAAGTAAATTGACAGTTATCAAGAATATTCCTCGTCGATTTCCTACTTCCATCCCTTCGCGACGTTCATTTAGAAACTCGGACAACCATTAAACAAACTTGGGGCATCGTAACGAGTTTCGATTCCCAATTGTTCATTCCTCCCATTAACGATTCAAAAAAGAAGGAAATAAAGATCGTCGCAAGACGAGTGGATCAATCATTTCCCGAGGAAGAACAATAGTTCGCACATAACAAAACATCAATTCCGCAGCGGTGAACGCGACGCTTTGAAATTAAACCAATCAACCTGTTTATTCATTAAACACATGCCAGTTATGCGTGCACAGAACACCATAGCTATCAATTCCCATCAGAGGGCGCGTTAAATCGCGAACACGCCACGCGCAGATCGCGGTTCAACCTGTCATAAAGCATCTGCTCCGTCTCATTTATGGCCGGTTGGTAAACGGCTGAAAAATTACGCGGCTGCGTCACCAACACGCGGCCGCTTCCTTCAATTTTCGTTGCCCATAAATCTTCTGGTTCGATGGAATTTCTAGACTAGCCAGCCTTCTTCGCCAAATCACGATTAATGCGTCTCGGTTGATCGATACAGCATCCGTATCGTCTCGACCATTGATATCACAGATTTGTCCAAATGGTAAAATACCACCATTGTTCTTGTTGTGCTATGGACGTTTCGAATTCTTGAAATTGTTCTGGTTATACTATTTGCTTTCTTCGACTGGTACGTATCGTGATTGGCGGTTGTTAACTGATTCTAATTGCTCGTTAGTGGCTTTGCTTTCTCGTTTGAGAATTTGTGCAGTGCTCTGTTAGGAATTCGGGTTAGGGAAGTATTGTCTTTTCTTGTTTGTGTTTGAGAATTGAGAAAAGGGAGAGACGTAAGATGGAGTAGGTTCTCGATTTGCAAACGATTACGTGACGTAATTAATACATTGCTTAGTAAGAAGAGTATTTGAAGTTAAAACTTTAGTTTAAAAATTTTTTACTCAAACTAAACGATTCCAAAGAATCCGTACAGCGAATTAAATCGAAATTGGATTAAATATTGCCAAGAGATCAACCTTTCAGATCTTCGAAAATTCAAGCTCATTCAAAATAAATGCCAGAGATTGAAGAATAAAAAGGGCAAGGACAAAAATGCGTTGCAGGACGTCGAACGTCGTCGAAGATTCGTTCCAGAACGTCGAATGCATGGACGCGTCGCCAATTATCAGGTTCGCGAATCCCTGAATCTCTAATGACCGCGTCGTCATCCGTTAATATCGCCAGCTCGTGCAAACTTGCGAGCAACCACAGGCTGCATTGTCGCATCGACTAATTGGACGCGGAAGAGCGGGTCGAGAGAGATACATTTGCAAGCGTCGAGAGAGGTGTCCGGTAATGACGAACCACGTCGAGAAAAATCTATCCTTGGCAGTGGACGAACTACCATATTGTTATGTCACAACAGAATTTTTGATAGACGATCATATCACTCGCTGATACTTTTTATTTGTAATTAGTGAGGATTTGGCGTTGAGTTAGAAGAACGGGCGAGTGATCGATTTGTATTAATCTTTGGGAAAGGATGGGGATTTTGTGAAGACGAAGTACTGGTAGTTGGAGAAAATCTCGGAGATTGATTTGTTGAGTATATTTAAGAATTTTGAGGGGTAAGATATTTGTATACGAAACCAGCCAATGTACTTAGGAAATTAACGTGACTAATGCGAAATTACATCGTTCATAATTGGAAAAATAAAAGTTCAAACGATATTTTTGTAGATAAACTCTTTCTTACGTCCCGATGTCTAGAATTGCTTACTTTTTTAACGCCTTGTGTAAGAAAAGAGATAATAAAAAAGAATAAAATTTTGGTAAAATTTGTGTAACGTTCGACACAATCTTTTATCTTTCGGCAAAATTGCTGACTTGTCAAGTTAAATTATCACAGCTGGTGCTTCAAAGAGAACTGTCTGTATTTTATCAAATCTACGTAGCACTTGGTACTACGTAGCTTGGATACTTTCGTAATGTACAACAGGGAGGAGCTTTCAAGGAATGTTTAGATGGTAGAAGTTGGAAGAAGTTTGGAAAAGGATGTCCGAGGAAAAGTTTTTGTGAGAGTCGACGAAGAAAGTTTGAGCAGAAAACATGAAACTAAAGGCACTTATGATTGATACGTTATATCGTATCTATGATTTTTCGATATTAGAATAATTTTATTATACACGTGGAATATAAAATACCGTGCACGAGATCTCTATCGTATTTTTGAACGTTGTTCGACGATATCCAGATATCTCCCTATTATTTGATAATCCTATTTCACAGACAATAAACGCACGTTCAGTGAACAGAAAATGATTTTGAACAGTTTCTAGAGGATCGATACTTTTTCTTTGGCTGCGAGTACTGATAAAATTATACCAATGAAAAAGTTTCCAACGCTTTTCGCTTAATATCGAACAATGCTTGAAAAAAACATTTAATTTCATTGACTTCATCTTATCGATTTTGAACTTCCATGTCAACGATGCTTCATCTCTTTTTAAGTATACTTTTGCGACGTTCGGTGTACTTTGCTTCTAGTATCAAAATATTGACGCGCCAGGGACTGCTCGTACTTAAACTCAGAATACTAATGAAGGTTAATAGGGCAAGATCGTGGGAGGGACGATAAGCACGGAAAGGAGAACAATGTTCGTGATGTTTACGAAAGAAGCTTGCACAGGATCGGGGCAACCCGAACGATAAATATCGAGAGGGAGAAGCCGTACTTTTTATCAAAGGAACGTTTTCTCCCATTAGTGGCCGTTTCTTCTGCAGTTTCTCTTCTCTCGCTTACGCTCGTAGAAAAGCGAATCCGAGCCCTGCAGCCCTCTACAAACTTCCTCTCTTTGTTCTCGTTCCAGATATAACTATATTAACAGAATTCTTTTAACTTTGTATCTTCGATAGATACGAGCAATGTAAATAGAATCTTCTTGATGTACCGTTCAGAACAATCGAAAGTTCATTTAAAATTCCTAGCTCTTAATCGAACGAATAAGTGTTCCTAGCTTAGATCGCGATTGATTTTCTCGTGGAAATTGATTAATCTATACGTCTTTCTCTTTATATAAAAGTCAGCCGATCGAGCGGATCGTGGTTATTCTCGTCGATGGAAGTAAACGAAGCCGAGAGTTGTACGGTGGGGTGATGACAAATGTACCAGAAATTACAGCAACCTGTGCGCGTCTCTCCTTTTAACAATAATAACTGGCGGCTTTCCGTCGCGAGCGTTTCTATATTTAGAGGAAATTTCTCATCGTCCGATGGACGACGTGAAATCATACGACACCATGCATGGGTGAACGTTTAATTTTAAACTCACTTTTTTTTCTTCTTTGTCTTCTCTAAAAGCTTTTTTTCATTTAGACTTTTAGAGACTCACCTCTTTCAGATGTTATCGAAAATTCTTTTTCCTTCGTCAACGTTCCGACTTTGCTTTTTTTTAACGTTCCTTTTACTTTTACCAATTGCAACTTGTTTCATTTCTTTTTCTATTTCGTGTGTCGCGGAACATCGCTTAGTGCGTTACGTCTTTCGTGCATTTCTAATTTTTGTTATTCAGCGGAAGTAAAGTTCCGCTTTCTAAATTATATTAACCGAATTTACGTCGGGAGCAATTAAAAGTTGTTAGAAATACCCGTAAGAGGGGGAAATTTGCGTTGCGCACACGTTGCGTCGGCATAGGCAACTGTCATGGGCAGAGGGAACGTGACACCATGAATCCTCGCGCAACCAAGGGTCGAGAAAAAGGAAGGAAGAAAGTTGACAAGGGAGCGACGGATAGAAGCGGGCACACGATATAATGGCCCTTGTCCTGTTTTCCAACAGTTACCCGGAAAATGCTTCAGCAATCGCGTTAGCGAGCCAGACAGCCACCGGAAGGGAGCAAGTTGCCTCGAAGGCTACCCTCTTCGCTACGCTTCACCGAAATATAACGATCTTCCATTAACCGTCCATGATCGCCTTTTGCTGCACGAAACAGCCAAACCGACACGAGATTCCTTCACGATCTTCGTCGAACATTTTACATCTATAAATTTCCAATAACCTAATTTTGGTTTTCCAAGAAAAGCTGATTCTTTTTTCACACGATTTATTTTACAACTTTTATTCATCTTTCTAATTTCAGGTTTCGTTTTGTAGTTAGTTTCCTCTTCCATTTAAATCTTGCTAACCGTTGTAATTTTGTAAAATTTGAAGAAATTGAAGTAGATAATCACAGTATCTTTCCTTCGCCTCGAAGATGTTCGAGTCGCGTGTGTCTCGAGTTACGCGCGATCGTCTTCTGTAAAATGTTTATCATCTTACGAATTCTTCGACGATTTCACGTATCATTGCGCCGCTTATTTCTCAAAGAAAATATTTCAACCCCCGAAAAGGAAAATGAGCGGCAGTAAACAAGTCACGATTCCGCCTTTCGTGCAGCAGGGTGGAAGAACAATTCGTAGCTGGGGCAATTCTCGAAGGAAATTATTTCCAAGACGTGCAGCGTCGTCATGGCCGCCCTGAGATGCAAGAATAACGCGGTCCCGGGGCACGAGGCATGAAAATTTCAAGGAACTCGTTTGCTAGTTCGATTCCAGACGCCCGCCCTGGCTTGCATCGATGCGACGAATCGTGTGTACACGCTCGAGAAATAACCTTCCTAGTTTCTTTTCACCTGACGCGTAACTTTCCTTAAAGGTACGTTACGAGTTTACTGCGGAAATAAGCGAGCTTAGGCTAAACGCAGGCAAGTTTTGCGAAAATCGATCGCTGAAAGCAGAATAAGGAAAGAAAGCAAAAGTAAGAGGAATATTTCCATGCAGAAGGATCGCAAGAAGATGGACTCTGGTATTCGCTTGTGCAATCGTTTTCGCGGCTAATGGTTACAAACATTGATCGGTGGAATTGGCTGTAAATTGGCAGTTGCGCAGATGGAGATGGCCATTGTGATTCACGATTGACGTAAGCTCCGCGAGAAGATCGAATGATCGTACGGTCTCGAGAGTGTTGTTTTAAGATGTACAAATAATTTATGAGTAAATTTCCAAGCTTCTCATTTCTTCATCGAAGTTGAAAATTAATTCTTCAAGTTTGATATTAATCTTTTTAATATGATTTTGTAAGAACTTTTAGAGGTATTACACAGAGATACAGAGAAAGAGAGAGAGAGAGTAGAAACAGATATAATTAGTTAATACGATATTCTGGATAGATATAATTAACCAATAGAAGTTCATTCGTTTATAATTACCGAGCATCGATTATATTATAGGTGATTAAATTTGAATTCCACGAGGGTAATGAGCGAATGTGTGCTGGCATGTAAATACATTAACAAGGAAAACAGTGAACGGTATAATAGAGAGACACAAGAGAGATAGTGTATCGATTTTAGTTTTATTCTAAATAATGCAACTTTCGTTTTGTTAGAAATATTCCTACATCAATCCAGAACACAAATATTCAATATTCAATACGTCGGAATAATAATTCGATGTCCCTTCATTGCAAATATTCATCTTTACTTTTCATTTTTTCCCCAAATCTAGTACATCATGTTAAAATAGGATAATAATTAAAGCCATAATCCTATGTTGATATCGTTCGATTTCGGGGAAATTTCTTAGCTCGACCGATTCTCTAATTAGCGGCAATTTTACGCGTCGGCGTAGCACATTAATCGGGGCTCGACTTAGCTTAACGGGCGTTCACCGGAAATTGTCAGACGACACTGTGAGCCGACGCAAATCGGTTCCGCGTGTTTCCTCCCGCGTGACTCAACTGAAAACGCGATCGAATTAGCGTAACTAAAGCAATGGCTCGCTAATAGCGTTACACCGAACCGGTAATGCAATCAAAGACGTAGATGTTGCTGCGATATTGCCAAGCAATTATGCCGGGAGACTCCGCCTCCGTATCGCGTCCGTTCTCTGCGAATTGCCGGCTGTTCTGTTGCGAATCTGTTCGATACGATCGATCCATTTCGAATGTCCAGAATGAGATATAGGCTTATCTCGATAGGCTTGCTCAAAGAGATACAGCGAAATTCACCTAGCGTAATTACTATGAGAAATTTATTAACAAAGCAGACTGTATCAACACATAGAGAGACATACACAGCAGTGTATATGTAGAATATTTGGAACGTATTCTATATGGACCTCTCGAAAGAGAAACCAACGAACTGTACCCCTTCTGAAGTTTTTAATTTCATTGCTTCAGTTCATAGTTAATATTGAATGGCTGGAAAAATAAATAACTCGTTTTCATAAATTTAGTTATTTGGAAGAAGACGGTATAAGAAATTGAGAATTTCAATGTAAATATTGAGAAATAATATCTCTAATTGGTATTGGTATTTTTCTCTTAATTTCGATTTATGGAGTTGCTGACTTCTAAATGACTCGTATAATGGTTCTTAGATATAGATACTGTTTAGAGACGAATTTGTTAAAGATTGGATTATTATTCTCGTATTACTAAGAAGAGGAGTATTATTTATAAATTATCGCATTTCATATATGTTCGTTGTAAATATTATAATTTGTAGAACGTGAAGCTACGGATTTCACTTTTTTACGTATCAATGTCTGTAGAAATATGCAGAAATACGAATGTGCATAAACATTCTCATGTCAGTCTAGTCGTGAATATGAGTTACGAGTATGATTTACACGGGGAAGAATATCTGATTTCTCGTTCCCGTTACCAGGTACCTTGTAGTGGAATGTTTGATTAAGTTAATGGCAGGCCTGCGTTCCTGCTGAACACACGGTTTGCTGCTGTTCGCTAATTCAATCACCTTCTGCCTTAGTCAAAGCTTCCCTGACTGCGTCTCCTCTGGCAGGATGCAATTCGAATCGGAACTATCGAGGAGCCGTGATGGAGATGCGGGCTTATCGAGTCGTCTCGTGATTCGAATAAGAGCCTTATCTACTTCGATGATCAGTAAAAGGATTCCATATATTTAACAAAAAAAAAAAAAGAGAAAAAAATCTGACGTTATACGATTCGTGAAAAGGGACAGAATCTACTATCGCAAGCAGGGTGTTCTAAATCCGAATCTTTGGACCCTGGAAAAATCAATACCGAGGAAAAGCTCTCAAACAAACAAATTCCATTTGAAAGCTTTAAAATTAATATAAAAAACAGCTATTCGATCTGTTCGAAATTAAACTACCTACGATAATCTAATTGCAAAAGACTTGTAATCTCTAAAAAGAATATTCGTTGAACGTTAATATCAGTCATCGACGCACTGTCGATTCCCAGTGTTTCTCGATGCATCGATTATTACCGATCGCATGTATCGAAATATCAATCACTCGATCGATTTTCTCGTTTTCATCGTGTCAGACGGTGTCTGACGCGCATAGCGCGATCTTTCGACGAACACGTGTTGATAATATTTGCTTGAAAGCGCATCGAAAAGCCGATTCGACAGGCGCGCGTTGTGTTTCGCTTAATTGAAGAACTTATCAGCCGAAATTGCTTTCTGCGGCTTAACGGTGGCGCGATTGCAAAGGACATACGTGGTCCAGAAAGCTCACGCATATAATAGGGCAGGATCAAAGGAGGCTGCGACCATAGCTTATTCCCATTCGCCATTCGAAACTACCGAGTCTCTGTGAACTGCGTGTATTCCATCCCTCTTCGCTTTTCAATGTTGGATCGTCACGATGATTATTTATGCAGCCGCATGCAAAGCTTCTTACCGAAGGGTCCGCTTTATCACGCTTATACATATATTAATGGCTTCGTTTCGCAATAGTTTTGACGAGGATCGTTGGCAAATGTTTGAACGTGTAATAAGGAACGTTTCGAGGATGGATTTTTCGAGGATAATTAGTGGAGCAATTTGATAGAGGAGTTTAGAATGAAAAGTTAGTTCTGGTCAATGAAGATATAAAGCTGAAAATGAACAATTTTGTACATTTAAGCCGGTTTCGGTGGAATTTGACGAGAATAGTTTGGAAATATTTGAACATATAATAAGGGACGTTCTCAGGTTGAAGGCGATTTTTGAACGATGATTAGTGGAAGAATTTTACAAAGAGGATAGGATGAAACGAGACATTTTGACTGAAAACAGAAAACTAGTAAAAGCGCGATATTTCTATATTTAAATTGAAAAAATGGCAAAGTAATTCGATGAGGATAGTTTGAAAATATTTGGACATACAACAGAGCTTATTTTAGGGTCGATGTATCAAAATTTGCTTTTGATTTTATTAACTGTGTCTAAGTTCTTCGCATTACGTCAGAACGGACAAAGTTGCCCTTAGGAAGCAATTCCTTTCAGTTATTACGCGCGAAAATCGCGGAAGACAAGCAGAGAGGGTAAAATATTTCACTTCTTAAAGTCCATCAGGCCAAAGGACGTTGAACCAGTCGACTAATTCAATTCTGGCGTCGTTTTGTATCGTGGCAAAGAGAAACACGCGGTTTCATTTCTAAGAGCGCGTCTACATTCGAGTGGAACAGGAAAACAAATGCAAAGTGCAGTTCCGCAGCAGCGGCAGAAGAACAAATATGGACAGCAGCCGCTGTACAAACAAATTCACCAATGAAAAATGGAACTGGTTCTCCTCTCTCTGCTAGCTATCTCGATCTTGTGCAAGCTCCTTCCTCAAACACTTCACCTGTCACCCTTATACTATCCTTATTGCCCTTCATTACCCCCTTTTCCTCCGTGACACACGTCATTTCTCGTACGTCAGAACTTTCAGAGGGTCAGAACGTTCGCTTCTCTACTAAAATTTACTTCAACGTAACGTGACTTACGTTATTTCTTCCAGAACAAGCAAAATACCGTAGAAATATGCAAACGCGTGCGTTTCTTTATTGTTTCGAAGATTACATTTACGATTTTCGCGTTAGTCTTTGTACGATAACGGCGACTTTACGTATCGTGCGACAGTTACTTCTATGCAGAATTAGTTGCGTTACTGAAAAAAAAAAAAGAATTTATATCGGTTTTACGCTGTGGGTCCCGTATAACGTGGAATTTGTATAACGTGGAACGTATCTCTCATGTCGCAGAAAGTATCGCTGTATTTTATTGAGCAGGGAAAACCGTTTTATAAAAAGAAACTTGGTAGCCAGTGCCATGTTAATGGACCCAGCCGCGCTATTTGCAGCGACGATATGCATATTTACACTCATATTGCCTGGAGATGGTGCATCGATAGGAAACTTAATACCATGGTCGATAGTGACGAAATCGACTATGAACTCGTTTTGCAAGCCTTACTTGCAAATACACTCATGCGCGTGTGCATGTACGATCATTTACAAGTATTTCAACACGTACACAATAGTGAAACGTTCTTTCATCGTATCTTCAACACTGTAACAAAATTCGAAATTTTCTAATCACATAAACTGGCTATTTAAACATTCAAGAAGTAGAGAAATATTTTTTATCCTATCGTGAGCTTCAAAATAATCTATAGCAAACACCGACACAAGAAACTTAATGCATACTGTCAAAATCGAATATAAATTCGCTTCTAACACATATGCACGCGTGTACGACGCCTATCAAAGAGGATCGTACGCGTCTTGGGGAACGTCTCTGTTTACCGAGCACGCGCAACGAATATTAATATTGAAATGTTTACCCGATCGTACGAGATCAAGATATTAATGATCGAAGGATGGTTGAGCGATAAAAGTTACCTAAAGCACGATATCGTAACCCTTTAATATCTAGTTGGAAATAAAATAGTAGATAAATGATTATCGGTGGTCGAAAGGAAGCGAAAACGACGAGGGAAGCTTCGTTTTAACTAATATTCCCGGATAATTGCACCGGGACAATTTCCGGTACCTGGTCGAATTTCCTACCGCAGTTTTCTCTTAATATCGTCGATAAACCCATTGTCTAGAACGACCGATCCAATCCGCTGTTTCCACTGCAAATTCCCAACGAATGATGCAGTTCTTAAAGTTTTACGATTACTGTTTTTATTTGGGAAATCGTTGATTATGCTGATCACGCTGATCACTTCAGGGATTTTGTGTATACCGAATAATCCGGAGTTTGCTTCTTTATACTTCTTACCACGGAAATATCTTCTTATTCTTTGTTTCCATATTCTGGGAAATGTAAGAGAAATACGCGAAGATTCTCTGTAGTCGTTTTATTGTGACAGTTTCATTTAAATTTATTTCGATCAGGAATTGTGAAGGCTGACGATTGGACAAAAATGAGGACAAGGATTTTTAGACGTCTCTTTCGATGGGTCGTTGTTGAATTTTAAAGAACTGTCGCATCTCTGTTTACCTTCTTCTGTCATCCGTTGAACTGACACGATCAACGAAATGAATTATATATAAAAATTAATGGAACGGAATTAACGACGGTGTGTTACCGTATTGACAAATTTTCAATTACGCGTCGATTACCTGCGACGCAAGAGCTGTTCGCAAATTTTCCTACATTAATCGAAAGATGAATAAAAAGAAAATCCTTCCTAGATCACAGATTCTCCTATTTTTAGCAAAGTCTGAGATAAAAATCAGCGAAACAAATTCCTGCCTCTGAATCGGTAAATTTCAACCGTGCTCCATTTCATCAATAGGGGAGGGAAACGCTCTATAGATCAGAGATTCTCTGCTTTAAAATAAACAAGAAGATGCAAATATTTGAAAGAGAGCTTCGCTCTATTCCCATACTACACACGCCATCGCTTTTCCCTCTCTTGGACCGTGTACCTCGATATTACAACGTCTCAACATGCTGAACCGGGAAGCCCAGCGAAGAGCATCTTCCCAGAATAAGTAAACCTTTCGTTTACTTCGTGTGCTGCACTTCCATTACCTGGAAGCCTGGGCGTTTCTTCTTCCTGTCGCTATGGTGGACTCGCAAGGCGCCAGAAGGAACAGGAAACCAGCGATGGTCCATCCAGACCGAGTTTGCACTCGTCGCAGTATTTACTCGCTCGTGCGAAATGGCGAAATACGGTGGCTTGCCAAAGTATTTGGACACTCGCGGAAATATTTTATCAATATATTACGTGTATCGTATAAAGCATTCTGAAATTTCATAAGCAGTTCACAAACAATTTGAAATAAATCGGAAAATATACAGAGAAATTGCAAGCCGCTTCTAATACCAGAAATATTCCTCGGAGATCGCAAAGTTATTTAAACGTATTAATTAAGCCCAATATTCAATGGATCCATATTTAGCAATTATTATGTATATGTTTAAGGCGGCCATCCATGCTGCATATGTATACTAATTTTGTACCAAGCAAATGTTTGCAATTTCTACATCTCATTTGACCAACAGTTGATGGCAATCGCGTTTCATTACAGCAATATTTAGAAATAGTTTATATAACGCAACGGTAGTAAAATTTCCTGTGGTATGTGCTCAATATTTTCGCGAGCCACCGTATTTATCGGTAAACGATGATGGGGCTCGTTTGAATTTCTATTGCCGGGTTAATAATAAGAGAACGGGACTAGCGACTAACGATGTCCGGCGATTTAGTCCGTGCCGTGTCTATGCGCGAGAAATTACAACTGCAGCTAGCGAAGCTCGTTTTGCTCGCGCAAACAAGCGCGCGCACGCTCCAGATTACCTGCGACACACGCACGCCACTCATTAATACGATATCGCGTAATTGTCAGCGAGACGTACGGAAAATTATGCGCGATCGTGTCGTCGATAGTTGATAGCGAGCGTTTGGGTAGGAGCACGTTATGGAACATTTTCAAGGAAATTTAATGAAAAGGTAGACCTTTTAGGAGGAAAGGATTTTACCGAGATTTGGCAAAAAATTGGAAAGGCGGAGAAAAATCCGCGCAATGCGAATGGGGGGAAAATCGGGGAAATTTTATGGGAATAAATAAAATTGACGGAGAAGAAAAAATTTCCTACAAGAATCATAAGAATGTTTCTTAAAAGAAGATGGTGTAAAAGGGTGATGAGTCAATTTTTCTATACCACGCGTAGTTGTAATATTTTGTTACTTTTTAATATCGTTGAAATGATTAACGGTTATAGACAAACGAGTAAAATATGAACAGGGAAAATGATAGAAAGTTTCTACAAAAAAAGGACAATTGTAACAAGAATGGAGTAAATAAATTCTTTTAAACAGTACGTTACTTGAATATAAAAAAGAAGAAGGACAGAGTGAAATACAGAATGAAATTAACTAAAAGAGAAAGAAATGAGAATAAGCTTCTTAAAAGTATACGTATTGTAACAACGTTTTATTGTATCATCTTTAAAGAAAGAACAGCACAAAGAAGACGGAAGAACCAAATTTTCTCGAAATGCTACGAAACGTGAATATCCTATTACGTAATATTATATTGATCAAATGACGTTTGATTTATGTTTGATTACGATGCAAAGCCATATCGGAAATGAGACAAAGCACTTGACGTATCGCGTTAATTAATTCGTATCTGTTACGCATAATCAGCTTAGAAGGCAGCAAAATCGCGGAAATTATTTGAAATTGGTCGACGACGTTTCGCAAAATTAATAAGTTTCGTGTACGTTCGTACGTCTCGATTTTCATTCCAGTGAACGTAGGCGAATGCGGACAGCCTTGCAACGTCGATGATTGTATATTCAGCTCGCGATCTCACTGGCTGTCCTCGAAGTATTTTTCACTATAATGACGTTTCGTTCGTGTGTTCTGAGAATTCGAAAGAGAACCAAGATCGTAAGGATATCTTTCTTAGCCAGAATGCACGATGAATGAGGAATGAGTACGATGATCGCTTAACGTTGTTACGACGGATTTAGTAAGGTAGTTAGAGCGTTTGGTATAGTTGATGGCGGTTGAATTGATATTATGTAAATTGAATTTCAGACCGAAGTTTGTGTTTAGAGAGCACACGCTTGAAATATTTTGTATTTAGGATATTCCGGACTTGGGATACTCCAGATTGGAATATTCTATGCCTGGAATATTCTATGCTCATATATGACTTTGGTATAATTTGGTAAAATGTTTGGAGTACGCTATACTTAAGATTATCTACGCTTTAGATTCTCAAATTTTTATTATATGCTCGATTAACTTGGAACATCCTAAACCTCAAATCCACCCTTTTATTAAGATATTCCATATTTTGGACATTTGACACTCCGAATAATCTACTCCGATAATATTATTCCACTGTTGGAATATTCTACGTTTGGGATACTCTATGCTTGAAATATTCAATGTCTTGGATAACTATGCAGTATCGTGGACAAAAGATATCTGCCTAAGAGATATCGGGTAAACCATAAACAATGTCGCGAGAGCCGAGGCAGCGTCGGGCCCATCAACGTGTCGTCGGTCCTTCAATCGAACAGTTTCGTAGAAAAGGCCTACGTGGCCCTGGCCACGAGCGGTTGCGGAACACGTGCGTCGTGGGCCTAAGAAAAGACAAAGGGATGCTAGAACAGGCAGTGTCAGTGGAGAAGCCAGGGGGTGTGAATCGAGAAGTCAGAGAGTGCGAGTTGCGTTGTCCATATAGTGTTGCTAGCATTGTCGAGGGAGCGTGGTCCGCGTGAGAGAGAGAGAGAGAGAGAGAGAGAGAGAGAGAGAGAGAGCGTTGGATCCGTTGTGACGAGAGTTGCAAATTAACTATTGAGTTGCCTAGATTACAGTACGTTATTGTGATTAGTTCACGTCAAACAACCATCGTTCTTCTGTTTAATCAACATCTGTACAATCCATTCATTGTAAATAAATCATAAATATCAGAATATAATAATAATATATTCCGCGATATTACAACTATATACGCACAATACACTACTGGTAGAATATTCTATGTTTAGGATTTTCTGCGCTTAGTGTACGCTGTTTCAGAACATTTTATGCTTCGAAGATTGTATGCTTGAAATGTACTACACGTCAAATATTCTTTACCTACGATACTTTATTATTAGAAAAATCTATGCTTGGAATTTTATACATTTGATCCATTCTACCTTCCAAGTATTTTATGTTTAGAGTTTCCACTCTAAATATTTTATGCTTCAAATACACTATGTTCGTTCGTTCATGCAATACTTAAAATACTCAAGATTAATGACATCTCATACTTAAGTCATTTTACATTGTCGGTCTATCGCGCTTAGAAAATTGTACACTATATATCCCTTCGAAGCTTGCATTTTCTATGCCTTCGATATTTTGGATTTAACAAATAATTTCTTAATCGTCCGAGTGTAGTATTCGTTTAAGATTATCTTGGTAGAAAACATGCAGGAAAACCGAGACTCGCTGCATCCGAAAAAAAGACGATTAACTTTGAAACTCGTTGGACGAACGAGGGTGGAAGAAAGGACGATCTATTCGAGGCACTCTCGTAGTTGCACCGAACTTGTTATCGACTTTTAAAAGTTGAAGAGTTGCCGACGAAGTAGGGTGGATCGTTACGAGGCTTTCGCGCGGTCCACGATTCCATCGCGATGGAAGGAATTTCATGCGGAAGAATGCGGCGACAGCTCGCCGACGAATCTTATTACGCTAATGCGCGACCAAACGGGAAAGTCCAAGTGAAAAGAGTATCGGGCTTTACTTTCGAACCAGTTACTTTGGTAATCTGATATTATAGACAAATTTCTTTCCGTGCGATAAATCTGAACGCTACTGCAGAGTGACGAGTTCGTTAATTCGTTTGAATTTGGTTATTACGAATGATTTTTCATGAATAATACCGTCAGAGAATTTTGATGAATTTAAAAAGTTTCGATAACTTTGGGTAATTTTCAAGTACTTCAGAGACAATCTTGAAGAATTGTTAAGCATCGTAAAGATGATTTTAAACAATTTTCAAATGTCAGAGATCCGGTTTCAAAGATAACATTTCGAATACGTCAAAGATAATCTTAGAATTCCTATCGACAAGTTGTCGTTCTGCAAAATTTTATATATTCAAAATATCAAAAAATGGTAATATGAATGTCTATAGCGTATAATTTGTCGATAGCGCTAGAGAATTTCCAATTTCTACATTGAAATTTACACTGACAAATCATTGTTCCAACAAGTTTACTGCTTGCACGATAAAAAATGACCAATTTACAAAATCCAATTTCGACAAGCCCATGAAGTTCAATTATTTTCTTACGAAATTTCCTAGAAAGTCTCGTGGAGCGAACAGGGGAAGAAGATTTTGGACGATCGCGTAAAGCGAGTCGAAATTTCTGCTATCTATCCAGCCACAAGATGAAAAACTCGCGAACGAGTTCGCTCGTAAAGTTTCCCTTACGTTGACGCCATCTTTCGAGACGCTTGTAACGGTGTCGTTCGTTCCTTTCGACTGCGCCCAACTCGCGCACCAAATTATTATGCAAACTGTTTACCACGAGAACAGGGATGCGCCTGACACAATACTGTTCACGGCAGGATCGTACAATGAGAACGCGTCGTAAAGTTTCTGCGAACGTTACGCGTGCACGCACACAACAACGTTGCACAATTGTTTGTGAAAATAACAATGAAGTTGTGGAAAAATATTTGTAAATACTAACAGATATTTAGAATAAAATTTCTGTTTTTATAGATCTGTAGTAGTAAAGAATATTTCGATTAAAAACATTGCAGCATTTGTCAAACACGATGTGTATTTGAAATAAAAGTTTTTTTACACGACATAGAAATTGTATCTGTGTTTTTTATTTCACTGAAGAAATATCTGTGAAAAATATGTAAACGAAATATTTTGATTAAAAGGATTGCAGTATCGCGATATTGTGACATTTTATTCCGAATTGAAACTCAGGAAAATTCGCAGAAAAATAGTAGAATTGAAGAATGTCTGACTACGGTCGGTCATATCCCCCTTATTCTTTTCTAACTTCTTCATAACGCGTGGATGTCTGTGTTATCGAGCTTCCAGGTAATATTTTTTCGATTTGAACTTTTCATACCCAAGGCTGTTAAAAGTTACAGTTCCTCTGTGCTTTGCTCTTTAAAGCGAAAGCTCTCTTTAACTTTTAACGTCCCTGATTTACTCTTATTTCAAGAATAGAGCTTTTTAACCCTGAGATTCCGAATAAAAAACAATTTTAGTATACGAATGTTAGAACTTCTCGTTCGTAAATCCAAAGAAGCGAAATATTTGTTTTACGCGTAGAACGTCCAAAAGCTTGAGACTAATTGGGTAAAGTTACCAAGATCAAAGTTCTTTAATCTCAAAGTCGTGCGCGCATGATCTTGAGCTTTCTCGACGACGAAGCTTTTTCACCTTGACTTTTCAACACCACAACTTTTCCACCTGCAGTTTCCAAGCATAGAGATCTTTCACCCTGACCTTTATGAATCTCTTATCCCGATCTTGCAAGCCTACCTCTTTTTTTAATTCTAATACTCGCACGTCTTACATATAAATATATGCGACAAATGTCGCAGTTTTTTCTTAAATCTTGCGTTATCTTCCACTTCGTCTAGATATCACGTATCGCATTTTCTTCGAGCAATTAAATCTACTCATTAACAAATCTTCGCATTTCCCTATTATTTTTATCCTGAATACCAACACGCTTTACAAATCGTCTGGCAGTAAAACCACGTTTTTCCACAATCAAGGAATTAATGTACATCGAATCAATCTGTTCATTGATAGCTAAGTAAACAAACCAATTAAATTTCTTCAATCCGTATAACAATAAATTCTCCTTAACCTCGTCACCAATCAGTTTATTCTCAATTTCGATGTGTTTACAATCGGAATCATCTTCTACTGCAATTTAACGATTAGACCTCTTATCAAAAACACACACATATATAAAGATACAAACAAGTCACTCAAGAACCCAATTGATCGATTCAATTTTCTGAGAATCTCTCAATTTTATTATTACAGTGCACAATCGGAGCTTAATTCTCCGAAAGCCAAACGATTAATTGTCTTTTCGAAATTCGATTAGGATAAAAGATACATCGGAAAGGGAATGAATTAAAGAACCAAGAGATAGCCACAAAACCAGTGATCCGACCGAGCTCGTCCCAAACCGGCCAACCAGACCATTCACTTGGAAATTTACATTTCAACCAACAGAAATAGACGCCGGTTGCTAAGTTGGTTTCCGGGTCCGAAGGAAGTTTCGTCGTTCCCCGAGCGACTCGTAATTTTTGCGCTGGTCGCTCGGATGCGATCCGCGCGGAGTCTGCGGCGGGTGTCCGCATTGCAGATTTCCCGGTCACGACTGGGGACCCACGACGATAAACCGGAGCTCGTTGATAGCGCCCAGGAACGTCTTAATTTCATGCATTGAGAACGGATCGATGCGAAAGCCCCATAAACGCCGCTGCGACCGTTGTTTTCGTGCCAGTTGCGCGCTTTTACTGCACACCCGGGAATCGTCAACCTTGTGACCAAACCTCGACGATGTATCCTCTCGCCGTGTGATGCCTATCGCTCGTTTACGACGATGCTGAAGCAGCGAACATCGCGTGAACGGTTGGTTACGTTAGTGCCATAGAGCAGGATTTCCTGATTAATGGTTTGATACGACAGAAGAATGACGATTTTTATAGTGGAAGATCGTGTTACGTCGGTTGAATCTTCCATTGCGATGGTTGAAGCACCGAGCGATAGTTTAAGAGACCTAAATGAGTCTCTCAAGAGCTGTGTTGATCAATTGCACGTATTGTAACGACCACAAACTTTGTTTTCCAGCTTCCTTGCAAGTTTCAATTGTTATACTATCTCCTTGTGATGCTAAATAAATTTATGGAAATAAGACTTCTCTTTTGAAACGTCGTAATCTTTAATCTTAAATACCATGTATTCGTCGTAATCTTTCCCCATTGGCTTCCTAGTCACAGCTTAATGATACCTAAGATACAAGTAAATCCAACTCGTTTCAATCTACCTCAGATCCGAAGCCTTCCGTGATCGTTTCCTTTTAAAAAGACTGCTACCACTTACCATCGTTACTTACACACGTGAAGCTCAGGGAAAATCTTTAAGTCAGAGGTTTTAGCGATCCGTAAGGAGAGACCATTGGATCGCGCATCGCGTTTCAAGCGAGGAAAGGCGCATCAGAGTTGGAATCGTCGATTCATCGGAGGCGTTAGAACGAGAGACCTCGTTGCGGAGTTATCTTTTCGCGATCGTCGATGCGTGTCAGGTTGGTTAAGCCGAGTCGACGTTCGTCGATTCGAGACTCGAAACTTCTCTTCTGCGTACGTCCCGGCGGGATTCGTCGTCGCGACAGCGGAACGAGAAGAGGATGCGAAGCTGAGGGAAACGGCGCGCGCCACCGGAAGTAGAAAGAAGTAGCAGGCGACGACGCAGAAGTGCCGTCAAGTGGAATGCAAGGTGATGTAGACTCTCCTTGCTTTTGCCTGCTTGCACACACACCCCTACACCTTTCCTACTACCAAAGCTGTCCTCCCATTCACCTACGTCTCTTTCGGTTTCTTTCATTGCTCGTCGCTTCTTTCTACCTTATCTCTACTGATGTTGCTCGTTTTTACTTGTGTTCATCGTTCTTCCTGTTATTTTTTTCTCTCATACGTTTTTATCATATTTCTTCAGACTTTTTATATCCCCCTTTTTACTGTTTCTAACCAGAGGTGGAATAACTTGCTCGTTATTCCGTTGGTTTCAATTTCATTGACTGGTTCCTATTATTTTTCGAACCCATTTTCCAAGTCTCTTTTCATCGTTCTTTCGCGCCGTTCGATACGTGTTCGTATTGCATTTTTATCGAACCTTTCTCACGCCTGCTTCTAGCGATTGTTTTCGCTTCTATTTATTACATCTGTTTCAATTCGACTTTTCCCTTTACGTTAGTGCTATTAATACTAGCAACTATTCAAGCGTCGTTCATCTATCATCGTCGACTAATCTCGTATTGAAGAAATCGAACGATATACGAACAAATACATAACGTAATCACTGAAATGCATAAAAATGTAGGAACAAAACTAACGATAGAAAATCTCAAGAAATTTCTATCAGAATTTATGAATCGATCTTTTCACCGCGTTTCCTGTAACCAAATATTTTCAATTTTGATGGGCAAAATTCCTCCTTCTTACTTACTTTCTCCACTATCATCTCGACCCATCTTACCCTCTAGTCTCTTCTACCCTCACCACATAGAAACACACCCTCTGATCCCAACTATTCTCCCTTAATCCCCCACTTTTTCCCTTTTACTCTTTATCATTCCAAGCTCATGCCGTCCGTGGAACGAGAAGAGCGACGTTACGTGGTCGACCGCTCAGTTCTGCTCGATGCATTCTTCATCCGTCGCCAGCCGCCGTAACCACCCCTAGCTCGCAACTACCCCTTTTCTTTCTCCTCCACATTCCTTTCTTTAACCTGCGTTCTTCGACGAGAAAGACCCGGTACACCTCTTCGTCCGTGATTTCTTCCCTGACAGCGTTTCCTCGATAACGCCTGTCACGTTCCCTCTTATTGCGACACGCGGTCGTTGTACCTCCGACCGCCATTATTTCCTGTGTTATTTCACGCTGGCGGGGGAGCGTTGATCCAGCGACCGAATCACGGCGTCCGATCGCCTGGAAAGAAATCTCTGCGGGAGTAGCTCGTGCAGTTTCGAGAAAAATAGCAGGGAAAAGTGATTCGTTGTTGGTAGACGAATCGTGGCTCGTTCTAGGGGCACTGAATTTCTTCGGGTTTCCTTTCTTTTCCGGGAATGCGATTCAGAGAAACTTGAGGGAGTGTATTTCAGAATTCTCTTTGACAGATCTTTCGATAGAGAAATGGCAAAATGTGCAAATTTGTAAATTTAGGGTATGAAATTTAGCATATGTTTTTTTAACCATTAAGATGTGATTTATTGTACGGGAATAATTCAAAATTTAATTAACGTCTAATTCCGAAACTTGAGCGAAATTTAAACCACTTAGCTCAAACTCCATTCAAATCTAATACAAACTTAATCCAAAGAGCCAAATCTATTCCGAATCTATCTTTAACTTAATCTGCATCGAGGACCAATTACTCTCAGAATATTATATTTTTCTGAAAATAGAAATTTCTATTATTTAACAATACACAAAAGGAAGAAATTTTCTTGAAAGGTAAGGGACGTTTGAGTTTGAAAAGTGCTGAAACTCGTAACGCTACAGTCTTCACGGACTATTCCAATCACGAAGCTCGCTCTTCGATTCCTTTACGAGCAAGAAATCACCCCGCACCATCTATTTTTTTATGTCGTTTTTACGTCACGTATAGAGTTATTGCAGCAAGGTTCGCGTTTCGAGAAACGAAAGGAGACAGAAGACGCGTCGTTAAAAATTGCTTTCCCCACGGAGGGTATTTCTCCAACTGTCCCCGACTCGACTCAGCGTTCGTCGCCCTTTCTACCAATTTCAGACGCAATCATCTCGCTCGTTCTTTTTCGTTCTGTCTTTCTTTTTCATTTCTATAACATAGAGCGCACGTCGTATACATTTTCGATGGGACGCGTTACAGGCGCATGCATTTTCCTTCCAAACCACATCTGTCCCACGTCGTTCTCTTTGACGCTGTTTCTCCACTAGCAGATGGATTAGTTTTGAACGTCACATAGCAACGATCGTGAATTTCCTTTCTGAAATTTTCTTTGAAATTTTACCATTGTATTGTATTGAAATTTTACGAAATTGTACGATTACTCTTCGATACAGTGACCACTATTTTCTGTTGCTTCGTGTTTTAACTATGCCTTTCGTGTCTCGAAATAATGTTTGAACGATCATCTTCTTCTGCGATAATTTCAGGGATAATTTATTATATATATATTATAATAAGAATAGAAATTTTCTATCGTTAAAAATATTGTCCAATATCATTTTATTGAAACTGAGACTTTTTGAAATTTTCCAGGGAAGAATTTGTTAGATGATGCTCATTGGACAGGAAGTTGGAAGTAATTAGACAGCTGTCAAACACGAACAGGAATTTTGAACGAACAGGAAACGCGAGTGGCAGCAGTTCATGCCGGAACCTGCGTAAACTCGGAATATTATTTGCTCGGCGAACTACCTTCGATAGCTGCGTTCTTTATGCACACGCAGTTCTACGCAAATACGGCTTCTTAATGCTGTGTTTGTCTTCATCCCGCATAATGTTTTCGTAATGTGAAAACTTTGCTCTCAATGCCGTACTTACTTTTTATCATTAATTGCACATTAATTTCCAGGAATAATACACACAACTGTAAACTTTAATTATCCCGCTACGATATCTTCGAATAAAATTCGCGTAATAAAATATTATATCGTTCACACGCTGGCTCATATTTTTATAGAAATTTCTTTTCTATTCGTCAGATCTTTTTCTTTATTTGCTGTACCTGATGTTTGACAAAGAGCGGCATTTTGTTATTGAGCATAATCTATTAATAAGCAGTCTATCGGGAACGTTCGTGCTTTTGTGAGAAATTAAAAATTGCGAAAATACGTAAGATAGATATAATATGCAAAAGCATAGAACGTTTCTAAAGTGTATAACATTCAATAATTGAAATCAATATCTGTTTAAATTCTACTTCTTTAACTAGTTTTATAAAAAGCTACGAGTACGAATTAACATTCGCAGTTTACTCATCGAATACATAACACAATTTTGTTCACTACTGTTTATTCATTCGTCTCTAAGTTTTGTATCAAAGAGAAGACAATACTCTAAGAGCAACGATACCGCGTTTCTATGAACAATATTAACGCCACTCACCTGACTGCAGGAAGGAAAGCCGGACAGGACGAGGCTGGCAGAAATCTGAAACAACGCAATAGGATCTGGAATTATGTTACACGAAATTTCGCCGTCTGGTTTTAATCACCGAGCTGAGTAATGATTCAGTCACGCTTAGACACCCGCGGATGCAATTTTCCTAGGAACCCATAGCTTGGAAATTCGTGGGAAAGTCCCAAGGAAAGGTCGAGGTATAGGGGTGAATTTAATCAAGTCGAAGTTCGCTGGAAAGTTAGAGGATAAGGTACCTCTCGTTAGACAAGGTTCGTTTTGGTGGGACGAAAGAGAGAATAGAAATGTTTGCGATTAGAACGAGATTGTCAAACAAGTAATTTTCATGTTCTGCAAACAACGATTTACTGTTTCTATTAACGTTATTTAAAATTCATCTCGTTGCACCACTGTCGAACATAAAATTAACATTATAATTACAGCGATTATAAATGTCTCTAATGTGCAGTTAAATATACTGTGCGTGAACGATTGTAATTACAGCGATACAACGAGCACAATTAAGCATTTACACGTATAATCGCGATTCTATTTGGATAAAAGTAAATATCAATTTTATCAAAATCCATCGCTGCTACACTATCTGCTACCTGAATAAAACTAAACATCGCTTTTACTAAAATTATCTACGGTAGAATTCAATTTATGTGAACTCGTTAAAAGTGTTTCATCAAACATTTCACATAATAAGATTCTCTCCGTCACTTATAATTTTCCCTCGTATACAAGTTCACGTTCAGATTAAACGGATTCAGCTAAGACCAAGTCGTGTCACCAGACTTCATTCGTACGCGAGTTCACGTCGCGGTAAGTAGATTCAGCCCACCGGAGTTCATGATCAGACACTATACATAAACGATTTCCTTGCAATAAGTAGAGCCCTACCGCATATATCCTTAGTAACTACAAAACGTCTACAACTATCTTTAATTATAGTTCTATCGTTAATTACCAACAAGACCAAAAAAGTCAAACTCGTATATTTTTCTTATTATCTGTTGGGTTGGCAATTAAGTGATTGCGGATTTTGTCAATACCACCTAATGACAAAATCCGCAATCACCTAGTTGCCAAGCGAATAAATATCGTAAGAAATTCTTTATTTCGTCTATATCTCGCGTATTTTCGCATATTTCCATCTAAATGCATAAACGATCTAATCGTCGTAGTACTCTTTAGAATAAATAGAAACGCGATACCCAAAATTTTTAATAATGAAACTCTCGAGCTTCGTTTCGTGGCAAAAATATTAAGACATGTATAATTTTATGTGCTAGACTAGGTTAGATGCGTAGTAGTGATACTTGTATGCGAATATCAGTGTGTGCGCGTCGTCTCGAAAACAAATGGATGTAAACTGTTCAGTCGGTTAACAGTCGGGTATGGAAGAAAGTGCTGAGACGCGTGCAAGTGTGTATCGATGAATATCTTTGAAATCGCTTATCAAATAAATATATAACTATTCTAATATGAATTCTAAGTGTCAATTTAGTGTTCCTATACAATTATTTCGGCTATTAAGATCCAAAACTCTCGACAAAAAAAAATACCAATGTAAGGAAGAACAGCGAAACTTTACATCGAAAGCAAAGTGATTTGTTTAAATCAAAATTGGCTGATCTGAAAGACCTTGATCGCAGGTTCCATGAAGCACGACAGTCTCGAAGCTCGATTGGTTGACGATTAAAGGGGGTAGCACAAGCTTCGTGAAACAGCGACGGAGAAGCCGAGGAACGCCCGGAACCTCGAATACATTACAGCGTCGCGTTAATACCTGGGCCGCACGCGACGTTGTTCCGGTGCATAACATACTCGATTTAACTGCGTTTAGTTTTAAAGCTCGCGAACCGTTTTCACCCTCGAGCGATACATCGAGTTCCACTTTCCGTTTCCACCTGGCGTAGCATTAACGCCCGGACTATCGCTAATGTGCGTTCTCTGTCATGGAAACCGGCTTAAACCGACGTCCAACAATCTGTTTTCTCCATCGTGATATTTTCTCCGAACTGCTTCCGCCCTTTCCCTTCCCCTTCGTTTCTGTACTTTCTGCTGTCGCGTTTCGATCTTTCGTACGAGAAATTCGAAGGAGACGACGATTCGTTTTCAATGTTCGTTAGAGATTCAACATGTAAATCTGGAATTTAGTTATAGAATATTCTCCTTTTTGGTATTTGATTTAAGAGATAAAAATTTGATTAATGGATGATTTATCTTTAGCGTTCGTAGTACCTGGACATAAAACTAGAAATATCCGGGATTTAACTAAAGTGAGATTATTTAATTGATAATGAAATTGAAACGTTGATTGATTGGACCATTCGTTCAGAAGATTGACAATTTAATTGTATTACATTCTCTTATTGGTTTTTCATTTCAAAAATCGCAACGTCGATGATTCTGTTCTTCGTGCTGGCTGAAGATCCAAAATTCGTTCCTTTTCTAGTATTTGGTTCAATAAATTGAACTATCGATAAACGATTCATTTTTAATGTATCCGTTTAATCGTTATCGTAGAATGTTATCCAGCTCTAATCACCGATCGAACATCATAGAAACTAATCGTTCGGAATATACGTATTCCTAACCCTGATCTCTTCGCCAAAATTCAAACTCAGACTCTCTAAATCCTGGATTCAAGACTTCGAATCGGTTGGAATCGCAATTGGCTTACCACGAAGCTCCAACTAGTTCCGATTTCACTACTGATCTTTGCCAAACTTCTCACTGCAAGCCGTCTTCGAAGAGCTTTAAACCCTCAATCAGAAATTTTCGAAGGCTACGGCTTGAAAAGTCTCGACGAGAATCTAGCGGCTCGGGGGAAAAAAGTTGGTTCTTTCTTCGTTTCTGTGGTAATAAGCGCTGGTCTAGTTTGATAACGCGGTTCAAGCTTTGACGTGACGGGTATAATTAAACAAACGAAGGAATGGAAATTATCCGGACTGGCAGCTGACTCGACAGGTCGAGATGAAAATTCCGCGGTGGAAGTAATTCGCGACATCTCACAGGACCTTTCGATGAGAATTCCACGACCGTCGAATCCTGTAAAACCCGATCGATTGCGTTTAAGGAACGGCGCGGATCATTTGCATTTCGAAGATCTTTCAGTTCAAGGAATACAGAAAAATCATCGCTTTTAAGTTAGCTTTAATTTCAGCTTTGATAACACGATGGAAATATTATACTTTTGATTATATTTTATTTTAGTTCTAATCGGAAAGGGGTGAGATTCCTCTAGTGTCCAAGGGATCTCTCGTTGCCATTACCACGGAAATAAACCGAGTGCCTTTCGCTTCAGCGAAAAATCGCCGCGATAAATCCTCGCGACTCGTTTCGACGAAGTTATTTACGACGCCGACTTCACCCTCCTATATATTGTCCGATGCTGTTTATAGTCGGCCATTTTTCCGGTCGCTCTACCTCTAACGACGCGTCTAGCGCTTTTAAGCTTAACAGGTGGCAGATCATCGAGTCGTCTGTTTGAAAAAAATATTTTCTTCTCTATCTCATCGACGAATCAAATTTCATAAATTCTCGGTTAATTAGAATTTCACTTCGGTTGTCTTGAGTTGGTTCCTAGTCTCCGCCGATAGGATTCCTTTCGATGATTCAACGATTACATTCTTACGTCGTTATTTATTACGTCTCAAGGATCCAAATTATACCGAAAATTCGAATCTTCTATCTTCGTAAAATAAAGGAAATTTCCTATGAAATTGATTTGTTATTGACTCTCGTAACACGTTTATTTCGGCAAACAAAGCGTATTTATACCCCAGGTAATTTCTATCATCTCTTTGAAATTTTATACCCCCGAAAATACGCCCTCCTCTTCTACCAGTTTCCCCTCGAAGCGCACTGTCACTTCAATCAACCTCCCTCGAACAGTCAACCCCCTGTTATATCCGCCCCTGGCAAGATTCCCAGTGTCGTGCCTTAATTTTTGCCAGTCGATTACGCGAAGCTGTTGCTCGCGAAGTGTATTTCGCGATCGCGGGGGTTAATTTCACGGCGTGGCGAGCCGTGCAACACGGCGAAACGACGCGTGACCCAGTTAACTCGCTCGTTTCCCGGTGCATCGACCCGAGCGAGCGTTTATTAAGGGCGGCAAAAGGGTCGCGAGTTACAGTTCGTGGAAGGAGGATGGGCCAACGTCGCAGAGTAAACGTCCCTTAATTAAGTTGTCTAGTCCGCCAGACCGATCCATCGAGCTTCTTTATCGGGAGAGCTGGTCCCTGATGCGAAATCGATGACACGCTCGCCCTCCGAGAGGACGTCGCCTGTTTCGTCCTCTTACTCTCTTTCTCTTCCTATCTCCTTTTTTTCTTCTTCTTTCTCTCGTTTCTCGTCTCGTCTCTCTCAGTCTCGAGGGAGATGTTCAATAAAAATTCCTGAAGAGCCTCGACTGGCAGGAAATGTCGTCGGTGAAGCGCGTGTACGCCGAGATCCTCTGGCGGAATCGAAACGGAATTTCATGGGACCTTCGAACGAAGACGAGGGACCGGACGTGGCGGCTTTTTAGATTCTCCGCATAGCAGACGAGGACAAGGCCTGAAGGTCGTTTCGTTCGCGACTAGCTCGTGCATAGAGTTTCTGCCGACTATGGTATACTTAACGGAAATACTATTTGCTTCAGCAAATATCAATTTCAGTCAATCAAATAATAACCGCTGTCACGTCCCGTGACCCTCCATATAAGCCAAACTCCTTCCCTCGGTTAAAGAAGATCACTAGACGTCTAAACATCTTTTTTCGGACTCGCAATAATCCCAAGGACCGTCATAAATTTTAGCATTTTTTATAATCAAGACCCTTAGGTTCCTCAAGTATCTTTCAAGTCGAGAGGTTCCTTAGGGTTATTGCTCGTTCCAGGAAAACACGAGCAAACGACATAATGCCACCCACGAGCGACCTCTGGTCGGGGGCGGACAGCACCCACCAGTTTTTTCTCATCCAATTGGCAACGATGTCTGTTGCCCTCGCTTTCTTCACGAAAATTACCATTAACGAATCCTCTTGTCTCATATACTCTAGACACATCCATCAGTGTTTTTTTCCTCCCCGACATCATCATCACCGAACTACTTGCTAGTAACTCTGAGATCTGAACACATCTAACTTGCTGTTGATACTTCGCTGAGAACACTTCTACACGCACACCACGCGCAAATACTCAAGTGTTCAAAGTTGTTGGAAATAAAGTGTATATTTAACCTGTTAGCTCAGTGTTATAATCATTCAACCACCCGTATTATCCTAACCGAAACAGGGGATCGACTGATTCGTGGCGTCGATTATCGTACCGTAACGAGAATTTACGACTCTCGTTGACGCGTTATACCGCGAGACGGTCGAACAACGGTGCTTGATAAATAACGAGGGTCGAGAGTTACACGTTTGTGGATGATCGAACAAAGTTTAGAAGTTGTCTTCTATGGAAATGGAGAATTTTTGAGAACGGGATTACAAACGGAAGATTTTTATACTTAGCAATTGAATACCACAGTGAAAATTCACGAGAAGTAACAGTTTCGTATGAGGACAATTTTATAATCCAATGTTTTATCGAACAATTATTACTATTAATTAGATTTGACAAAATCCCCTCAAGTTTATTGATTTCAGGTAACTGGAATAATCTAAACGAGCTTGACCGGCGCGTCTCGCGTTTGCCACAAATTCCACGTATTACAAATGTTTGATCTTCGTTTTGTTTTTCGTTTGATATTTCGATCTTTTACGCGCGTATTTCCAGCATAAATTTCCACAACATTTTTCAAAATTCACGTTGATACACGTAACCGGCGAATCGAGCCGATTGCTAATGTATAAAACTGCGTTTGTTCCCGCATAACTAAATTCAAACCAATATCGGGACGTGCAATATAAATTCATTTGGGTGGCTCAGTTAAATCGCGGAATTGAAAACGTTGACTCTTGAAATTTTCGCGTTTGCCAGCCTCGCCGTTAAATTACCGTCATTATATCCGTCAAATCACTAACGGGTGCTGAACTCGATTGCAATTTGGTCCTGCATGTAATTTTCCAACGATCTCTCGATGCTTGGCTTGCTGTAACGAGAATTATTCACAGAAGCGCGCATGTATGCGCGTATTTGATCGTTGTGTTTCGTTTCGATTCATCAAAATCTGTACAAACGTACCATTCTTTCTATTAACCAAGAAGCTAATTGTCCCTTATGTTCGAATAATAACCGTCAAATCAAAAGCCAAATGGAAATTTCGAATTTCCTGGTTTATTCATCTGTTCAGCTTTAATATCACGAATTAAATCAGAATTTTACGCTTTCGTAACGAAGTGGCAAACGGATATTCTACTCATTTGGTGACAAAATGTTGTTCCACGAAATAAACCGTGAAATCAGAATAATTCGATGTATGACAAATGTTTAACAGATTAAAATATAAGCACCGATGATTGAAATTTCTGCCAAAGAAAATGCGCAATGTATATTACGCTTGTGTATTCAAATTTACGCTATAAAACCGATATAATTAAATCTTGATAACTTACATTAAATATACATAATACCGAAGTTTAATCAAAAAACTAGAACGCGTTGTAGAACTTCTGAACAAGACTCTGTATCATTCTAAATATATAAAATTTTCATAAAAGAAAAAAAAGAGTAGCCATTGTCCACATTGCTCATTCTCTACTACAATAGTTCTAGCGTCGATAAATTTAAAAAGTCGGTTTAAGCGAGTCGCGATGGAACTTCTGATGTAGTCAGCGATTAATTCGTTTCTTAGAAATCTCCTCGCGGTCGCCGCGGAGGTGCAATTAGTTTGACGAATGGTTCGAATTACGAAGAATCTTGTCCCGATAATTCAAGCGTGCCGTCGAAAAATTCCTCTCGAGTATTCTTCGTGCAGAAAAAGCCAGACAGGAACGCGCGGGCATGTAAATTCTATTAATTCGTCGTTTCATCGCGTCTTGTTTCTCTCCGAGCGAGTCATTTGTAATGAAACGTTTCATCATTCTTGTTTTCGAGGACAGGTTGAAAGTCTTTTTGTCGAGTAATAAGCAGAATTCCGAAAGATATATGGTAATTTCCTCTTGCTTTCGAGAAACTCCGATTGCCATTACGTGGATGCCAGTTGGCGATTTTCTACCTTCGGAAAAGTAGCTTTCTCTCAGGTTTCATGTAATGTGTGAAAGTAAGTAAAAATGAAAACCTATCGATGCTAAATTGATGCTGTTTGTACGTATCTCCAACGCTATTTAAGCGTGATTATATCTATTAGAGAGTAGCGTGATCTCATCTTCTTAAGTGAAAACGTGTTGGACTTTTCGATTGAATTTGCTCGCGGATATAGTCGGAGAATGAAAAATTCGATAGCTTCCTCTTCTTCTTCTGATAAATTGTATGAACGTAACGAAATGTAAACAAGGAAAGATAACGAACTGTAAGTAATAAAATATAATTATAAACAAAATTATTTCAGCCTTGGAATACCAGAGAGGAAGACACGATGGAGTCGTCGTGTAAATTTCGCGTGACAGTCAAATTCCGAAGACGAGACACGCGCAATTTCCCGCAGGGCGAAATTACTGCTCTTAACGAAATTAAAGGCACCCTATGTCGCGCGCCGACGAGTCTATCCTCCGTTTCATACGTCAAAGCTACGCTGGCGGTGAATTTTGCGCGCATAATCACAAGCAACCATGGAGCACGTGCTTTTCAAGATTCGAAACGTTACAAATTCTCGATGGATCTCGTGCATAGAAACATCTCAATCGTTCGTAGTAGAGAAGTAGACGTAGAGAAGTAGTTCTTGGAGACGAGCCAGTCTCTGTCTGTCTGTCAGGCTTGGTTTATTTGGGCCTTTTCGATTAATCGGTTCGGTCGACTAAAGTGGAAAGCGGCCTCGAGCGTAGAGGTTGAGGGAAGGAAAATTGAAAAGCGTTCGAAGAAGCAAGTGCAGCTGGATTAGAGGTTGAGCAATCTCCCGAGAACGTGATCTTACCGCTCTTATTATACTTTCTTGTTTTTTTGCGTTGAATATGTTGGAGGTTAAGCTGGATAAAAAATTCTGATAGAAAGATCGCGAACGTTTTATATTTAATATACTCAGTTTTATATATGTTACGACTATAATAAGCGCAGGTTATCATGGCAGGTCTTTAATATCGTGACAAAAGATACTCAAGGAAGTATATAATATGTACCAAGATATCGCAAGTCAAGGAACATTTTATGAGAATAAAATTCGCGTGTATAGTATCAAGAATAAAACAAAAACACAAACATAATATGGAGAACGCGTAAGAAGACGTTAGGAGTACGCAATGTAAATGTTAGAACTTGGCAGTCCAAGCAGCATTCGACGCTTCGTTCCAGCTGATTTTTACTCGAGAAGTTACTTTCAAAAGCTATTCGTAATATGGATGAAGTTTCATATTCTCAAGCGAAACGACACCGCAAATCTTCGTGCAATAACATGCACCTAAACCTTGCTGTAGTCGTAAATCATCTAAACCATTTTTTATTTGCAAATCATTTAAATCTCTCCGTATGAACCGAAATACGTCCAACGAGGTCTCTGATCTTTACCATAACAATTCGCTCGATATCGAAGCTGCCTCGTAATCAAACCAAACGGCACCGACAACTTGGACCTGTCTCCGAGTTTAAACCGTAACAGGGTTCACTTGACGCGATGCAATAGTAAACTTCGAGTTCGACTTCGACGTTCACGACTATCGAGGCGCAGGTAAACCTCCTAATTGCCAGTAGCGTTTCAGGTACGCGGCATTATTTGAAGCCGGCTTGCACTCGATAATGAACCAGCAAGCCGACGCTCACGACGTTGTTGCGAGCAAGGATCGAATCGCATACGTTATTGGGATAACAAGGGAATTAATTCCGAACCGTTTCGATCCTCACCCCCACGCCCCTTCAGCACGTTGATCGACTCACTTCCGCGGAAACCTGGTGTCCTCTAACAACATACGAATTCTATGCGGCTCCAAGAGCAGAGAAATTTTGGTGAGACGCGCTATAATACGTATTCGTCGATTAAACGACGGAGAAAACAGTCGAGACTATGAGAAACGTTTGATGACGAAGAACTGGGAAAATAAGATTTATATCGTGATATTTATTGGATTTCTCATATTTTGACAGTAGTTTGTTGGTTGATTTTTTCTCGAGCGATTAGCTTTTTCACGAGTTTATGAATATTCTTGCAGTCGCTTAAGAGTTTACGAGTACATCGAGGTAGGAAGGATTTTATTCGGAAAAACATGGATTGAGAGGGTGAGAAACGTCCTTGGACAACGAGAGAGACGAGAAAGGATATTTATACACCGCCTGTTTATTAGATTTTACATGTTTTGAGGGACGTTATTTGGTTTTTTTATGGGAGAATATCTTTTGAAGCAGTTTATGAAGATTCTCCTTTACACGTACGTTTCTAAGAAGCGCAATTTAACGATGGATACAAAGATGAAAGGGACGAATGTTTATACTCTGTGTGCTTATTGAATCTTTAATATTTTTAGAGCGGGTTATTTGGTTAAATCTTGGGAGAATATTTTCCTGAAGAATTAATGAAGATTCTTCTTTGGATGGAATTTTATTAAAAATGAATTAGTGGTATGCTTTCTTAATTCGAAGAAGAAGCAAGATTAGGCTTGCTCTTTGTGCTATTAAGATTTACCTTTTCTTTTTCCAATATGTTGTTCATAGATCTAAAACGTTGATTTAATGATACGAATTGTAATCCGCTAGAACCACTGCTAAATTATTCATCGATATAACCATACCAACTTTGATAATAGAAGGATAATTCGCGGAATTCTCATGCAATTAATACGCCATCTAATAAATGTCCAATTTATACGAAACTTATCCAGTTTCGCGTCGCATTGACTTTCATTAGAAAAGTTCTATGGAACTTGGAAGGATGGAGAAAAGTTGGCAGAAGCTACGAGACGGACAAGAACCGATCGAATCAATCGACCAACCGGAACGAGTAATTGCTAAATAAACGTCGGGCCGGCGATGGCCGCTCGTTAAATCGTTAATTTGCGATACTGGGAATAATAATGCAACGCGATGAAATATTCATACGGATATTCGCCGATGTTCTCGTTTATCCCGCGCATTGAGTGCCGATTATTTCGAAAACAGTCGGCGAGGACGCGAGGCGAAATAAATTTCCAAACGCAATAATCGACACCTGTTTTTTTCTTCCTCTTTCCTACGCCAAACGTTTGCTTCTCGACCATTCTACGTTCCGCACGATCGTCGAAATTGTCGTAGGCGCATGCACGGCGCAAACATTTTCGTTGCTACGATTTTTATGCGGCCATTATAAGTTCCTGTAAATCGTCGTTTTAATGATTGAGAGGTATTTCATTCAGCGCACGGTGAATATGCGGTACATTAAGCGAGATACATTCTACAGGCTGGTTCATTATACGTAGGAGCCGACTTCGTCGATATATTCAACGTTAAAAAACGATTAAACCGTCATTTGAATGTTTTCGAATGGCCGCTGCCCATTTGTTAACGTTTCATTAAATCGAGTTGACGATCGAGAGAGACGTATTTCCATAGTGCACGCTTCGACTGTATATTGTATGGGATTCGTTTGACCGAAAAACAATCCAAGGGGAGATACGCTCAATTGCTTGTAGCAATCGAAAAAAATAACGCTACATTCATTTATCCGACATATCGGCATGCACCAGATCTCCTGATTCACGCACGAGATCACATCTATCTCTGCAAGCAAGATGAAAGATATAGAAAGGACACGATCACGGAATATTATCGAAAAAGCTTCGCAGAAGAACCGGTTATCGAGCAGAAGATAGAGATAAGTAACGACAGATTGCAACATAGAAACTACGTAATATTTCAACCCCCTGTCAAAACGAGAACTTAACACAAATATACGCTCACATCTACACACCTGTTCCCCTTTTCCCCTTTTCTTCCGTCGAATTCTCCTGGATACACACACACACACATATATATATATATATGTACGTATATATACGCACACATGGTATACGTCACGCGATATTAAAGCAGATTCCTTTGGCGAGCGGCCAAGTCGATGAAAACCGAGGTTATCGTGTGTGCTACGGCCGATTTCTTTGTAGAGGCCACAACGACACCGTCGACTACGCGAAAATCGCGCACACTCATTTTACGACGTGTCACCGTCATGAATTTTCAAGCTTCCTTCCATTCCTATGAATGGAACTTCCTTTAACACTTGTACGACTTCCTTAAGCCCTTTGTGTCTTTCGTATTGTCTGTTCTTTTAAATTCATTCAAGGTTATCATAAAGATTCGTTCCATGGTGTTGAGACTTATTCAATGTTCGTATAGAAGAAATTCTTGACTCTTCGATAAATTTGGTTTGCAGCGGAGCTTTCTTATTGGAATAGTCTCCAAGTTTCTTTTAAACTTCGTTATTCTCCGAGCCTCGCCGAACATATTCCAAAGTTCTTGCGCGGGAATGAATGAAGTTTGAACTTTGAAACTTTTATCCAGCTTTGTCAACGTTTATTAAAAATTGATTCTACAGGAAGATATCGCGGAATATCGTTGAACAATTTGACAAACGTTACAGATAGATAAAAGAATAAGAATATAAGTAGCAAGAGACTATAATCGGGCGGACTTCATATTTCATCTATTAGACTCTATCGCATGAAATATTAATTCAGTATATTACATTGATCGATATAAGAATTCAACAGCGTCATATAGATATAAATAAAATAAACAAGCGCAGGTAGTAGAGAATCGTTTATGGTCAGACAGATTTCATCTACTCGGACTTAATCTACTAGATTCTATATTTTCCAACCTTCTTACTTTATATTATGTATTACGTAGAGAATTACGAAAAGAAAAGTAAATTCGATTCTACTCCGGATCATGACTCTGACAAGCACTGCCTAAGTAAGTTATTTTTAATATTTTACTGTCTCCCATGATTGACGATACTTTTATCGAAGCAAGGCTCACACCGCAAATAAAACATTTTATAATTTCAACTTTACCACTTTATCCACATTTATCAATATTTAAATTTTGCACACAACCTACTACGAACATTCAAAATTTGATATTTCGATTCGACCATCGATGTTACGTCGCGCGGGACATCTGCACGCCAGCCCTCGCTACCTGGCAGCCAACAGCCAACCTACAGTCTTCCCGATTCTCAATAGACCCACGGACCCACCATAAGACGTCAACTTTCAGCTTCATTGTCTTCACACATGTTTGCCAGTCTAATTGCATGCCTAGAGAATTCTGTAATTCTAGAAGTATTTTCAGTTTATNCTTATATAACGTTGTTGTAATAAACACTATTCTATATCTGTTAATTCAGTGTAATTTCAGTTAAACCACCCCTATTATCGTAACAGAAATCAGGGGATCGATCATTTCGTGGCGTCGATTATTTAATCGTAACGGGAATTTACGACTCCCGTTGACGTGTGTTCTTACGATCGCGTCTCCCCGCGAGTGGTCGAAACAATCGATTTTTTAAATTTCAGTAAAACTTCCAAAGAATGAATCGAAAATGAACCGAAGCAGGAGCGATATTTCCGTGTGTTATCATAGTCGCTTTGCAAGATAATGCAAGCACGATTCTGTTTACTCTGCATTCTGCACGCTGGTCGCGTTTTTGCACGCGTGCATATTGTTCCTATGGAACACGTCCAGGAGCATGCAATCAGTGTATATTCGTGAACACGCGAGCTCACGCGCGTGTGTTCCACACGCCTTCACGCCGGCATCAGTGCGCGGTCTGGAAATTCTATTTAGAATTTTTTTTTGCGCCGCCAACTTGAATCGGGTTTCCTCGAGGTTTAATTACGCGTGCCACGCAACCTTTCTCATCGTTTCGCTCTGGAATTCAGGCCGGACCGCGCGAGGAAGCTGAACCTTTGCCCTCCGCCACGGTTAATTACAACCTGGACCTTTGATCTTACGAAACGGTCCCGCATGAGAACCGTGATTTTAGAGGACCGAGCAACTTCCACTGTTTTTTACCGGTTGAAAGAAGCGGAGAAAAATAATTGTAATTGCAAGTTCTCTGTGGCCAGAGTTTCGCCACGAAATCCGCAGATTATATTTTATATTCGCACAGAACGAGTAACCTTCGCCGAGAACTTTACAAGTACTTTAATCCATTAATCCTCTGATTCATTATTTTTCAAGTAGTTTATTCGAGTCGGTATCGGTTATCTACTGGTATAATACCGTGTCACCTGCAAAATCTGGAAAATATTACACAATTTATAATTAGTTATTCTCTGTCTGAATAACAGAAACCGATGTTGAAATTCAGCTTTGCGGCAGGTACAATTTGCTTTTGTTAAATTACGATCATGTCACGACGATATTACAATATTATTGTAAAATAAAGGGTTAAAAGCAACATTTTATATGAATTTTTCTTAAAGAATTCGAAGACTATATAAATACGTAAAATAAACGATCATCCGGATTTTAATTTTTCATTCCGGATCATTCCGGACCATTCCATCTGTTAATCCAGAATTATCTCGATTGTCCCTAAACATCCCTCTACCCGTAAAACCTACAATTTCTCCTTTTCTTAACCATATACTGCCAAACTCTCTCTCTCTCTCTCTCTCTCTCTCTCTCTCTCTCTCTATGCATCGAAAGTTTCATGCACGCGAGAGTGCTTCTGCAAGATACGAGCGTCGCCACACCTGCCACAACGCGTGCTCCCCTTTCGTTCACCTGAGCAATCTGCCGACGTCACCACACGCGTACGCTTACACGAGTCAGGAACACGCACGGGGAAGGGTTAGAAAGCTGGGCCACGGTGGTAACATTCCGGAAACCAGGATCGATATCCAGACACGCCATCGCCAGGCTCGACAGCCAACCACCCTCTTTTCACCCTCTTCTCTTACCTTCCAATCTTCTTCTGCTTCTTCTCCATCCTCCGCCCTATTCCACGTCTGTTTATTTTTCCCTCCGTCCCGTTCACCCCTGGCAGAAGGTTAATGGACCCTCGGGGATGTCTTTGGTAACGCGAACGTTCCGCGGAATTTTTCCTTTCTACCACCTTTGGCGAATCGTCCTCGAGCGAAATTCCTCGAAAAGCGGTTGAAGCCGGTGAGATCAAAGCAGAACGGATGCTCCCCGACGGAAAATCCAAGCCCCGTGATTATGTTTAAGTTGGTCCATGAGAAACTAACGAGTTCTACAGGGTACATGCCGGTGATTGCCGGAGACTTTCACCAAGTGTTTCGCAGCAGGAGGAAGTTGTTAAGAGAAGAAGATCGGGGCTTGATAGTACGTAGGATTTGATTCGTGTAATTGGAAGCGGTGTTTAAAGGAATATGTACTTCTGCGGTGTTTTGCTTCCATTCTCTCCGTACTATTACAGCAGAGACTGGTTTTCAGTTGTAAAATACCGAACAAAATATTTATCGAACGAAATGTTAAAATAAAATATGTCGTGCGATATTTGGTGATAATATTACGACGAAAATAATTTCACTGTTTCGTAAATTCTCGTTTGCCTGTTTCGCAGATGCGTGGTTCGACGTTTTCTGTTCCATAAACATTGACATTGTTCGGAAAATATACGCGAACTGTAATAAAATTATTTCGCGGTATACGGCAAACAAAAGAATGAAATAGGAATATAGAAATATAGCAAATTTAACGTGCAATTTTCCCGTAATCAAATGGCAACGTTTCGTAAAACCAGGCAACTTATCCGAGCGATGCGTCATGTTGCGGAGGAGTCAGTTATCTTGTCGGCAAACTTGTTAACAAAATTGCAAAGCATCGTTGCTCGCGGCTAATGGATCATCCGTAAGTTTTCTAAAGTTTGTAGGTCGGCGAATTTGTCATCGAGGTGATTACGGTCGGCAGGTTGGTGGATCGGTCGCCGTATTCCATTCCCATGAGGATCCGAAAGCAAGTAAAAGCGGTCGAACGTTGGAATCGGGGTCGTCGAAGCCGGGATTAACGACGCTTTCCTTTTCCGCGAGCGCTTCTTACAGATTCGATTTGACCCGCGGCATTGTTCGCGTCGCTACGATCCGATCGCGAAGAACAAAGGCGGACGCATCGTCGTCCCATTTGCTTTGAACGCAAAAAAAACAGAGAAAAACATCGGGGGACAATGCATTTTCGATCGACAGAGAGATAATTTGTTCGATAGGGAATTTTGTGAGGCGACTACAGGAAAATGGATCGACCAAGGTTCACAGGGTATGTGGGCAGATTTTGATAGATGGCACAGTAGAAGTTGAGGAATTGATCTTGGTAATGCATAGACGGTGAAGTAGAAATCTTTGCGGATGAAAAATATAGAAAAATAAAGAAAAAAAAAGAGAACTTGTATAATTTCTAACTATATTTAATCGCTTGGTACATACAGATAGGCTATTTTAATAAAATTGATCATTTTAAGAAAAATATATAGGTTGCCTCGTAAAAGTTGAATTTCTGAAAAATGCTTGAAATTGAATTTTAGAAAATATATAATACACCAACGATCTTCATTATCGTTTCTCATGAAAAAAAACATTGAATAATTTTCACCTTATTTAAGTTGCTCTAGAAGTAGAAAAATTTGGACATTATTATATAATCAATAGCAGAAGCCGTGAATTGAGCAGCGAGTTGCTTGTTCCTTTATCCGAAGAGGGTAAAACAATACTTCTTGATAACAGGATTACGAAGAGCAGCGCAACAGCTGCTCGAGGAACATCGAATGCGAATCTCTCTTCCAATTACGAAGTCTCTATGATCATTAACGTAGCAGCGACTCGTCGATCCTTTCTAATTGCAACATCTTGTTAGAGATGCAAAAACCACCGAAAACAGAATTGACAAGCGCCTCTGTTACATAAAGACTGTAAGATACGTGTAGTTCGGTTGAAACACACGACCATTATACTTAACCGCGTGTATGTTACGTTCCACCGCTCTAATTAACCAAGATAATTAGTCAACCGTTCCCGGTGTGACCACTCGCGAACATTTTTCCTCTGTGAACAAGGTACGTAGGATGGTAGAACGATGCCTAATGCGAGAAAATCCGATTACGCGACGCGAAATGCACACAGCCAATAAAAATTCGCAGATTTCGCGCTGGGAAAACGGCTCGCACGCTAATTTACAGCGAAGCTGTAGCAGTGGCGAGCTTTACGATGCACCTGATACCGATAAAAGTACCGACGGGAATTAGCGTGAAAGATCGCTGTCCTGATACGAGCAGATCGTAAACGCGACAGAACAACGATATGAAACGTTACTGCGCGTAGTAGCGTATCAGAAAAATTGCTATCTATGCCGTGAGGTGTAACCACAATCCCATCTTTCGAGCTTTCTTGCACGATAATTTAAAAGCTAGCAATTAGACTACGGATCTGTATTTATGGGAAATTTAAAGACACAAAAATGTACGATCCAGTACACATAACGTATGAAGATATATAAAATATCAGAAGAAAAGCAAATTCGTTATACTATTTAGAGGCTGTAACAGATCTCTTTCTATTGTATAATCCATTCCAATATTTCTTATTATTGAGATATGTGTAATTTTGTGTGCTACACTAGATTAACCGCGTAGTAGTGACACACATATATGAGTATGAGTGTGTGGAAGTATGCGGGTGCATAGCGTCTCGTAAAACAGATGAATGTAACTGTTTCGTTGGTAGTATGGTATGGAAGATGGTGAGACAAAGATAGTGCTGAGACGCGTGTAAATGTATATCGACGAAGATCTTGTAAATCGCGTATTAAATAAATTTGAAACTATTTTTATATCAATTCTAAGTATAATTTAAGTGTTCCTATACATTTATTTCGGCGATTAAGATCCATAATTTTCAACAATTATATGAGAAAAACATGAATTTTCATAAAACTCCGCAGTCTACTAGCAATATCAATGGATTGACACGTGACAGGTTGTAGTTTACAGACATTTTACAATTTTACGTTAAATCGAAATTATATTTCATAAAATATCACTTATTCCACTGTGAAACATGTTGCAATTATGATAGAAAATCTTTCGGTGTTAATTCATTTTTAACTCGTATCGCATAAAAGTGAAACCAAGAGAGAATTATAATTTTCGAGAAATTGAGTAACGAGAAAATCCGAAACAGTATTCCTTGACAGAACTTTGCATTTTAGGCTATAAAATATTCATCGATGATCAGAGTAAGGACACAAGGTGAAATACGTGCATCTCGGCGACGTTGAACGCGATTGTGAGTCCGATACAGAGGGTCGCGGTAACACGAATGGATCAATCGCTGAATGTGCGCTCGAAACTCGAAGCGAACGTTTGATATCGCGCTTCGACCAAGTGTTCTCGAAACCGGCTCGTATGGAGTGTAAATTTTGTTCAATATCGCTACAAGTAGTTTCACGGAAAAAAATCCCATTCTAGTATCCTTAAAAGTGAATTTTAAAGAAGCGGAGCAAATAAGTGAAACAAGAGAGGAAGAGATATTTCATATCGTACGAGTTGTTTCCTTTTTTATTGAAAAACTATACGAGACACACGAGGAAATATTTTACGAATATATCACATGTGCCACATGAAACTTCCTAAAATTTACTTACGACTATCGGTCAAATTTAAAACCAGTATAAAAATGTTTCTAGAAGTTCAAATATTTTTGGTGGATCATTGTTTATATAGACAGTAAAATATTTATAAACAAAATATATATATGTGTATAAATTATCTATAAAATTAAAAGAACATCGCTCAACCGAGAGAGGTTATAGAGAAAATATTAACCGGCCGGTCTGACTACATACACGAATTTCGGGTATATTTCACTGCGTGCATTCCTGATGCAAACGCACAGAGAATCGAGGACGAGTACGCGTTATCCCTTGACAGTTAACTCGGTGAAATTTCACCGGTGACGAATCCTGCCATTTCTGCACCATTAATTAGGTCAGCAAGATCGTTTCGGAGTGAACGTAAAATCTTCAGCGTGACGCAAATTGTGGTGCCTGTAATGGACTACTTAGACGTTGATACGATTACATCGATTACGAGCGAACGATTAGCATCAACGCGAGGCCGTATGAAACAGATAAGCGTCGACCTGTCCGACGAATACGTAAAATTCGCAAAAATTGTCGATTTAACGAATGATCACGATGGTTGAGTTTGCGTCTGTGAAGCTGCTCGGGAAATTTCATTGCACGTAGAAAGTTTCGAAAGTATATCGGAGGAAAATGAAGAAGAGTTAGGAATTTTATGCGCTTCGAAACTTTTGAATACCTGCAGGAAGCGAATGTGACTGAAATACTAAAAACGTCGAATAATAAAATTTGAATGTTCTCTATTAGAAAAATACGGAATGTCTCGATGAAAATTTTAAGAGTTTGCGGATTTATAGAATTTTCTTTTTTTCAGCAGAATCACAAGTTTCTCGTTAACGTAAGTTTGCGTTATAAACTTACGAAGTTCCGTACGCTTCTTTTTGCGACGTTCTGTATTTCGAAATTTTATTTCTTTATCAAACTCCATTGATTTTAGTTGTCGTTTGGTTTTCGGGCATAGAGAGGTTGGTTAGGAATTGTTGTAAAACGAGGACCACCGCTAATTTCAATTAGCCCGCGATGCATTCGGTGCATCGCGGGATTCAGCGAAAACAGAAAGGCGAACTTTGCTTTTCGTAATGGTCGACGCCGAGGTCAGGGCAACGAAAAATAATCACGATTTTCCGGAATACCGTGCGGCAACTCCGACAAGCCGAAAGTTTTCCCCATTAACGTCTCGTTTTTGCGGACGCAAAACTCCACTCGACTCGCGCGACCAGAAAAGATGCCCGCCCACGTGCAGACACGAAAACCAAACTTTTTCCCAGCGTTTTCCCTTTTTTTCTTTTTTTCCACCACTAATTTTCCCGTTAGACTAATTAGCGAGGCCGAAATGTAACAGTTTTACCGTTTCCGCTTTTGCAAGCCTATTTGTCCTACAGGCTGATTCAAAAGTAGAACATCCGTAAAGGTTGTAGGTACGTTTTTAATTTGCTTTTTAATAGAATGAATTGTAAGCTGTTTCTAATGGAGACAAAACACTCTCAATGTAGAGAAAATATGTAATAATTGGTTATACGTAGTGATTGTTAATTTGTATGGTCTATAGATTGATTTAGCAGAGGATTTACGAGCAATTTAGCTTTTTATTCGTTCGTGGATCGCATGTATAATATATCAGCATTCAATCCTCTTTATCACTAATTGGCTTACGGAAATGAATGTCATAACAGTGCGACTGATTTTGAAACGTAATGCCTACTCTCATAGTTCGAATCGATTCTCTACATGTATAGGGCGATTCAACAACAGGTGCAACTAATTTCGAAATACGCCAATATCGAATATTATATACGGAAATCTACGCTTCTGCCACGCTAAATTAAATAAAATATTCTCTCTCATAAATCCTATCCTATCCATTCTACAACAACGTTAGAATGCTGCTATTCTTTAAACGCCACTCGTAATTCCTTGTCCTTCGAACCAACGAAAAATTATCGAAAACCGTCGAAGCTACGGCAAAAGGCCACCCGAATTCTGTTATACCCGCATCCATGTACATCAAAACGCACTTCGACTGCTTCGCTCGGCTCGATATTAGCCTCGAGTGAATTAACAGGCGAATCGGGCCAACTGTTTCAACGCACGACATAAGTTTCAGCTCAGACGATGACCGAGCAAAGGGTCGAGAGTAGAAGCGAGAGATAGAGCGAAGAGAGAGAGAGAAACAGAGAGACAGAGACAGAGATAGAGAGAGAGAGAGGTCGAAAACGGAAGACGGCGGGGCGGTTAAGGGAGTGCACAAAGCCATTTCTGTCGAGAGGGAATAGAGGCATGCTCTGTGCTCTCAGACATCGTCAAGCTGCATTATGCGCGGTGCACGCGATGCGTATAGACTGCCCAGGGCCGTATGAATCGGGCTATACGACCTCAGAGCTGCCGTCTCCATTTCTCTCTATTTCCTTCAACCTTCTCTTCCTGTGTCGTCTTCCTTCAATCTTTTGCATTCGTTGTACTTTCTCTCGTTCTACTTCTCCTTCTAAGTATTCTATATTCGTTGGAGAGAAAAATTTGCAAGGAGTCGACTTTTCTGGGCCGAGTTCAACAGCCGCTGTAAAAGGTGCTGTCCTTAAAGGAATACCAAGCCAATGGGATAGAAGAGTCCTTCGAGAGGCAGAAAGGGGAAAGGTCGGTTTCTATCGTTTGCGAATCTTCTCTTCATCGCTAATAATCCATGTTCCCTCTTTCTATTTCTTTCAGTTTCTGATAGATTAAGGTAAGGCTATTTGAGCGAACCTGAGGGTAATTTAGCTTGCGACTCGCCGAATTCGGTTACGAACAATTCTTCAAGCCAACTACGTTCGAAGATACGCTGTTTAAATTAATGTTAATGACCTAATAAAGAGCGAAGCACATCGTATGCATTGACAGTTTGACAGCCATAGTTTTTTACAATCATATCAAAGTTTGTTCAACCAATGTTAGTACTTTCAATCGTAATTGTCGTGATACAATAGCGTGTAGCGTTTAGTTCTGGAAGTTATTTCGTCGTTTATTTTATTAATTTCGTTAATTTATCCTCGCTTCGCTATATCTGCTTTCTTTTTGTAAATTGAATCGAGATAAAAAGAAAATAAATTCGACGGGGCAACATTAATCCAGAGGCGACTTTGGCAAGCTTTTTGCCCCACTGCAACTTCCCACTTTCCGGAACATAAATCCAACGAAAGGAGATATACCGCGACGAGCACGCGGAAATCGAAGCTTCCTCTCGCGTCTTGGAACTTGGATCTGACCGTTAACGGCCGACTATAATCATTAAATCGCGTCTCCGGACACTAACTGTGGCTACGAAACCGTCACTGATAAAACAATCTACCATTACACGTAGATAAAATTGCGACGTCGACGTCCACGTTGTCTATCCGCAATTGTATTTGTGCAAGGTTCTTCCAGGGTATCGTTGGGCAAGCTTCTGATTGTAATTCATACCCTCAATGAAATCTGTAAAATTTCTACGAAAAACTACGAATTTCATGTATTATAAATTCTTCGTAACCACTCTGGTAGTTTGAGCGTTAAAAAAGATACGAATTTTATGGAAGTTCTGACGATACTAAAAGATAACCACCCACTCCGGATCTTCGTAACAATTCTTACCGAACTATCGAGACTAGTAACGAACTCGCCAAGATTAATTGGAAAATTAGTGGAGCAAAAACGATTTGATCGGGCATTTCCTATTCTCAACACGACCTTATCGCCAGCGATAACACTCGGTCGAAATAATTCCATTTCTATAATTCGGATAATACTTATGCCAAAGAAAATGTCGTATATTGTAATTATTCGTTTGAATTAAGACGAAACAATTCCATTGTAATTGGGATTATCCTTACTGTAGTCTCATTCATTTTCTGTGCTAATATAGAGGTCATAGTAGAATTAACTATATAAATGGCGACAGAAGATAGCGATATCGAGTCGAAGATGTCTGTGACGTGGAAAATTGAGTACAAGTGGGCGGAAACTGTATTACCTAAGGGTAAGTAGGTCTCGGTAAGGTTTGAGAAACTGTTGGAATATTAATTTGTTCGACGAATACGCGAGACTCTACGGCTCAATCCTCTTACTGCATTACGGAGTCTATGTCCCTCTGGCGAAGCGGAAAATCGATCGCATCCAACGGTCGAAAGGAAAATTCTTAGCTATGGGATGGATGGAAGTATGAAAAATTCTGGCCACTTCCCCATTGCAATCTCTCTACTACTTTGGATCGAGAGGTTCCTCGAGGTTTTTAGGTTAAGATGAGCCCCAAAGAGAATCGAAGAAAAATTGATGGCCCTCCGGATCGACGAAAATGGAAAGGAAATTTCGTGCTGGAGAATGAACGAAATGTAGACACTCTGTGACACCGTCGGCCAGGGCTGTGATAAATTTCAAACGAAAAAATATAATAAATGTCGAATCTTGGAGAAGGTGGAAGAAAAATTGTTCTAAAAATCTAGTATCCTTTAGTAAGAAAAATTATTAATTATTAGATTACGGGAGTTTACGTAATTTCAAATTTTTATAAACGGTCAAGCAAATGGAAGTAAAACAAAAATTTGTTTCGTTCATTCATTTCATTCGTTAAATGTTACGATAAATAGGTTTATTTACTTTACTACTCGGAATATGTTACTTTTTAATTAAAAAAGACTCCCTGTGGATATTATGTTGCATTCCATTTACGTTTGTTTAAAATACCAACAGTCTATTAATTATCGAGAAAGTGTACAAATTGTGTACATATTTGTAGAAGGAAGTAACTTAACAAATGAACTTCTATTAAGAAAGTATGCTGCCCGTGAGTGACTGGGAGATATCGAGGAAGCCAGCCAAAATTTCCCCAACTTTCGCTTGAGTTTCAGATCTTGTAACGAGGCAAACTTCTCGTGAGTGACATAATACACATAAACTTCGAACAGAATGAACTCTAATACATCGCTTTGTCTTACATTCCAAAGATACGTCCTAAAATACAAGTTCTATTAAATATTGTAATTGTACTTGAGAACCAACCTGCCCCACAATACAACTCTAACCTATCTTCTGTCTCAATTTTTATACGGTAAGAGTTATATTAAATACTTGAAAAATGATCCATTTCCGTCTACTTTCCTGCAAAGATGAAACTTTGGTGGAAAATTTCAGACAGCAAAAAGAACAACAGGTTCGAAGATCGAGGCGACCAGAAAGGATTGAATATCGCGTAAATAAGAAACGCGAGAGGAAGAGGCGGCCAGCCTCGAGTGTCCTTCACCATAGGAAGATGGAAGGTTGGAGGATGGAAAAAAGCTAACGAATTAAGGCGATCTCGAGAGTGGCGCTTCTTGCTGGAAGCTGTTCGACTCCGGATAAAGGCTGTGCTCGATATCTCTACTTATTACCAAGCATCTCCACCGGAACGTCAGTGGAAGTGCTCGCGAGGTCGGCGACTTTGGTCCCGGAACCGAAGTTTGTAATCATGGAACGTTGAAAAAGGAGAAACGATGAAGAGGAAGAAGGAAAACCATTGGAGAAGCTCGCAGAAGGACGGTCGATGTAACACGGTGCTCAAAAGCTCTTTCTTCTCTTTCCTTTTGGCTGAAACTTCAGCCGAGAACGCTCGAAAACCGAGCAAGTCCGACGTGTTAAAGGGCTGGGCACGTTCTTCCTTTACCGAGCGAAAGATCCAACGATTCGTCCATCATCGGCAGAACCGTAAATAAACGAGGCATCTGCTCTCTGAATAGAGGAGAATCTTTGCAGAGAATCAGAAAAGTTCAGCATTTCTACGAGCAAGATAAAAGTAGAACGATGTACACACTCGCGGAGATGCGACGCGGTGTAAACTTGGAGGAAATTAATTGCTACGGCGAAGTTCGTGCTTCCACTCGAAATTACGATTCCTTGGGGATAGCCCCGAGCTCACCCTCGACCAAACAGCTATTTAATTAATGAAACGTAATTCCATTCGATCGAGCCCCCGGCTATTCATAATTCGAACACGCCGCCTGATAAAACGAGACTGGCGTAGAGCGTGGCTCGAAGCTCTAACTTTTCAGAGAGGCATATATTCGAATGCTTCTTCGACCAGGTCGGAATATGAACAGTTTTTCCATTCGGTACTCCCTGGGACATCGTAGAACGCGGCAATATTTCTATTGCCGTGGATATATCGCGATATTGCCTTCGATCCGTCCACCGAGAAAATATCCACGGCTGACTGTAGAAACGTATTGCTCTGGCGACTGTTGAAAAAATTACTTTTTCAATTGCACCACCCTACGTCGACAGTCAATTCTTAGTCGGCGGATAGTGTGCCCATTTTGCAAAGGAATTTTTGTCCCGGTTGTTTACCGTGAACGTTCCTCTAAGACACCGTAGTCGAGAATTCGTGAAAATCGAGCGGAGATCGTGCATCGTGGCCTCGGTATTTATGTCGGTAAAGTTGAGTGCTCTTGCAAGAATATTGAATTCGACTCTCTCGGAAAGCATCGATTTCGAAAGTACTCGTTCTCGTACTTTGGGTATAACGTGTGCCCTGTAATCTTCATACGTAAAATTTGAAAAATAGAATTTAAAACGTGGTTGAGACGATATTTCAAGAATCGTAATTTTTGTACGATTTATAAATTTCACAAGAGAGTAATAAAATTTCAACTTTTAAATATCGCATGGTGATTTTTGCGACGAGGTCGTAAGGCGAGCTACAAAAATCTAGAAAAGGCTGGATTCCTGCCAGAATGGCAGGCGTTCCTGGAAGCGCCATCGTGTCCGTCTGGCAGTTTTATAGATTCCTATCTAACCGTGTATTCCTTTATATTAAAATGCAAAATGCCAAGCATCAACTGGCTAGCCAGGTCAGAGGGACGAACGGGTTAATAATACAGAATCCGGCGCGTTTCAAAGCGACGCGATAACAATTACCGGTGTGTTCCTTCTGCGAGATATTCGACGCGGTACGCGGCTATTGTGTGCATGGAATTCTCTTCAAAATCCTGCCGCCATGTTGTTGCAACCTCCATGGAAACACGCAACTATGATTCCGGAATTCTCTATGAAAATTCTCAATATATGCACATAGGAGATACCGAATAATCCGTATTTGTTACATCGAATTAATATATTCTTTTTTAATTTTCTATTCTTGTTTGCAATTTATTAATCTTTAAATATGGAATACTACACTGAACACGCTACGTTTTCTATTCATATTTGTTTTAATTTTTAACAGATTTAAATCATTTTTTGATCCATCTAACATGACTGATGAAATTTTACATCTTACTGATTCCCATAATCGTTGTATACTGCTTTTCAGTATCGGTAATAAGTAATAAAAGCGTAATACCGCAGTTTTATTAAAGTTTCCAAGTATCGTGTTTTTTAAATCTTGTTTGGAACGTATTTTAGTTTGGTATTCGCCATTCTTTTAACTTTAAATGGTTACTGAAAGTTTACAAGATGTTACTGCATCGCTACCGATTATGTAAAATGATATTGTTGGAATTCACCGCGGTCGACAAGATTTATTACTCACAACACGGAGAAACATGGGGAAACATTATATTATTGCATAACTTGACGTAAATCCGGCCTGCTACGAAGTGGAACAGCAGGAACGGTACGCTTAAGGTTGTACGTAAATTTCAAAGATTCATATTCAGAACGTAGTCTCCTTGCTTCTACTTTTGCTTTACGAAATAATGTACGAATCCTAAGAAATCGTTCTTCAAAATTTCACTATTAATTTTACAATTCTTCTTATCCATATACATTTATCGATCTTCCTAAATTATTAACAACGTTGGTATTTGTCAAGAACAACGTACAAATTCTAAGGATCGATTTTCCAATATTTCTGGACGACGATTCTAGAATTCTCCTTAGGAATGTTACAATCTCTGGTTTTCGATTTTCAAAAATCCACGAACCTAGAACAAGCGACACGACAAATTCTCGATGAGCGCAATTTGTTTTTTCTTGTTCCGAGCTATCTCTTTCCCTTGCTTCCATCATTTTACGTAACCTAGAAACTTCAGAAACCCTCAATCCCATCATATTTTCTTCAAAAACTACTTTCATCCACTTCTCTGAATTATCTCGTTGACGATGCAGTGTATCTTCTCGCTGTGCACGCCAAAGTCTCGGATTAATGCACTCTTGGAGCACGAGCGCGTCAATTCGTCTGCACATACACACAGACACACATACACACGTACACACGTAGCCAGTAGCCACTTTAATTAAATACACCGTGTACGGACACGATATACGAATGTTGGTGGTTTTTGTGTGTGGCCATCGACGAGTGCCATGCCTTTCCTTAACGAAGCCAATCTCAGGGTTCGTCCCGGGGTCAAACGAGAGACAAGACCGATTCCAACGTGCCGCTTCAATATGGCCGATCCGATTGATTCTCGTGGATCAAAGTGACCAAGAGTGTTGGTCAGCCCCAGATATCGAATTCTACTGGTTTCAGACTTCTTCGAGACTGCTTTACGAAGAAATTGTACCGAGCTGACTATATACTTTCTCCATCGAATCTTGTACTCGTATTGTTTGTTCTACGATTAATCTGTATCTTCAAGAATATTCGAATTTTCTTTAATTCTGTTTAATTAGGGTAGCGCTCGGTTTTGGAAGAACGTAGCGTTCATTTGAAAGATGGTAAGATTAATTTGTGTTTAATACCGCAATTACTACATTCACGTAGAAAGTTTATATGGAAGGAAATTAAAATAGAGGAGAGGTATATGAATAAATATTCGTACATAATGCAGGAGGAAAGATATGCTTGTCTCTGTATAAATTCTTAAACGGACATTATAAATAAAATTTCTACGAGAAATCACAACTTGATCGTTCTAATTATTCTTGCTAATTCTGACTACTCTGACTCGTACGAAGAAAAAGTAATTTCAGATATACTTTGTTGCTAATTGCTAATTATCTTTGCTGACTTTCAGCATTCATTAGAGTGAACGTAATCTAAATAGTGATTCATCTTCCTACCTGTTGTTATAATTATCACCGTCCAACTTGCTGTACATGTTCTTTGAGAGTTTATGCATACTCCTGCACGAGAACATTCCTTTACGATCATTTACGAAAATAATTTAGATAATTCGGACAAGCTTTCGTGATTTTCTAGTCTAACAATCGTATTAAAGAAACATCAGCTAAGCAAACATTGTCATTACATTATCTTCGTAATAAGACTCAACCATTCTCCATTATCCTCTGACCTATCATCTCCACTCTATACTCCAATTCAGACAACTGGCATTTATTCTCACAATGGCGCTCGCGTTTTTACATTACACGAGAGAAAGCGGTCGTGTCTCGTAAACAGGTAGGTCAGCGTTCACTGGCGAATTCCGAAAAATCGAGGCAAACGCCACGAGGAAGAAAACGGAAAAAGAAAGAGTAAGTACGCGTATTCGAATTACCTTTCCCTTGTTATTACGTTTTCACTTTACACCTGCACGGTTCAGTTTATAGCTACGGTTACACGCAACTCCACTCTTTCCTACGATTTCATTTCCGCGAACTTCAACGCGTTCGTTTACGCGTTTCGATTCAACGAGCCGACCCACGACGAACAAACGGTCGGTTTAACGCGCCAGTTCACCAGCTCCGAGTTGCCCGAGAGCCACGCACTCGTTCCTAGGCAATGTATGTTTGTCAGTAGGCCAGTGCGAAATACGTGTTGTGCGCATAAACCGAAAATTCATTGTTGAAGGTAAGGAACGTCAAACGCGTTATTTCCACGCCGGTAAATCAACTGGCGTTGCTGTCGTAAACTTATACGCTGCTACTAAAAAGATTTTTGTGATCGTTTCTAACATCCACGATTTATGAAAGAAAACTGAGTGAGAATTGCCAGCTGTCTCTTATCCATAGTAGGTTACAGGAAATTTGTCTCGTTATGTATTACGGTGGCTGTATTTTGGTTACTATTTTTACGAACGATTATTCATTGCTCTTTCGTTGAGATTTAAAGAGGTTTCAAGAATTGTAGGATTTTGTTAATTTCAAAGTCTTTTAATACATACAGAGAGAGACAAGAGAATTGTACATATCAAATTGTAACATATTAAATTACTAAGGGCCATTCATACTTTTCCGCTTTGTTCGACTGCGACTCGTCAACGAGAGTAGTAAATTCCTGTCTCGATTAGTATCAACGCCATGAATTACCTATTTCGATTAAGAATATAAGGATGTTTAGATAGAATCTGGCACAGGGTTTTAACGTTTATTTCACAAAGAACAACTTGCAAGATTCAGTGTAGGGATGAATGTTCAGTGTAAGCTGAGCGGTGTCGTTTTACTGTATTTCTTGAGCGGAGAGCTGAGTGCAAACGAGGTATCGGTGATGCATGTGGAAAAGATGAAAACTTGAGATGGGCCTGTTTAGAACATAGAACAAGCGGATTCACTCTCAACATTGAGTTGCAATTTTCTTTAAGGCAGTAAAGGCAGCGGTCATCGATGCTAATCGGTAGGAAAAACTGGTAGACAAAATGAAAACTGACCGCTCCCAAACTAACGGTCACTCGAAGATACGGGACGTTAACGTTATCGTTAATAAACCGTTATAAACTGTAAATATATCGTTAAAGAATGCATCGTAGACTTAAGGTAAAAGCAAGGATTAACTTTCGACACGGCAGTAACGTCTTCTTGACGATTATTGTTGATCCGAGTGGACATGTTAAGGAAAGCGTAGACAGAGAAATAAAACTGGAAAAAGATGTATGCGGTTGCTTTAGAATATTAGAAACTTCTATTCTCGAGGGATTGTTGTGCATGAAGAAATGGACGAGCGTGTAATGACTGGGCCGTCGTGGGCTGGTACGGAACACGGTTAAAAAAAGTCCAAGTTGCCTTATCAAATAAGCGACACCAAACTTTTGGGCGGTAATATAGTATTAAAGGCGATTTCAGACTCCTGTGGAGAAACGAATGGCAATTTCCAGAAAACAACTTTTCCTTACGATCTTGTTTCTTACAACCGGTTGCACCGGCGAGGAAAGATCGCGATTTGCTTCGGGACGTCAAATGAAAAAGCTTGTAAAGTTATCGTTCGAATAATTGCTCGGTATCGCGCTATATATTTCGATAGGAACGCGCCACGTTCGAAAACGGTGAATGTAGAACGATGAAAATTACGATTGGAAAGGTTAAACTGTGGAAAAGCTCGACTCACTGATGAAACTTTACTATTGCAGAAGGTGGAAGCGCTCAGGGGAGGTTTTAGAAGCGTACAATTGCGAGAGGGTCGTGGAAACGTCGAAACTTTGGAACTTTGGCACTTTGAGAGGGCGTATGACGCTCTTGTTCTCAAATTTTCCACTATCTCGAGTACTACTTTATATAAATATTATTTGAAGTATAATAGAACCTTCGTTGTTTGAACTAATAGGAAGACAGAAGTGATATTATGCGTTTAAAGTTCAGTTCGTTTAAAATTCACTTAGAATATTTAGGTTAAAAACTCTGTGCGAATGAAATACGCACAGGTGAACGTTCCAGTTTAGATTTAACTTTTCTTGGATATAGCGCGAGGTTCGATACTATTTTATTGAAAAAAAATAGTCTGCTTCTACTACTTAACCGCTTTCAGTATCTAGCTAGAAGAAATATTTATTCCAAAATTTTGTTACTTCAAAATTTCTAAAAGCAGGTGTCTGGATTCTATTTCTTAGCTAGTAGTTTCCTAATAGACAAGAATTTTCCCTGTTTACGCTGTACAGCATTTTCAGATCGAAAAGTCGATAGACGGAGTCGCCGGCGCGCCGATTGCCTGGCAATCGAGCGGACAGATTGAATTACGGAGCAGTCGAACTAAAAGCGGGGTAACGAAGTTCGTTTCTTTTTCAACGGGCGATGGTGTCGATAAATCATATTCCGAAACGAAGGCGGCTAATAACGAGCGACCAACGAGCAAAACGACTAACGACCCGGCGTGCCAATTAGGAGAAAAGCACGGCAAGTCTAATAAATGGCACTTCCTTTTCATCAACCACTACCAACGTGGCTGGTGGGTGGTTCACGAAACGCCGTGGCTGCTGATTCCGCCCGACGTGATTATTAGTGGATAGCATTCGTACAAATTCCGTGAAATATAACCTCTAATAAAGCTCCATTATCTTTTTCATGACTTACTCCTTTATCGTGAAAATGAGTAATCAATAATTCTTCATACACAGCGTATTGATATTCTTTCTGTAAGTCGATTTCTATAGCTTGATAAATTCAAAAATCATAATTAGGAAAATTATTGCCGATGAATTGAAATATATATCGCTAATATCGATGGAATATCACAAAGTAATAGAAAATAAAATAGATTAGAAGGCATGTAAAATATTCCATAAGATTCACGACTTCAATTTTAAACAATTCGTTACAATTTCAATGTTCGACAAACCGGTCGAGGTGGTTCCATTTATTTTTCTATTAATTGACAGGGGGGTATGGCGACAAATTAACCGTCTACTATTTGCGGCAAAATTCCGGCATTCTTTTTTACGAATTTTCCCGGGCTTTTACAGACGTCCTATATTTTCCGCCTTGTCATCGCGACGTACAATGAAGCTCATTTTTAAATCAACGGCGCACGCAGCGTAGTCAAAAACGGCGATCGCTCTGTGAACCTAGCATAGCTTCAGGGTATACAGGGTGCCCTAGGGTTGAACAACTAAATTTCGTAGTATATTCAGGCCAAAATGTTGTCTAAACGTAGGTAATTTAAAGCCTTATTAGTAAGATTATAATTAAAGTACGGAATACAAAGGGAGTAATATGGAACGTACGGTTATTACGTTATCAGACAGTAGTAGGTTTACCATTAACATAATTATCAACAGCTAATACTTCATTTTAAAACGTTCGTCGTTTCTATCGATACGAAACTGATAGCGATAAGAAATTGTCTGTATTTATATAACACTTTTTGTTCGATTATATTCAATACAGCGGAAAATATAGCGAAACAAAGTTTGGCTGTCAAACCATAGGGCACCCTGTATATTTGTATATACGTGTGTATGCGTGCATGTGCAAACGCAAGGAATGTTTGCACGGCCGGAGTTTAACAAAACTGGAGGGTAACAAAGCCATCGGCGCCAATCCACGTGCCGAAATATCTGTCGCCGCTGCGCCTCTACCCAACGATGCACTTTTTTCGCTTCCGTTTCATACGCGGCTCGACACAATGCGTGACATCGAACAGTGCATCGACGAGGGACAAGATAGAAAAAAAAAATCTGTTACCCGGGCACGAAACAGGAAAAAAACTATTCCCATCGACGGTGCACCGGATTTTCGCGAGATTTTAGTATACCGCGTGGTTAATGCAGCTAATTTGGTTGCCGAGGCTAAACTGCAGAGGAACGCTGTGTACGTTGAATTGTGCGGATATTTTTCATTTTCACGGAAATTGCTTTTTTCGTTCTATTTTAGTTTGGGAGGTGGAATGGCTACACGCGGTGTTATTTTCGTAGTATTCTCATACTACTACAAACACGTATCGCTATCGAAGCGAGATGGAGAACCGGATAAAGAAAAACGCTTGAAAAATAAGGCTGTGTGTCGAAACTTTTGATAGTCACTGTTGAACGTACGCGTGATGAATCGAAGATACTTGGAAATCCGATGGCGATTATAAATATTTCTTTCCCGTGCGATTTTATATATACATTTGCTACACAATTGTTGAGGTTATTAGATGTATAATGAGAGAGACGCGTGGATAAATTATAAGGTAGAAAAATATATTTGAAATACGGAAGTGAAAAGTACAAAAAATTGAAATAATAATATGAGCTAGTCCAAATCCGCACGCTAGCAGTGTTGCTCTATAACTGAAAATCCCCGAAGCCAACGTCGCCTGTCGACTGTTTATGGTCTGCCTTTGTCCCAGTCTTTTGTCTATGCGCTGTCGATGGCTTCAGTGCTTTAGAAAGACCAGATGTAGAGTTTTCTTAAAAGAGGTGACCTTCAACAACAATTTCGATAACAAGGAATATTTATACGTAACATAGGTGTTGCAGGAACAATCTTCAAGTAGCTGGAATAAAATCTATCCTTCTATCTTATCTACGATGAAGATGGTAGTAAGACGTAAGAATGAAACAGTTGAGCGCATAAAGAGTGAAATCGAGAAAGTAGATCAGAACGAGAGGCAAGTACACATTTAAAAATGGCAGTGAAACGTAAGAATGAAACAATTGAGCGCGTAAATAGCTAAATCGAGAAAGTAGATTAGATATGCATTTACAAATATACATCTCTCCCGATAGTCACGTTCTTCGTATAGGAGGCGCATTAAATATTTAAATCACGAATTATCACAACACGTATGTATACAAATAGAGTTGGAACGTCTAAAATTGGAGATGTGTTTTGGTAAAATCTGTGGCGGCAGCCGAATTTTCCGTCGGCTTCGCAATACAAAGCGTTAGGCCGCCAAAAGGGCAACATCGTTGTGCCATCGATTATCCCTATGTCTCCTCCGTCAAATCCTCGGAAGCACACACACGTGGCAACTGCCGCGGCACATGTAATAAGCGCGTCCTAGTGGGGATATCGATGGGCACATAAAGAAAGAATTCGTTTGTTCTCAGAAGGGGTCATTCCGTCACTCCGAGACGACTCTTGTGTCTAAGCGAAACGAAACCAACGACGATTGTTTTGCTACTCGTCTAGCGACATTTGCTGTGAGCGTTATTTGTCACACGATAATAAACTAGTTGTTATTGTTAAACACCTCCTAGTGTACTTTTATTATCAGTCACAACACTCATAATCACCTCAAATTAATGGTGGAACCTTGAGGAGAATTATATTTACGTATATCGCGCAATAAATTATTTTGACTTAATCTCGTAATACGTGTCGTGCCAGCAATGGCACAGGATATCGCATCAAACAGGATCTTGATAAATCGGTGAAATGCTCGAAGTTGCTAGCATTTGCTTGAAGAACGGTCCTGTTGCTCCGACTTTTACTCTTATCATACCCTACATCATACTGATTTTCCACTCACGGAATCCTTCATTTCAAATTCAAATTTATATATCGATAAATGCATCTACAAACTGATCACGCATGAAGTTAATCGGAAGTTGAGTGGAAACGACGTGGTATTACGCGTTTTCAGTGCAGAAACAATTGATTTGAGATATTTTTAGAGATACAAGGACTTCCATCCACTTTCGGGGGGGACGCGAAACTGTTCCTTTCTTTCACGCTCAAAGATATACCGAATAATTAACAATTATAAATTAGTTTCTACTACTATAATAAGGCGATTGCAGGCAAAATGCGTGACAATTTTGAAATTCAATGATCAGCTTCATTTCTATTATACGCTTTCGCTAAGAAATGTTCGATCAGTTGTAATAAATTTGCTGCAAAATTGAGAAATGTTAAAGCACGAGGCAGTGTAATTTATACGATAAAGGAATCATTTTGAAAAATACAGGATGTCATAACACTTCAAAGACTAAAGTGTGATTCTCACATTTCTATAAACGCCGTAAAACGAACTGCTTCTTTTCATCGACAAAATATAGCTCCGTCGAGCCATAGAGTAATCAAACGTGCAATTTGCACGAAACGAACGAAGAAGGAGAGAATAACAAACAGATAGCGGAGCATAGAATAGGATGCATCGATATATCATAAGAAACGAGGCCGTAGCGGACGCGCATTTACCTTGCAGATAATTCCAGGAGGGTGGATAACGTTCGAAGGGTTGCTCAAGGGATCGGCTCGTAAATTCTCGGCAACCCCTTTCGCGGACGCAGTAATTGCTCGTTTCCCCGGTTTAGACCCGGGGCACTATGGTACGTAGGCGCCGTCACTGACCCATTGTGGTCAACGCGGTCAACGTATAGATTCTAACTGCATTGTGGGTAATATGCCGCGGGTAATACGGCAACTAGCACGCGGTCTCTGCTTCTGTCCCTCTTTCTCTACCTCACCTTCCTACTCCAGATCACGTGCATTAACACGAACTTCGCCCCGCGGGAATCTCTGCAAAATTCGTGACGATTTTTTGGTAAATCGGAGGTACAGGGTATTGCTCTCAGTTTGCGCGTCTCTTTAAATCTGAATATTATTGGAGATTTTTTGCAGAGAGAATTATCGGGCCGAGATTAGAATTTTTAGGGTTGGAATTTCGACGTAGTTCTTGCCTTAAAGTTTGAAAAATATCGAATCGATATTGAATCGATTATGAGAAGAACGCGGTTTTCTATATATCCATGGGGAATTTAATGATGCAGAAGGGAACAGAATGCGCGTAACGTTCACAAATATAACAAACATGTTTGCGAGTATAATACAGGAATGTAAGGTTTGTATTTGCAACGATGAAACGGTATTTGCTGTACAATATTAAGTTTAGAATTTTAGTGATTGTTTCGGATTAATACTTTTTGTCTGGAAGTTTAAGGTGTACTGAGATTCAAAATAGTTTTGATCGATTTTCAAGAAGGTTATTAAATATTGGAACTACGTTTCTCAACTAACAATAAGCTTATAACTTACAGCTTATAACTCATGGTCGTGTGTAACAAGAAGTAGATGAAGGTGGTTTCCTGGTTCTTGCAGGGACCTTTACATCGCCTCAAATCTCATTAATCACAGGACGGGAAAATCCTCGTAAAATATTCTTCACGACCAAGAGCACTTGAAGAACATTGATTATTAAATTTATTTCGTCGCGGAATAACGTATGACTCCATTAAAAAATAACCCATTTTCCAAACTTTTACAAACTGGCAGAAAAAGACAAGCCTTAATTTCTATTTTATAAACATTTCAAAACCCATACTTCCCCCTATAATATTTATTACATTTATATAAACTTCTTTCCCTAAACTCATTTGTATTATTTCCATAGGAACCTTAACACGCAACAACTTTTTCGATTTGCAAAACGATTCGCTAGAGCTTGAAATCGCGACGGAAGGATTATGGCGATCATTCTCGTCGACTCGTTTTCCACATGGCTGTTCTTTTTCGTCCGCTCAGAAATAATTCGTTATTGATACGATCGCGAGGACACGCGCGAATTTTCAACGCTGTGTATCGGCGCTAATGGCTCGAAATAGCATCGCCAAACTGCGTATGCGGTCAATGGATGCGCTAATGCAGGCTGGGTTGCCGTGAATTTCATCATTTCGAACCTATCCCCATCCGCATGAAGGAGTGGCACCCATTGCTCTCCGTCGTGGATCGACGCCACGAATGAAAAATGATCCTACCGCTCTTTGTTTAACGAATTGATACTGCACTTTGCAAGATGAAATCGGCCGAGTTCGTTCGAATTCCGTCGAGCGTTCTCGTTACGTCTAAATAATTCCATCGAAAATACGGCAGCGACTGCACGTGGAAGTTGGATCGGCAAGAAGGGCAGAGAGAGGTAAAGTAAAAGAGGGACGAGAAACATGCAAATTTTGTTCGAATTACAAGCACTTGCCGAAGATATTCCGAAACGATAGAGGTCGATCGGGTCCTCGTATGAATATTCCAGGCGGTATCGGGTCTGACTACGAGCGTCCCTAACCACTTTGAATCTCGGTGATAATCGATTGACGCTTCATGGCTGGCGGGACTTGTTTTCTTCTACTCCAGACTCAACGACCAACGTTCGCAATTATTTCTTTGAAACGTATATGAGCTCTTCAGCAACGATATCGATCAACTTCATAAACGTAAAAAAATGTACAATGCGAGAAGAAAGAGATAATCTTGCTACGAAGTTATTTACTTTTTGAAAAATTCAAAGCTGATTGTGTACCTGGCAATAAAATTCATGCGGACTTACTAAAATCGCAGTTGATCAATTTGACTGTTGGAAATCTCGTATAACGCTGACAGTGACAAATACGAGATGCAGAAACAGAGAAGATAGGTATTATTTTAATGGAAATTGACCGTGGTTCATGAAATTCAAATTGGAAAATGATACTATCGGATGGTTATGGGAAGGTAATCGAGGATCCAAGCAGAAGTTTGATCGAAGCATCTTTGAAATTTTTATTATAGGTTATACGTTTATTATAGATGCGTTTTTTATTAACGAATTTAACGAATTTCCTCCTTTTGCGTAAAATTGAAACACGAAGATTAAAAAACGTGAACAGTGTTAAATATTCTGTCGTTTTCAGATTTCGTTAATCTCGCTGGAAATTCTACAAACGAAATATGTCTCTAAACAGAGAGCCACGATTTCAATTCATACCCGAATTAAACTGGCAACGCCTTTCAACTACACTAACGCCAACAAGTAGCACAATAATCCCTTTCCTTTGAGCATCTAGAGCACCTCTGTCCAAGCTAAGCTTCGAAGCTTAGGAACACTAAGCCTCCATTGCGGTCCATTACCATGTGGGATCTGACTAACGCGTTACACGCTATAGATACGTAGTAATGAACGTGTATTAATATCCTCAAGCTCTCTAATTACTAAGATCAATATCAATCGTCAAACTTCTTAACAACAATATCTTCTAGTCGCTTTGACGATTCACTTTCTGCTACTCAAAGAGTCCAGAGAAGAGAAACGAAGTTAACACTTTTCCAGATTATAGCGGACAGCAAGCTTATGTTCTCTTCTTCGATGCTTCTACAACTTCAACAGCCAAGGAACACCATGGTCGCGACTGTTTTAATCGTTCAAGTATCAAACATAGAGATGGATGATGACGTGAAACTTTCGCGAATTCAACCAAACAGACAATAAAACGTCCCTGAACATAATTGCTGATCGAGATTCGTTCAATTTGCTAATGGCTCGTAAAACGTGGATGCTCTTCGACGCGATCATGCGTTTACACCGTTATTAACCCACTTCGTTATTGGTCGATGATGGATTGCCAGGGTAACCGACACGAGGAAGGAACGAGTCATCGGTAGATCCAGGAAGCAAACTGGTTGGGCTCGTAACGAGCCGATACCCAGCAACGATCACGATCATCGTTCTGGCAGGATGATCCCGCGTTTTCAATAGTTCTGTTGAACAATGGTTAGGAGTTACAACGGTGAAACGGTGGCCGACCAGGGTGGATTACAGAGAAAGAAGGTTGAGCGTCGCCGGATCGTGGAAAGAGATTATACGTGTGCACGTGAGAGGAATGGACGGCAACGAGTGCGATTAAAACGAACGTTAAGCGGACCAGGGGAATGCAAATGAAGCCGATTACTCACAGATTTGTTTTGAATTTGTTTACACGGCATAACGGTGACGCTGTTTTATATTCAACGCGGTCGCGGATAGTCGATTTGGGGTTGCTTATTCCTCTTCGCCAGCGTGCACGGGATGACGCGAATATAATGGCCGATTGGAAGTGTTTCGTATTAGTTCGAACGTCCGTGGATTTATATTATTAATTGAAGCGAAAGTTCTGACGCTCGGTCAGCTATGAAAACACGTTCAACGCGGATAAAACTCGATCCTTTGTATCCGCGTTTAAGTAAATATTACTCGTATGGTGTATCAATGGCGATAAGTTTAATTTCAAATTGTTTTCAATCTTCTTATACTGCGCGTTATATGAAAATTTATAATATAACGTACAACTTATATAATACGTACGTAATAATATATATAACGTATACATATATTGTTATATAATTTACCAAATTATTCGTGTCTCCTATTATAATTACGTATGATGCGCTTCTCATTGTACGTATATCGTTATACATTTTTATATGATAAACGATATAGAAACTTGTACAGTTTGTTTATAATATACGTGCAACGTGATCCAGGCTTCGCTTCCTACAAACTGCCTCCACATGAATTGACAATCTCCACATGGATACACTGTGTCAACCGGTTTTCTGTGACATTCACTTCCTACCGTATCCTTCCTCCACTTCCAACTTTCCCCCTCTAAAACCGAGTCACACAACTAAAACTGAATCTACAAACTTGCTGTTGTTGTGTCTGACTAATGACCGTCTGGATCTACTAAGAGTTCATCCTTCTGGTTGACGCATCGCCATAATTTTAGCAACAAGATTGTCATCTACTTGCCAACTATGAGAACTTTTACATATCCCTAATATTATTATACATTGAAACGTCCTATTTCAAACCTATTTCCATTTTTCCGTTTCACATTCCATGGATGATCGTCAAGCAATCCCTATCATTCGCCACATTGTCGCTTCCTGGACCATTCCAGGAAGATTCATTCGACGATACAGGATTAATTCCGCTTCACGGTATCGCACGATGCTCGATCCGTCAGGATAGTGCGCTTTGAAACGTTCACGTGTCCTAACGACGAATTGTTCCAGGCGGTTATTCCCGCCGGTCGTTTTATCTCCGACCGAGGTAAAATCGGATTAATTTAGACGACGCACAGGAAACTGGAGCCGCGTTTGAGAATCGTTCGACCTTGACGAGTTCTACGCCCATTCTCCAACGCGCTGCGTCGCTTGGTGGGAAAACTATCGATCGAACAGAGAAGCGGTAACGAGCTCCAAGTTCTTATCGTTAGCTCGGTAAGAAACGTGGATTCCAGTCAGGTTGGTCTAAGGAATTTTCTTTTAAGTACAACCTATTCTTTTGATTCACAGCTGAATCGTTCCTTTTGTTCGAGTATATTATAAAACGGTAGAGCAATTAACTGTGGGAAGATGTGCGTTTCAATGACCCGCACTTTTACTGAAGATGCAGGTAATTTAACCGCACGCAACAATAACTGCCTCGATGAAATTTATTAAATTGTTGCTTGCTTGTCACCCATTGTGTAACACGCTGCGTGGCATCGCGATACTCTTGTTCTTTCAAAAAAGAACCGCGCATTTGTTGCTTCGTGCTTGTTAATTGACCTTGCTTCTACATTTCTAGTTGTACGCGCAGTTACTAGAAAGTTAGGATAGTAATTTCGTAACAGTAAATTTGGTGGCACGAAATGGACGAGGTTAGGATCATTGAGCGCTCAAGATCTTCGAAAAATAAGGTTCCGTATTTTTTCATTTTCAATCGTAAAATTAAAATTTGACATAACTTTTTTGACATAACGAGAATATTTATGAGATACTCGCTGGGAACGAAATGAGACCTAAATAGGAATTTGTTTCATCTACAAGCTATTATTACAAATGTAACTTTGCTTTATACATCTTATATATCAGGTCGTCAGAAATGTTTCTTTCGTTTTATAAGGAAATAATAGACGCACAATGTTTTTTGTTTTATATTAGTTTATTGAATTATGCACGAACATAATAATAAAAATGGATCATACGTAATTCAATAAAATAATATAAAAGAGAAATAGTTGTTCATCTATTATCACCTTATCAAACGAAAGGAACTTTTCGGACAACCTAACGTCTCGTATATATCTGTTTCACCTCTCAATTTCCCACATATAAATTCTCCTGTATCAAGTAAAATTTCTTATTATCCTAAGCCAACATCTCGACTAATTCTACTTCGATATCGACACCATACAGTGTGTGTATAGTAACAGGATACCATTCTTCGTACACTTTCGACCAATCTATACATAACTCTGCCTTAATAAGAATGTAAACCAGGGAGATGTATTATTACCATAAAAGTTTACACGGTCGACCATCATCCACAGAGACGATCCTCGTGGTGAATATGTTTGTTAGCCTTGAGAGTATGCAAACTCACGTAGAACGGATGAAATCATTCGCACGCGATCCCCAGCCAACTCCAGGGTTCTCTAACTGCACGTTGAAGGAAAAAAGAGAGCTTTACAGCATGCACACAGAGTGCTCGTGTCGTTTTCCGGGAAATTAATTGAAGTACTTCTGATCCGTCGTCCGCCGGTTTATTAATCGACTGGCATTCATTCTCCACGCGATTCATAAGCGCTGCTACAATTCTATCCCCGATGCTCGTTATCGTCCTCGTGGTCTACGCTGAATATTCCGATGGCCAGTTCGCAACCAAATTCGATACGTTTCCAGCGAGCGGGTACGCACTGAATGTGAATATGTTGGCAAATTGAGTTCGCCTGAAAAACCAGGCCTACGAGAACTTGTCAATCGAACACGAAATACCAGTTGATTCCTGACTCCAATTAATTTCGATGACCTAATCTAGCCCGGGGATCGGCTTGATATTATAATTGTTGAAGTTTTCGGATGAAATCTGGTTTCAGGACCTGTCAATATATCTGTGATATGTCTGTCGATGAATTCGTCCCGGAACAGATCACGCGATTAGGCAAATGAATAATCATATTTGGAAAAACAAAGAGCCAATATAAGAAAAACACCGTTGATGATGTATTTATAACTGGCAGAGAGAAAGAACTGCGCGTCAAGCTTTGAACTTGTTTCGTTCCAAATACGCTCTAAATATATCCCTTGCTTAACGATTAATCGACCTTCTGGCATCATTTCGCATTAGAAATTTGTAATTCTAACAGGCTCGGCACAGCTTGATTGCACGTTTCACGTGGTCGATTTCGCGTCTCCGTCCGATACGTGGATATTTTTGATGAATCATCAGTCGATAATATGGAACGTATCCTCCGTGATCAAACGTCGGCGGCCACGAAACAAGCGGAAGAGGAATGCGGCAGACGCATTGATTTTTTTCTACCATTGGCCGAGTCGTAGTTTAAACAGTTCGTGTAAAATTCCTCGACCCGACCATTTGCGAGATTACAAACCAGCGAGGAAGTCGCTGTGCAACACGGCAGAGACGAGGGTGAAATCCAGAAAGCAACGCGACCTCGAAAGTTTTCGCAATGTCGTCGTCGTGTCGGAAGCGAAGTTTCCGTTTGCTCGCCGCGGACGCCTGAGAACCAGCCGAAAAGTTTTATTACGCGCGGCGAAATGCTCGAGAGGAGTCTGTGTCGCGCGATATAACTGCACAGTTTTTATTTTAAACAAATTCGCCGAGCACAAGGTTCTTTTCTGACGCGATTCGCTCTGCGCGACCGACTGTAGAGGATCGACTTTTGTAAATACCTGGTATGCTCCTAACGATAAAAATACACAGTGCCTACAGTATAGTGCCTACAAAAAGTATTATTTCGTAAAATTGTTCTTTTTTTTCCTTACTTTTGAAACTTTCACGATGCTACATGGTACACGTTGTTTTAAAATAAAGTAACACCGAGGGACTTTTTATAACGTTTTTGATCATTAACGCTTAATACACTGAAAGCACCAGGCGCACATTTATTCTGCATACTAACGCGTTCATTGTGTGTATAAGCGAGCAAGGTATCCTTGACAAATTTCTCAAAGTGGGCGTGAATGGACGTTGAATACTTTACCACCAACGGAACGCACCTGGCTGTGAACTACTATTAAATCTTGCCTCATTCACAACAGGTATTATTGAAAATATTAATCCTGGAACCTGTCTGTTCCTTCGAAAGAGCAAATCCTTGGAACGATGTAGGCGATGAAAAACAATTAGCGGAAAGAAATGTCATTTGCCCACACGGATACAGAGGCATCGAAGTTGGCCTGAGAAATATTTTCGCTATTCGCGAAACGTGTACCGAGCAGGCATACGAATTAATCTCTGCAATAACCTATCTTATCTTTGTGAAAATATTTCTGTTACTTGTTGCTTTCCCATACTTGATATAATAATTTTCCCATAATTAAGTTGTCTTTCGACGAATGAAAAATTGCATTCGATGTAAAAACTACCAACGAAGCCGCTTCAATGTTCCAAACGCTTCGTACATCTCCGGTTACCTCTTCCCCCGGTGATTTATATTCGCCCAAGAACGAGATCGGCGTATCTCGGCGAGGCTTTCGATAATGGAAACGAAAAGTTGGAGAGACGTTGATCAGTGCGGTCCAATGGTAGGGGTATCGATACGGCGAAATTCGTCGGTGGATTGGCAAATGAAAGTTTTAGTGGCTCGATAACTCGTGTCCCTCCGCGCCCACTCGATTCGAAGAATACCGTCTAGCCGAACGCAAGGTGAATCGATAAGGGCGTTAAAGCGAAACGTTGCTCGAGAAAGCGATTCGTCGGTCGATACGCAAAGCATCCGTATCGAAAGTGACTTCGGTTGCCTCGTATGCTGCCTGGTCAACGAGAAAATCGTTCTACGCGAGCAGACGAATAGAAGCATTGTATAAAACAGATCGCTGCGTCGACAATTCCGTTTGGAGGACCATCTATTTCCCTTGGCAAAGAGTTTCCAACTAAACGCGATAGTATTACGTTAACTAAAAACGCTACAGTTTCTGTGACATAGATTGTTATAACATAAATGAGACGTTAATAGCAGAAGCGAACTCTGATACTTGACAAAATGAATAATTCACTGTCTAAAATAGATGCAAAAATATTCGTTATGAGATCGACGTTATTTATATAATCGAGATTTGATTTGGATAAAATGAACGATTAATGCAACGTGTTCAAAAAGTAAATTGTTCAATCGAAAAGTCAAATTTCGAAAACTGTCTTTTAGTTCACCTTTTGACCTGGATAACTAAAATATAAAACATGTGTACAAAATTTTCGTTTATTATTACGGGAAAGCTAATTAACAAACAAAATTTTTGCCAGAGAAAAGTTTTCATTGATGACAGGAGTAACGAGGTTTCATATTGTTTGAACTTTTTCATCGACCAAATACCTTTTTCCCTGTGACATTTTGTTCGTCCATTATTTTCTACGGGATAATGAATGAAAATCTTCGTTTTTGTATTTACTTCATATCAGACTCATGTAATTTTTTCATATGTTTTATGTTCATATTATAACATTTTACATCTCGGAAAGTTTAGTACAGATACCAGTACTTTTAATCAAAAATTTAATATTTTTAATTACCTAAATACAATTACGTTTGATTAAAAATTGACTGCCTGGAGTAGTATTCACTTTGAGAAGATTGCCATTATTCCAATCCCTATACGACCTCTCAACGATATTCAGAAATCATGTCTTCGCAGTTTTATCATCGATGTTATGTGATAGTTGGATATTTAGTATACAGGGACACGTAATAACACTAATCGTGGCAACGAACAGTGTGCTATTTGTACTCGCGTCTACGTAGTAAAATTTCCATTATTAATTAATGGAAATTTATGGAAATGAATTGCTCAACTTCCTGTTGTCGCCAACGTCTACGTTTACAAGGATTAAAATCGTAATCGTGAATAACTTCGCTGTTATAGACATAACCAAGTGTTGCCGACTTCTACAGCTTGTTGTGTACGGTACACTGGCTCGCTTCAAGGATTACTATCCCTTTGCGTATAAATTTCGTCATTAGGCAAAGCGTCTTGTACTGTTTGGTTATGTCTGAATAAGTCTTTGGAAAGGAATACTTGAGCTCTTTCATGTATGTTATGCAAAAATAAAAAATGGAAAGAACATTTAAAAATTCAGATTTCTTATCCAACTGACTACGCAATTTATTATAATTGCATTTAATCAACTACTATATAAATGCGGTAATGTAACAAATATTTTTCGTAGCCTCTGTATGTACATACGTATATACGTAGTATCGCGGACATAAGGCCTAGGAGTTAGCGGGTGAACCACATACAATGTCGCGAGAGCCGAGGCGTTTTTAAACCATAAACAATGTCCCGAGAGCCGAGGTGCCGATGGGGTAAATGTGTCATCGGTCCTTCAAATGAATAATTTCATAGAAAAGGTCTACGGCTTTGGCCACGAGCGTTCGCGGAACACGTGCGTAGTGGGTCTACGAAAAGACAGAAAACATGCGAGAGGAGGGCAGTTTCAGTTTGGAAGTCGGAGAGAATAAGTCGAGAAGTGAGAGAGTTGCGTTGTGGATATAGTGCTGCTAGCGTTGTCGAGAGAGTGTGGCCCGCGTGAGAGAGAACGTTGGATCCCTTGTGTCGAGAGTTGTCTAGATCGTAGCGTGTTATTGCGATTAGTTCATATTAAACTACCATCGTTTTTCTGTCTATATTTGTACAATCCATTCATTGTAAATAAATTACAAATATTAGGATATAATAACATTATATTCCATTGAAGATACTACATATACATAAATGTTCGATTGTGTTCCCGGGGAGTCGCGTCTGCAGTCTCAGTGACTCGTCGACGAGAGCCGTAAATTCTCGTCTCGATTAGGATCGGCGTCACGAATCAGCCGAATTTCCTATTTCGATTAAGATGATAAGAATATTTAGATAGAATCTGACACAGGGTTTTAACGTTTAAATATAACTATATTATTTCACAAAGAGCAACTTGCAAGATTCAGTGTAGGGATGAATGTTCAGTGTAAGCTGAGCGGTGTCGTTTTACTGTATCTCTTGAGCGGAGAGCTGAGTGCAAGCGAGGTATCGGTGATGCATGTGGAAAAGATGAAAACTTGAGATGGGCATGTTTAGAACATAGAACAAGCGGATTCACTCTCAACATTGAGTTGCAATTTTCTTTAAGGCAGTAAGGGCAGCGGTCATCGATGCTAATCGGTAGGAAAAACTGGTAGACAAAATGAAAACTGACCGCTTCCAAACTAACGGTCACTCGAAGATACAGGACGTTAACGTTATCGTTAATAAACCGTTATAAACTGTAAATACATCGTTAAAGAATGCATCGTAGACTTAAGGTAAAAGCAAGGATTAACTTTCGACACGGCAGTAACGTCTTCTTGAAAATTATTGCTGATCCGAGAGGACATGTTAAGCAAAGCGTAGACAGGGAAATAAAATTGGAAAAAGATGTATGCGGGTGCCTTAGAATATTAGAAACTTCTATTCTCGAAGGGTTGTTGTGTATGAAGAAATGGACGAATGTGTAATGACTAGGTCGCTGTACGGAACTGTAGTATCGTGAAAAAAGGCCTAAGTAGAGATCGATCAAATCATAAAAACACTGTCGTCTGCCCTTCAATTGTTAGTTTACATCGAAGAAAGCCTATGTGACTAAGGTCGTCTAGTTCTTGCGGAGCATGAGCGTAGTGAGATTAGAAAAAAAAAAAAAAGGAAACGAACGCTAGAGGAGAAGGACGATTTTGGGTTCAAGGAGCGTTGACCGAGAGGTCAGAGTGTGCGAATCGAGAAGTGAGTGTGAATCGAGAGTCAGTGTTAGTCTAGAAGTCGAGGAGTAGAGTTGTTAGCGTTGTTGAGAGACAGAGTTGTTAGCGTTGTTGAGAGACAGATTTGTTAGCGTTGTCGAGTTGCGAGAGTTGTTAGCGTTGTTGAAAGATAGAGTTGTTAGCGTTGTCGAGTTGCGAGAGTTGTTTGAGATAGAGTGTGATTTTTGTATTTAGTTCCAGTTAAGCAACCATCGTTTTCTGTCTAATTAACATCTGTATAGTCAATTTATTGTAAATAAATTGTAAATAGTCGGGGAAAAATTTATATCTAAATTTACTCGATACTACAGAACAATATATTTCTAATGAATAACTCTGAAGAATTTCTGAAAGACTCCTATAAGATTTACCACCTTCTATCACCATAAACAATCATAAATTCTACAATAAATTTTGAAAGAGCAATGACTTTGTAATATCACCACTTTTCTTTACATTTCGATATATGCAGTTGATAAGTGAAGCTTCTCAGCGGTTCATACGTAGTCACTCGATCAACGACACACTGGAGTCCATCGCATAAACTCTCGTGTTACATCCAGAACGAACACCTTCGGTGTCAAGAACACGCCAACGTGGAGGATAGGGGAACGAGAGACACTCAGTGTACCCGGTGATTAGACGAACGGAGCTCTCTCGCACTTCACGGGAGAACAGTGACGTTTTGTCGCGCTTATCACCCAACCAGCACGTGTAGACACGTGTGTGCATGACGCTGATAAGGGCCACGCTACGCGACCATCGTCGAGCGACAACGATTTGGTTCGCTCGTGTGCGAACGTAATCTCGAGTCCCTGCTCGATCGTAGGCAAGCGTGACTGTCTCATCAATGCGGGTCGCCTTTATCATCAATTCACGCCGATTAATGTTTCTTCCCTGGTAGTAAAAATGTATAGCATCTTGAAGAAATACAATTTTCTTTCGTAATCCGTCTATAGAATTTTAAAAGTGAATTTTACAGAAAGAATTTCAATGGGTCGTTGGTAACTTGAATTTGATCTCACCTCTTATTGGTTCTTCTAGGCTTTTGTACGGACATGGCACTACATTGTTACACAGAAGCAACAATAAGAAAAAGAAGAAGAAAAAATGGAAGCTTTGGCTTTTACAAAAGTTGCTCAACTTGTTAGCTGTTTTTAAACGATTTCATCTTTAAAGCTGGCAAGTTTTCATTTTCAATCATGTTATATTAACATTTTTCTGTTTAATCATATGTAACATTAACAGTAATTAAGTAACATCAAAGTGAAGAAATCAAGAAAAATGTACTTGTCGTATCTCCTACAATCTTCAATATGTATGGTTATCGAAAGTTTTTAAAATTTAAAGTATTTACTTTTCTAAGTTTTCCAACTGTGAATAGCAATTTCGATTATTTAAAGTCGCTACACGTCTTTTTTAATGGGCGACGTCACTATAGGGAGCCAGAGCGTCACACCTATGCAAACTGCAACGTCGAAGGAAGTGCATCAAGAGTGAAGGGCCGTGTTCGCGTCAAGTGGCACGATGCACTCTCAGGAACCGCAAATTACGTTATTGCCGGGCACACGAGCGAGTAGCGGCGGTAATCGATAGAGAGTAACGACGGTATATTACGTTGGTCTGCGTCACATTTTTCAACGATCCACGTGCACCAGCATCGTAAATGTTCTCCTCATTCGTAAAGTAAAAAACTCCGAAATATACGGCACGATATTGGAATTTTTTATCAATTGCATACTGTGCGAGCGTATAAATAGAATTTCTAGAGAGGGTTTCCGAAGGAGATACAGCGTCTATTTCCTCAGCAGAATATTACGAAAAATGTTATTTAATTAGCAATAAATTTCGGCAACTTCAAACCAGATACTGCACCACAGGTTCACGAAATTATTCGAATATTCGTAGATACAGCTTATAAATATATTATGTGCGTCGTATGAAACATTTTGAAATTTCATTAGCACTGTTGTGAGACTCGATTATCGTTATTATATTATTTAAATTTAAAACAATTCTGAAAATACGTATAGAAATTAGAAGATATTTAGTACAAGTATATATTTCGCAGATACCGCGAAGGTATTAAAGCAATCAGGTATACATTATATTAATAAACCTGAATATTCTGAAAGATTGTATTTAGGATTTACTATATATGTTTCAACTTAATTTTCACAAAATATGTATACGTGCGATAAATATCTTGTATCGTGTTAAAACAATCTGAAAATGTATTCCATGTACGATAGACAAAATTTACAGGTTGTTTTCAAATTCAACCAATATAATCGCGATACTCGTGTCTCGTAATAATAGTAACGAAATTTCAAAATGTTTTCTGTAACGCGTACAGTATGGACATACAAGTTTTCTATGGTAAACGTTGAAATAGTTTCACGAGCCAGCGTACGATCTGTCGTTTCACGATGCAGCGAGTGAAACGAACGAATATCGATTCTTCGGTGAATTCAACCGGAGCACGGGGAGAGAGGTTGCTTTAGTGCTTCTTTTGGTAAGGTCCCTGCGATGCAACCTTGACACCATAGAGAACTGGAGCAGCTACGAAAGCTATGGAATTATCTCGTGACCATCCCGTTACGCTGCATTTCATTCTCCCCTTGAACAATCTCTCTCGACCTATGGATTTTTCATTCGGCTATAGTAGCCTTCGATTTTCCAGAGAAATCGATAAACGTACTATATCCATAGAGAAGCAGTTCTGCGGAACGCGATAATATATCGTCGATTTTTCGCCCGAGTTTCTGTTTCGACTGTTTTATCTCTCTCTCTCTCTTTCTCTCTCTCGTCTCCTGCTTTCTGTCGCTCGATGATTTATTTTACCGCTTTGTCCTACATTTCTCCCCGTAGTCTTTCGAACGAGAGCGAACAGCTTGAATATACATCGTTTCACTCTCCGTTTCGATACGTATTTTTTTCTTTTTTTTTTTTTTTGTCTCTCCGATCGCGTTTCTTCCCGAGACTATCGGTTTTCCATTTAAGCTCAGATAGAACGGAGTAATTGCTGAAAAACGAGGAAAATGCGGCCGTTCAAAGCGGTGACTTTTAAAATGGTCAAGCTCGTCTGGGAAATTTGTTGCATCTCGAGAGCGATATATTCGTGCTTTATTGAGGTAGAAATTATTGAGACATCATTTTTTTTTTTTTTAGTAATAGGCTGTGCGTATTTATTTATGCAAACCTGAAGTGTAAATATAGATAGAACATGCATATGAACCTAAAGGTAAAAAATATATAGCAAAGCTGATCTTTCGTATATCTTTGCTCGTGAAAAATGTTGATTATTATAATGTCAAAGATATCCTTAGTTGCTTAGAAAATTTCATAAATATCATTCTTCGTAAAATATCATCCTTCAATATCAATTTCTTTCAGAAGAATTGTACTGTCTTTGAATGCAGGAAACTGTCTCTTTTCCAACTATCTTAACGACTAATTTTTTGTGTTATTTATACAGTATTATTGAACAACGTTAATGACGAAGAAGGAAGGGATGAAAGAAGTACGATCGTTTGAAGTTTTACATTGAAAGTTCTGTCAGAAAGAGAAACTTTCGCTGCGTTAACAGTGTCGCGATCTTGTCATTATCGATTCGATTGAAACAAGGCAACACTGAATACAAAGTAGAAGATTTTGTTCAATGGAAGCCAGAATGGATAAGGTTGTACCACATTAACGTTGAATGTTGCAATAGGCTACGCTTTCTAAGCAAATTTCCGCTACTCAAGTGGAAAAAGGACTTGCAGATATAAGAAAAACTTGACTTATGTAGGACAACGTAAAGTCAGCAGAATATTTAATATATGAAAGTTTCCCAACAAAGAAAAACAACATGGTACAACGAATCTTATCCAAGTTCATCTCTATCGATGTAGCAAATTTCTGCCACTGAAGAGAGGAATGATTTTTCAATTATAAGAAGAACTTTGTGCTGCATAAAGTTAATAGGGTATTGAAATTAGCGTCCAAGATGAGATGAAGTAGATATTACTTCGTAGCAACGAAGATCGATACGCAATAATTAATAGTTTTGTCAAAGATATATTGCCTCATTTTTGTCACCGCAGCAAATATCAATATGACGGAAAAATCACGCTTCACAAACATCAAAAAATTACAAGAATTCCTAGGAAACACAGGTGGTTGAGCGAATTTATCAGTTTATCGTCCGTTCGCTAGAGGTGTAATACAGCCCGAAAATTTAATTTGAAAGTCAATCATGACACAATATAATAAAAATTAACTCTAAAACTCGATTGGCAATTCATCAGGAAAAATTTGCGATCGAATTTCAGAAACGTTTTCAATCTTTTCACGCTCTATGTTGCAACAATAATATTGTACGCGGTAATTAGAAAATAATTCAATACCGAACGCGTTAATGTAAGTTTGTTTAGCTAAAGAATTTACGATATTGAAACGGTTTCGTATATTACAACCTAATAAATCAATAATTAATCGCGAGGTCCGCCATCTATTTCCGTCTTTCGTCCTTTCCACGTCTCCATTTCCCATCGGGGATAGAAAAGAGCCAGAGGCTGGTTTTTCTATTCGAGGAAGCAGAGAAGCACGTTCATTTCGCAGCGAAAAGAGACGGGAATTTCGAAGGTGCACACGTGAAAAGGCTAATATCGGGCAGATTTCGATTCGAGCAGCGACTCTCTTCTATAAAACCTATACTTCATTCGACGAGCGTCGTGCATCAACACGTGGGTGCTTATCGGCGTCGAGCCGGCCGCTATCGGCGGTCTTGGAATAGCGAAATGAAGTCGCACGCTCGGCCAGGGTCGCTCTCATAACACCGACCAAATGTAATTCCCGTTATTGCACCGGATCTCCATGGAATTCTCCGGATTCTTTCCGTCGCGATGCGACTTCCGGTCGGTTTCTATCATTAACCGTCCTGAGAACGCCGATATTCGCATGCGGACCGTTTCAAAAATATTCCTACGCTATGAAATTCTGAATTATATCGTTGTACTCTCTAGATAAATATTTTATTTGTTTCTTTATCGCTGGCTCTTGCGAAATAATTCTCCATTATCCGATATTTCATTCAAATTGAGAAAACCATGTGCCATCAGCTTAAGTAAAACAGTAAAAGTACTCGTCTCTCGTTAGAGTGAAAAACTTGCGAATAATTATATCCGTTAGCGACAATAGCAACATTTACCAATTTGTTGATGTCTTAAAATAACGCAACTAATTTGTCTACTATTAAAGAACGCGGAGGATCTTGTCGATGAAAATTATCATTTTTCGAGACTCTATGAATCAAAACAATACTATCTTGCGTAGTCGTGCGATCTTTTCGATATTAATATATCAACATTTCATACTACTGTCAACTAGAAACTTTCTCAAGCTAAATATTCATCACGTATTAATTTTTTTTTTTTTTTGTCGCATAAGAAATAACCAACTCTCTCGTCAAAGACGTGGTTGTATTTCATCGTAAAGGAGCACAAGCATCGTGCGCCCATTACGGTGTCATTGCTCGCGGGCAATTAAACTTAATAATCGAAGCAGAGAAGCGTACGGAGGGGACGCGCGAATCGCATGAATACTCTGTGCAACAGACGCATGTGAAAAGAAGGAACAGTAGAACGATGAGAGAAGAAAATAGATCTGGCCTCATACGGTGAAAGCAGCTGTGTAAACGCAATCGTTAATGCTATGCGAATTGCTCGTAAAATCAAGTATCGCCACGGTTACCGATCTCACCTGAGACTGCCACTTCCGCCGCGAACAAGTTCCAAAGGAGTTTCGAAACTCTATACCCGCCTATACAGCAGCATTCTCGGCTGTCGAGTCGCGTGTATGCACACAAGAGTTGAGAGAAAGAGAGAGGGGCACCATCGCCCTGAATTCTCGTTTCGCGCGTTCCCATTTTACGAACCTGCATTGCAACGAAACAGGGGGACGTTGTCGATGAAGAAGACGAAAAATAAGGAAAAATGGAATTTCTGTGGCAACAATTTCTAGAAATTTTCTACGGTCGACTGTTGTCAACCATTTCAAGACCGATTTTCTTCGAAGGGTAGTCGTAGTAATATGTATATATATAAGTGTTGTTGGTAATTTATTCAAATTAAAAAAAAAAAAGTATTAGATTGATCGGGAAATTTGTAGCAGTTTTGTCAGTATATCGCATATCTAATGAGACTTAGAGAGAGTCATTTGTTATATACTGGAATATTTATTTGCGGTTGAATATGTAATGCATCGGTTAAGTAAAGAAATGTGGTATTGATCGGTAGGATGAGTATCGTGTTTCAAACAGAAAAGAAAACCGTATATATCTCAGTAAGAAATAACAAATGTCGATTACTCATAAGGAATTTATCCTATTTTATTCATATAATCAATCACATTTTTCTGAATGCCCGGATGCCTGAACGCTGTCAGAAAAGTTATAAGAATCTAACAATCTTTTTAAAAGTTACTTTTAAAGGATATCGTTCCATTAGTCTCGAAAGAGTTAAACGAGTTCCTTGTCGAATGCTTTGACTTCCAATGTATTTTGTAGTTGATTGAATTTAATAGGAAGAATTCATAGGTCAGAGAGAATCGTTTTAACGAAGGATCAAGAAGGTTCACGTAGCAGAAACGAGTTCTCTAAGCGAGAGACGATTAATCATCGATATAATTTCCCTTTTCTTACGTGCAATTTCCCGTGATTCTCTCCCGAGAGTTTTAATTCTTCCGACGAACAGCGAATGTAGCAGTTGTTCGACGAACATCGTTTTATCCGAAGTTAATATTTCAAGCATCTTCTGGTAGATGTAATGGCCATGCCATCTTGTTCTCGCATCATAGCGCACGCTATCTAACGATCGAAAGAAAGGAAGAACAATCTTCATGAAACTAAACTTCTGCTCCGCCGCTCCACATAAAAACTAGCTGGAAAGTTCGCTGGTAAGAACAAAGTTGAGAAGTGCTAAAGTAACGAAGTGAGAATGTTGATCGAGTGCACAAGAGACACGAATATTGTTCGCTACCTATTATGCTATATACAGGTATCTCGCAACATTCTTAATAATTATAATGGAAACTACGTTAATATATTTGTTAATATATATTTTTCATTTAATATATTTGTCCAATAATGATTAACAGGTCGTTTTTATGCAAATTCGTGTTTTTATGAATAACAACCAATGGAGAAGAATTTAAATAAAATTGCATCTACCAAATATCGTAACAAATAGTCCACTTTGTATATTTTTTATCTTAATTAATCGAATTATTAATTTTCATTCGCTCGTCACTTTTCTAACGTGATTTTTCCCTTGGTAACAAATTAATTCGACGGTAAGAAATTAATTTGACGAAGGGATAAGAAGTGGAATTTGAATATTCTTTTACTAAAAATAGAGAGAGTCGTTATTTATCAGAAACATTATTCGCAACGTTCATAAATAATAAGTAGCGTGCAGAGCATACTGTTTCTCATTTGTCGTAACGTGTCAAGTTGATTAGAGTATTGCACGAACGTAATGCAATCGAAGATTTTAAAATCCTATAAAACGAATATTATTATCGATCGCTAACGTTATCAATATTTTTTTACAAGAAATTTGTTTGCAAAATTATTTTTCCCCTGAAAAAGTTAATCGACAGAGCAACGCGCGAGTGAATCTTCTGTTTGTGATCTTTACGTGATGGAATGTTCAATCATTCGATGCAGCAAAATCAGTCGTTCTTCAAGCGTTAAATCTTCAAATAGCGAAATCTTCAAATTATAGAATCTTTAAATAATAAAATTTTTAAGTTATCGAATCTTCGAATCATCGTGTTTACAACTACTTCCAAAGAATTACGTTACCTTCGTTTCATTCTATGAATCCAGTAGAAACTCGTTCAGAGCAGTAACACTGTCTGTAATTGGTAGGAGGGAACTGAATTAAACCTCGGACGATTTTCTCCAGGCCTCAAACTCGATCGTTCCACCCCAGGAATAAAAAGCTGGATTTTGATTGCACAGAGCGGATCGTCGAGTTGGAAAACCGCTAATTTTACCTCGGTGCCGACACAGAGAGGACGAGCGTAAATTATGAATCGATTACGAAGTCGACATTGACTTGCAACGTATCGTTCGCGAGGCTGTACCTTTCACGGTCCCGCGTGTGCCCGCGCGCGAGCAGCTGCGTCGCTCGTACAGGATGCAACAGCTTGCACACGCCGCACCACTCGTTATGTCGCGCCTATGGCCACGCGGCTGCCTGATCGATACCACTTCTGCTTGTTCCACGACCAAGCTAAAGCGTTTTCGAGCGTGCTGTTACGTTTCGATGACCTTTACCTTGTTCTTTGATATCCTTTTTTAGAATTTTCTGGCGCTGAGTAGGCGGGGCCAGATCTTGCAGGGGCATAATTTTATGGAAATGTCAAATTTCTGGCAATGTGCGAGATTTCAGATTTGTTATATTTCTATGAGATTAGAGGTTTATTATACCTAGTAAAATCCCTATAATTTTTAGAATTAAGAATTAATACTCCAAGATCTGGGATTAGGAATTTTTTAATATTTGCGAACGAGGTAATTCCAAACAGTGCATTAATTAATCTTATGGAAATTGGAAATTTCTAATGAGAATAATAATCGTCATAAAAGAAAAAAGATTCGATGGAACAGAGATTTGGTAGATGATTTACGAAATCGAATTTCTGAATATTTGCGAATGGAATACCAGGTGATACTATGGTATAATCTAAAAAAAAAATGTGAATTTCTAGTGAGAATGACGATTGGAGTAAAACGCAAGAAATTCTAATTGCTAGTAGATTATCAGAACCTAAGACGACTCGATCAGTCAGAAAACTGGTCTTCGATACTTACGAAAGTACGAAATTACTCAAAGAAACCTGCATTTCAACGATCATCACCCTCTTTACGATTCAATCCAATCTGTTATCGCTCAAACAGTTTCGAAATCCCATCGATCGTATCAGAAGAATCCTCTCAACTCTAAACGCATCAAAAGCGAAAGGAAAAACGGTGCACTCGCGGCACGATCTTACGTCGAAACGAACAACTTCACCGGTAAAGAGCATCCCCAACGAGGGTTGAATCGTCGACGCAACGCGAACAAACGCAGAGAACGACGAAGAGAAGGAAGCGGCCGCGCAGCCGGTAAGAACGTGCTTTCTCGCCAGACTGGCAGCTTCGCACCGCTTAAGCCGGCTTCCAGCCCGATACCTCGAAACGAAGTTTCCGCGAAAAAGATGGATTTACGCCGGGAATTCTTCCCCGACTATTTTCCGGGGTCGGGCGCCCTTCTCTCTCTCTCTCTCTTCCTTTCGTTTAGACTCCCGAGCTCGAGGATAGAGAGATTCGTTCGTGTCGTCGCTCACGGTCGCCGGTGGAATCAGCGGGACAAGATATTCCGGGATTTCGCGTTCATCTTCAGCGACTTTGCGCTCCCTTTTTCGTCCTATGGGGGTGCTGGTTACTTTGATTACCGCTTTATACGAACTGTCACGTGAAATACGGACACCGATTTGCATAAACATGTGAAAGCAAGTCAGAGATCATAGATCGACAAAGGATAAACCGCCTCTTCCGCGCGTTTCAATCGCGGCTACGCAACATAACCGAATAGAAAGCTGTCATACTCTACTTGTATAGACGTTAAACAATGTAATGAAGAAGAAGGAAAGCGGAAATGGTCTGTGAACCTGGAAGAATATAAAGAGAAGGCAAGGCCGCGGCTGAAAACGAACCGAGAGTAGATGTTTGGTTTGCTACAAGTTAGAACAATTACCGTTAGAAGGATAAGATGAATATATCGAACTTTTAAAAACTCTGATTTGAGTTGGTTTATGATTTTTACAACAAGAATCGTCTAAGAATAGGTTGAACGTATGGGATTCTTAAAAACTCGAATTTATCCAGATTCATGATTTTCTAATCATACGATGCATACGATTTATCTCTATCCCATACACGTAGGTTTTGCCGAAAATGTCTGGATATTCGTTCGACGAGTTATTCCTCCTTTGACAGAGATTTTACGAGGATCGAAGGTGATCAAACGAAGCTGCGTTGCGCGTTTGCATAGATACCGAATATCCTCTCGCTTTCCACGCTGCAATCCTCCTCGTTGTTTTAACGTCGTTATTTCGCCTTTGGACACGGCAAAGGAACAACAGAGGAGTTTCACGATTACTTCGTAGTGTACGTAGGTGCGCCGTAATTTCGAGTAATTTCATTTCGCTGGAGAGACACCGGCTGGCCTGATTACGGGTTGACAGAGAGACCGACCGCGGACACTAAGGGCTGATGCGACGAAGCTACGGTTCGCTGTCGGTATTTCCGTCGAAAAATGCCAGTTACTTCGAGATTGCAGTCTCGCAACGCTGAGCATATCGTGACCGGCATTACTGTTATTATTTGCCTCATCGACAGACGAGAGGTGAAATCGACCAGAGACGATCCTTGCTCGTTCAACGACTCTTGTTCGCGTGCGAGGACGTGGAACGTTGGTTTCTTAAAGCGAAGAATCATGGTCAGATCGATTAGGATATAAACTTCGGTTCAATGTTTCGTGAATTTCTTGCGAGAATTCGTAGAATCGTGGAACGGAAGGTGAGAAGTTGAAGAGATGTCTCAAGTGTCTGCACTTAGGGCAGCTCGAGAACAGCACGTAATTTGCGGGTAGATTCGAGAAATATTTCTAAATAGCTAATTGCGCGGCAATGTAGAAGGTATTGAGAACTTCATTTGTATAAAACTTAAATGTTAGAATTACGTGTTTTTAAATTTGCAATTATGAAAGAAAGCGTATGGCGCGGTATAATTAATACGTTGACTTTATGCTGGAAGAAAAGTGCAAACGATAAAACCTTCAGTTTAAAGATATTGCGGCTAAAATTAAACTTTGATAGCAAAATTTGAATGCTACTAAAAGGTTTAAACATGTTACTGCGTATTAAAAGTTTAAACATTCGTTATAAAAATATAGTTTCGTTGTTAAAAAAAAAAAAAAAGAAGGTAAACGTATACTTGTACTATCTTGCCATTGAGTCCTGTACGAATTATTTATTTTCTATATATTAAAATTATTATAATCATTTATTTATAGGCGACATTGTATAAAAATAATTACTGATTAACCAATTGCTTCCCATTCGATTCATTTCCAATCAACCTCCTATATTTCTCCCGGACAAACATATTGACAAACTTGCTATAGAAACATTATAACTACGACGTACACCACTCCAATTACAGGGAACGCCTGGCGAGCTCCGAAACGATATCAAACAAACGCCCGTCTGCCCATAATTTTAGAGATACCGCGTGGTCTCGTGGGCGTATCGTCGCAAATTTCACAGGCATTAGCGTTATAAGATTGCATACCTACGTACGCTATTTCTATTATTATCAATTGAAATGACTTCAATCAAAATGAAATGAATTCAGAAGCTGTTAGTAAATCGTTAAGTTACACACTTTTTAAGGCACTGAACCGCGTTTCTAGCTGATGAAATTGGAAAAGTCAGAAAGATACAGTTAATCAATTTCGCGTCTCAGTTGTTCGTATAACTTCACCTAAAAGATGAGAAACGTTAAATGGAAAATTCTTCAACGAAAGATAGCAGTGTATTAATCAAATCCGAATCTACAACCGCGCCGATCCTCTACATCGTCCTGAGACACGATACACGTATTTCCCATCGACAATAAATTTCATTAAGATAGAAATAGCGGAATCGTTTGATAGATAAGAGTCGATGGTCGTCGATATCGCGACCAAGCCTTTGACATTAGCTACCAGTCCCTCAGAAATCCGGTCGAACGTGATCTGGAACGTGAACAAAAGAGGAGCGGTCGAGTCTTTCGACTTCTTGCTCGGCGACGATCGAGCGCTGTCAGCGACCGACGACGATCTTCGTACGATCGAGAAAGACCTTCTGGGAATACCGGTTCCGCAACGACAGCCGAAACAGCTCTGTTTTTTGCTGGCAAAGAAAAAATGAATTTTCTGCTTGCGACATCGCGCCCAGGCGAGGAATCGAAGCGGAGAAAGTTGACTCGTCGCGAATTTTACATTGTTCTTGGCTGCAACGTTAATTCACAGCTTCTGTTCTCGTTTTTGTTCCCTAGCAAGCGTTATTAGGCGAAGTGACTGGCTTTGGCAGCTGATAACAAGGCTGTCGTTAATAATGGAGAACGCGTTAATGTATCTTTTGATTATACAAGTTGCGAGCCAGTTGAAAATTGAGGATATGGAACGGAAGTTTCCCTCGCAATTATTGCCAGAGAATTGTTTGACGCGTCGACACTAAGTTAACGTGCTTTAATGTAACGCGATCTTTCTTTTCTAGAAAGGCTAAGATTCGTTAACGTAGGTCCCGTGTACCGTATATTTACGCGAGTTGCAACTCGGAGCTATCGGAAAAGCAAATAGAAATTTCAAACAAAAGAGAAAATATTTCACTTGAAAATTTTCCATGAGAATAGAAATATTCTGCTTTTATATTTTTAAAAGTGAAAATGCGATATGCAAACCCTCTTATACCCGGTTGTAGCGCGAATTCACCCTGTTTTTATGCATATATTACGTATATTGTAGTAAATACAGAGACAGGATGAATTTATAACACATGAAATATATTAAACAGGATGAATCACAATATACGTGTTCCTTATATTTTATCAAACTCAGGGTTTGGTACCCATACTTACAAATAAAATAATTCCTAAAGATTCTGATAATTTCCTAATAATTTTCCACGCTCATTTAATCTTTCCCAAATACTGTACTGCTTCTACGTAAAGATACAAATAATTCAATTCAAACCAAGTAACAAAGTTTCAAATAGGATAATTAAAATTATTCTTTACAACTAACGAATGAAATTTTCTCGGTCCAGCGCTACACGTTTCTCACAAACACGAAAACACAGGACGCTGAAACGGGTTTTTTCTCTTTTCTGTTCATTAACCGTTCGCTGACAATTTGTTTCTTTTCACAGATATTAGGTTATCAACGTTACACGCTGACGAACGTAGGAGACGACGCGAGCCGTTTTTCTGCTGGTATGTCCAGCGACGCGTTAATCTCGCGATAAATACGCGGTAGATAATAGCCGCTGCTGCAACCGCTAATCAATGCAAAAAATACACGCGTTCCTATTTATTATTCACGGCGATCGGCTTCGACGAGCGAGTCGCTCGTACTTAGTCGATCGAGCAACGCGAAGACGAAGCCTCGAACGTTTACGATGCCGTTGGAAAACGCTTCAACGAGGAGGACGTATCGATAAATCGCGGTTTGTTATGAATACAACGTCCTTTCCTGCGCGAGAAGAGATAAACGCATTATACGGAACGAACAGCGTGTATTTTCCGATCGGAGAATCGTCAGAATACGTCGTTATTAATCGTTTAACGCGAACGAGCAGATTCAAGCTGGAACAAGGCAATTATACCGCTCGATGATTCATAGGAAATCACGGCAGAGAAGGAATAGTCTCGAATCAACCGCTAAATTCGAATTCGATCGGCTTTTAACGAGAAAATAAGCTTCTGAACGAATATGAAAAGAGTCGAGTCCGATAATCCTCGAAACTAGTTTCTCAACAACGTACGGTATTTTAAGACCCGAAAGAGTCATCGTCCATTGTATAGACTAACAAAAAAAAGTAACATACTTTTTAACAAAAATAAAAAATTCTACAAATTACAAGATAGCGGTGTATAGTAGTATACATAGTAGTACATGTAGTAGTAATAGCGGCCGAATAGTATCGATTCGAATAGTTGTTCTTAAAAAACTCAATTATGCGCATTTAACGGTCGGCTATTTGTGAACGCATGTGTTCAGAGCAATCGTCATATTGTAATCTCTTTTATCGCGAAGTTTGCACGTTAATCTACAAAATTCGTAACACACGAAACAATTTACTAGAAATGTTAGGTTTTAAAGAAGGAAGGGCATCGTCCGGGAAATGATATTCTTTAAGACGACGAAGATTACCGACTTCCATATACCCATTATCGTGGTTACATAATTTTTACAGGTAATTAACGTTCTAATTACGAATTATTGAGAATTTAGAAACCTAAATTTCTAAAAATATCACATGATAGAAACTGAACGTTATATAACCTTTCCTTGGCTTCACAGTCGTTTGAAAACACGGTATGACGCATCTAGGCTCGCGAAATGTTTTTCCAAGAATTATGGGAGTAGAAAAAAGAAAAGAAGCATAGGCAAAAGAAAGAAACAGGCGGGATATGCTCGAGGTTTGTAAATATCGACGCCTCGACGAACAACGTTTGATAAACACACGACGACACGTTCCATTCGTTGGACAAAGGAACAGCTCCGACTGAATATAGTCGGCTGGATCCGTCTTGGCTACAATTGATTAAAGCAGATTGATTTCCACGAGGCGCCACAGGTTTCCAGGAACGTTAAGAGTCGCGTCAAGATCGAGACCATGGAAACGTGGGACGAGACGGTCACGAGACCAACGATCGACGATATTCTCGAAATCGAGAGATCATCGTGCCGAGGTCACCAAGGTCCGCGCGAAAACAGGAAAAAAACCTAACCAGCCGCGGACCGGCTGTTTATTCATGCACCTACACGCTCGCCACACTGCACTCGAATACGAATGAACCTGTGTCTAAATGTTATTCGAGATACTTTCAGATTTTGTCCGGCAGATATTGAGAGAAACGAATATACTGTTCTCTGCTTGTCCACGACTTATTAAACAATTGCCTTGACGCACGCTTTTGCGGCGTTTCATAATTTTCCCCTCGTGTTACGAACACTATGTTCCGCGAGGCACGATACGATCAATTCCAATTCACTTCTAAACAGTAAACTCATTTATTAAAGTTAACGAGACAAACGTAACAGGAATACTTCTCGACCGTTCGAACGAACAACAAAGTCATAAACGCACACAAACGTACGCGCGCGAAAAGGAATTTCATAAAGGAAAAAAGCACGCATAAAAGAATTTAACGTAATAAAATAAAAAATATTTGACTCACCGAAGAAGCTCCCCTCCGCACAAGGTTCCCCACGATCCCGTGTCCAGCTCCAAGAGTTGGTCCCCCGACGACACAGATCACACGTTCGTTCAACGCTCACCACCACCGGTCACTGCCTAATCCACACAACTGGCAACAACCAAATTACCGAAGGAATCGATCGATGACGAATCAACAGAGGATGTACAATCAACAATAACGCAAATTGTAACAACAAACAATAACACCGTCACGAGAGTCGCGAAAGGTGGCTCCGAGAACGAAACGTGTAGTAATCAATTTCAGTTATCGTGTTCAATTTGTTAAGCGTATTTATACATACACACACACCGCGAGGGTGGAAACGGGTAGAGAAATAGAAAGGGGGGGTTGGCGAACGCGGGGGTGAACACGGTCGATGAACGTGAACACACGGTCCCCTCGACGAAGACGACGAGTCTCGGGGGTACACGATACGACACGGCCGATCGTTGGGTCGCGAGTCGAGAAACTGCGTGTCCGAGTGGCACTGTGGCTCGCGCGATTCTGCCGTCGGTGGCTCGAGTCGACCTTAAAGGCCGTTCCGCAAGCGCTGCGTCGCGACGCGCGCAACATCGCTCCCGCTCTCGATGGAACACACAGTGTGCCCCCTTATCGCTGCCCAAACATTCCCGTTGCTTTTCCTCGCCTTTTCTACCTGCCCTTTCCACCACCGGCGTCACCACCGCGGATGCGGCTTGTTTTCATGCCAAGCTTTTGTCGCTTTCCGAACCGGAGGGATGCTTTTCAAAGGACGTGAATTCGAATCGCGGTGGAATAAGTTGACGCCTTCCTTTTTTTTTCTTTTTTTTGTCGCTTTTTACCGGTGTAGCCAGGTCGAATTTTTGTGCAAGTATATATGAGTGAGTTGGTGGAAAATTTCGCGAATAGATCGATACGGGAATCGAAGGTTCGAAAGGAGCTTCTCGTGGAACGATCGAGCGATCGGAATTGGAAATATTAAGATGTTCTTGATAGCTTAGGGTGAAGGCGGATTAGTCTTGGCGTTTTTAATCCGAGGTAAAAGTTTAAGAAAATTTGCAACGCTTGATGGGTTGATATGAACATAAAATCGAAGCTTCGTATAGGTTTGCGAAGGTAAGCTTAGATTCGAAGCTTTTACATTTTCTCTTCTTTTTTCTTTCTTCAGTTATTTGTCTCGATATTTGTAATTTCTTTTCATAGAGTTCTTCCAGAGTAGAAGTACAGAGGAAATTGCGAATGAGTTGATACGGGAACCGAAGATTGGAGAGGATCCTTTCGTGGAATGTCCGAGAGATCGGAATTAGAAGTTTTAGGATGTTCTTGATAGTTTTGGGAGAAGGTGGATTGATCTTCGTGTTTTTCATTTCTTTTTATATCTACTCTTCTCAGGGTCGGTGTTTGAGGATAAAAGTCTAGAGGATTTTACGAACAAGTTGATGTAGAGTTGGAATCGTTAGTTTGATAGATCCTTTCGGATACAAGTTAGTAGTTTTGATATCTTTAATCCACTTTTAGCGTTCACGGGATGAGAAAGATTTGATAGATCATTTTCAAAGAAATATTTGAACGATACTGGAGTGGAAACTTTCGTAACTGTACTTTTTATGTGGATTGTGATGTTTTTAGTTCCCTTTTGCAATCGTTTCAAGATAGAAGTTCGAGCATGCAAGTCCGGAGTGTGAACAAACTTGCAATCGAAGGTTTGGAAGATCCTTTCGGAGAGAATGTTTGGATGGTTTCAGGACTGGAACTTGGAAGATGTTCTTGACAGTTCCGGAAGAGGCTGACCAAGTTCCACGTAGTTGTGACACTTTTAGTTTCTTTTTATAATCTTCAGAGTAGAACTTCGAGAATTGAATAGTTGGGAGTTTAACCAAGCCCTTTATCGTTTGCGGACAGATCAATAATACATCCTTGCTATTTAATTATTTGCCTATTCTTCGAAATCGTATTGTTTCAACGGAACATCAAATAGCAATCACAGTCTATGAAAATAAAAATTCCGAAATAAAAATTCACAACGTTGCGAAATCCAGAATTCCAATCGTCGATTCGACGGTTGAATTTTTTTTTCTGAAAAAAAAAAAAAAAAAAAAAGAAAGAAAGGGAGAACCGAATTCGAACCCCACCAGGTTATTTGGTTCGGAGGGTGAACCGTGCCGCTGTCCATCGACGAAAATTCATTGTAGCGGTCGTTTTAGTTAGCCAACCGCATTCGTTTACCTGTATTGTTAGGAAAACTTGATTACATCGGCCGATATTGTCTTCAACGACGTACGTAACGAGAACTCGACGTGTATAATTGCGTTGTCAGTGACACACTGATGCGCGCCAGGATGCAAATGGAATTAGCCGGCTCGGTGTGCACGTTAAAATCTATAATAAACGAGTATCGACTCGAGCGAACCCCAAACCGCGACAGAGTTTCGCGAATCGGCCATCCTGAAAGCAGTTTCGCGTGTTCGCCGTTACGATAATGTCTCGAACTACGTTATGCAGGCAAATGTGAAATATCGCGTTTCTTTTTCCTTCAGATGGAATTTCCCTAATTTCTTAATTTAAGAAGAATTTTCTTAATTTAAGCTTGTTACAACACGGTAATCGGAGGTGCTGGCTAATAAAGCTAGCAAAGCTTCGTTTCGTTTGTAAAGGATCTCGTTCTGAATGTCAAAATGTTTGATTCAGACACTGAATTAACATTTAAGATGTGAAATGTAGAGTAAGTACTATACGACTACACTGTGAAAGATTTAGGGTAGCTACTGTATGACTACACTGGAAATTCAAAGTTCGCAGAGGACGTTTCATATGCACCAACCTAATATGTACCTACTCTGTGCCCTACTGGCAATTTTAATTCGATAACCATTTCGCATTTCTGTTATATAATGGAAGTTTTTGTATAGAATTTTACAAGGATGAGAATTAATGGGCAGGAGAGAAAATAAATCTGACGAATAATAAATTCTGGAATAAAATCATGAAGGTAGAATATGAGCGCATTCGATGATTTTTACAATGTTTGATATACTATCAAACTGAATTCGATGAATGAAATATCGAGATATTTTTTATACTTTGCAAATGCGAGTTCGACTTTTTAATTATGTGTTTGAAACGTGAATAATACTGTGAATTTTTGAAAGATAGAGAGCCGAATGAAACAAAAGAATTGAAAGAATTAAAACGCAATCTGCGATATACCGTATAAAGCAATGCAAGAGATATTTCAACCAGCGTTTATTTTATTACGTCATTTTTAATTTATTTTCTAGGTATTTCTGTGCCTGCTGGATGATATTTACATATTTACCAACGTTTTACCGCCCCTTTATGTTTCATGTGTTTCCCGCGTTTCCCAGCATTTAAAATAAATTCGCTCAAAAATTACGGTGCAAGATGTCGATTATTTTAATGCTGTCTCGCAAAATTATAATCGCGAAATAAACTATATATATTCTTTCTCAAATTTACCCGCCAGCATGGAGCGAGAGAGAGAGAGAGAGAGAGAGAGTGAGAGAGGAAAGAAAGGGAGAAAATGGATGATACAAATAACCTCGTAACAGCTTTCCGATACGTCCCAATTAAAAGCCATATTTAAAAAAAAAAAAATGTGTTTATCCCAAGATAATATTGCAAAACGTCAAAAGTAGTCCGGAAAAATGTCGAATGAATTTTTCATTCGACATGCATAACAACGGTACGTTCACGATAGACACGTATTCCGTCGTGCAAATAAATTTCGTGGCGGATTAACGCCGCGTAATCGTCGAACAACGCGCGAGAAGAGGTCCGCGTCGATAAAAGTTTCAAAGTGAAAACCGACTCTGTAATAGGAGCTCGCTCGAAAGTTGGATTATTCATTTCCGATGCATGCACAAACACGATTCATTTCCAATGCGAGCCATCGTTGGACGGAAAAGTTTTTCCAACAAAAGCTATCACGCTAGCGTAGAAAAAAAAAATCCAGCGTTCGCGCTATCGTTTTCCTTCTCCGTTCCTTCCGATTCAATGCATTATTTTAATTACCGTCATTGTTCAAGAAAGATGATGCGTACTTGTAGTTTCGAACGAAATTACCGTACTCAGAGAAGATCATGAGAGGGATCGACTAGTTCCTTGTGGATACGAAACGATTATCACGTTCGTTGAACGAAATAAAATTGCAAAACAGTTGGATAAGATATGTTAAACATATGCAAATGATTGGCGCAGGCATGAATTTCCATAGGAAGATACAAGTGCTTATTTTTCTCCGATTGTTTGTTTCGAAGTTAGACACGATGGCTTTGGAATTTTCCCGAAACCATTTGCATTTGTTTGAAGCTGAGAAGTTGAAGAACGAAGTGAAAGCGTAACATGTTCCTTTTAAAAAGCCTTGAAACTTCAAACAACGACCAGACTTCTTTGCGACTACTTGCTGAATATTCTTACGATCAATCTTCTGGCATTGTGATGGGTGCCTCTAGCACCCTCCGGGAAAAGGTAAAAATTTGCGGACACGTTTAGGTTATTCATAAAGATAGCGAAACAACCTCTGAATATAGAATTATTTCGAATATTTTACATTAGCACGTCCCTTTCGACGAGACTTTCGATTTTTAATCTGTTCTTGATTGTTATACGAACATTAATGTTCCTAACGACACCAAAATAAGAATAAATCCGCTTTCGTCGTACGCTTAACATAAAGATACGTCTCATTCCGTTATTATTTTACGTCGGAAAAGAATTCGTTTTTCCTTGAGAAAATTTCGTCGCCAACATCGTAAATTCTTAAAGATTTACAGTGTGGTTGCAAAGAACAACGATTGAACGGTACAGACACGGTATCGGTCGCAATCTATTCAGAAGATCGGAGAAAGAGGGTCGCGGCGATAGAAGAAGGAAACGTGGTTGTAGAATGTGAAAGGGATACGATGTGCAACGTGGACGCGGACGGTGTTATAAAATACGTGACGGAAAATCGTGTCAGCCGTATACATATACTCGCTGCTGTACAACTTTCTCGCGTGGATACAGCAGCTTTTTTCGCGTATTTCATGAGAGGGAGAGACTTTCACCAGGCCCAACGACGTTCGTTTCTATCGATCCGCCTATACGATTCGATAAGGAGGCGACGCTTCCAGTCTTCCACGGAATCCTTCTTTCATCCTCATTCTTGGTGCTAGACGCGTTTCGTACCCAACCGAACGCAGAGTGTAAAGTCGTAAAAATCATCGAGGAAAATCTGGTCGATCAATCTGAAGATATAAGGCGATGGTCTTCGTCGAGGGTTAGACGCTTTTACCGGCAAGTTAAGTAAAGTGGCTGTAGATTTTTGAATTAATAAATAACCGGAATGAGATGGAATAATTTCTGATTTATTAATATGTTTGAAAATGTCTAGCGATTTTGAGCGTGTATCATGCGTGATTACGTATACGTAAATGAATTATTTACTACTTTAGCAAAATATTAAAATACCGTACACAATTTGTAATTCGGTAATGTAATGATTGAGCAATGTGTGGTCGTATATTGAATTAAAGTCAAAGTCTGATTTGCCCCGATCCAAACGTGACTGGATATTATAATGCAAGACAAGAGATTAATGAGAATACTTTCGAGATAGAATTCCACTTTCGAATGAGAATCTACAAAAACTCGAATCTACGTGTTTGATACGTGAGACTACTGCTTTACAACCAGTTCTGCTATCCAGGTTAAAGCACCTACTGCCTACAGATCGGCCAGATTGACGACTTTAGCGATACCTGGCCACCAGCGAAATTCCAAACCCGACCGGGCACATCGCGTTTAACGCGAGGATTAAAAACCTGAGATCACTGGATGAAATTTTTTACTCGATAAAAGGGGAACTCAAATCTTGCGATCTTCTTTCAAACATTTGCCGATATCGAAGAATTACGAAAACTATAGCTACGTTGCTTAATTACGTAGAAAAATAGGAACGATTGAGAGAATCCTAACTTCGCTCGAAACCTTGAGGCGTGTTTCGAGCGAAGCGAAGTAACAAACTCGCATCGATAAAGCATTGAAAATGATTTGAAGTCAATTAATTTGATTAATGGAAACGAGGATAGAAATTCGAAAAGATATTTCAAGTATGAAGAAATTTACATCGGCAAAGTGTTTCAAATGACTCGATGTCGGGTAACTTGACTAATGAAAACGTCGCTTGAAACTTCAAACAATATCTCAAGCCGAGTAAATAAGACATCCGTACGGATTATTAGATATAGAAGAAATTTCATTCTACATAAATTCAGATAACTCGACTAATTCAAACAAGACATAACTCAGCATCGAAACTCCTACGGCTCGCGATTGATATTTAAGCACCAGAGTCAATCATATATCACTTTCATCCGCCGGTAGTTGTCCAAGAAAGTACCATTCCCCGCAGAGAATAACAAAACGTGAGACGCGTCAGCACACGTGGGACGAATCGCAATTTCACGAGCAGCTCGCGGCCGATTCCGTGGAATATCACTTTGGTGTGCGGCGAACACTGACGTGGGTCCCTCGTCGTTCCATAACTCAGCGAATGTCGGCCGATGATAAAGCGATATTGTGTTGTAAATTTATATGACGCTCGCCGACCGGCGGCCAATGCGTTTCGGTAATGAGATTCGCTAACTGAGGAAATGCGGCGAGGCTTCGATCCGCGAGACACGTTCTGCGCACCCTACGTCCGTACAACGTGGCCTTAAATTCGTGTTACCACTGAAACCAAGTAGATCGTACGGCTTAAAATAAGAAGAAAACCAAGAATCACGAAACTAAGTTGATCGCTTTATTTTCGACGAAATTAAACTTGATATTCCATCGAGTATACCTACGTGAATTTGTCCAATTCCAACTAGATAAAAATATACAATCGACAGGAAATCATTCGACATGGCAGAATAAATCGAAAATACAGAATAAAGGCTTTCATACGGTTGGAAAAAGTGCGCTACCATTGGTTTTGTTGAAATCGAATATAGAGGAAATTGGTTTATTGAACAGATCGTGCGGGTAAATTCGATTAGACAGATCGATGTATGTATTTCTGTTATCTTGGCGCATAATGCATGAACGTTGAGTGGGATTTATTAGATTGTGCGTTTTCTTTATACGATGGTTTCTAGTTCAACAATTCTAATAGGATTAGAAACAAGCAGTAGTTGTACGTATCGGTATGTGATTAATGGTTAGTATTTGGTTAGATGAATGGTTAGAGATATTGTAATTAATTTCACTGTTGAAGAGACTTATAGTATTACTACTGGTAACCTGATCGAGGATTTGTTTATGCATTTGCCTGAGGCACGTATATAAAATCTAGAAATATATAAAACGTTTAGAGTATAAAATATAAGAAATACATAGATATATATATATATAAGGAAGTTTAATTTCGCGCGATAACAGTCACCCATTTACCAAATTTAATCATTCCTTCCGTCGCAAGAATCAAAAGCCACCCTTATAATCCGACATCCGTCAGACAAGCTGCGTCTACTCGAATACGCCTTTTCTTCTCTGCAAGTTTCCACGTTCCATGGAACTCAATTCGCCAGGTTGGGATTTATTCGCGCAAAATATTTGCTGGGAAATGAATAACTCACAGCCGGGGATGGATTTAAGCGAACGAAATGAGGCATCAGAGAACAAGGTTCCGCGAATCCGCCAGATATTCTCACCAGCTTGCGAAAAAACCCGGTGATTTAACACTTTTACCGAGCGTGGAACAAATTCCGACACGCGGCGCTGTGAAATTGCGCCTGGTTCGCCACTGTAATTTATACGAAACACCGTGCTTACGAGATCGTCGCATCCGAATAATAAACAAAGCGCAAAGTGCCCCATCATCGTCGCCAGTCGGACGAATCAAAATATTTAAGACATTGTTTTCGCCTGAGATTTAGAAAGTTGATAGATTGGACGATTGGAAGTTACTTTTCTCGACCATCGAAGGAGGAAATGATCGATTTTCGATTGGAAGACTGAGCTGCGCGTTTTGGTTATTCCGGCGAAGATCTAACACATTAATGGGAAATTGATTAAATTTAAAATTGAGAATTTTTGTGACAGCTGTGTGTTTTCGAGCGTTATTCGTCTATCGCTCGTCTGAGAAGAAAATTACTGTAGAATTCCTTCGTGTCCTGAATTATTCCATTCGTATCCTTCACCGCTACATTATTAATAAATATTCGCATTTTCAATTTTTCTTTAGATACTTCAAGATTCTTCGTCTGACACATACAACGCGTATAAATGTCGTTTACAGTTAGGAAAACGTACAAAATATCAAAAAAGATGATTAAAGTGTATCTAACGAAAGAAGAGTAAAACGTGTAATTAAGTATCAGTTTGAAGAACAATTTGCTAACATCCGTCGTTAGCAAGAAAATGAAATTTCTACGATCGGACAAAAGAAGCGAAACCTCGAAAATAGCCGTACATTTCAGAATCCAGAGCAACGAAGCTCGATTAATCATAGACCGCGAGTTTCCTTGGATTCAACGTTGAACAATTAGATTCGGAACATCGAAAACGATGGTCCATCGGTGGCAAAGCGGTTCCTTTGGATTCCGGTCAGCAGAATTTCACCGACACTGTCCTACCTATATCGATTGCAGGAGGTCGATGGTGCGCAGGTCAGTTCACGTAAGTTCTGCTTTCCCTAATTGTACTTGTTGCACTTGGGGTCAGGTGCACACGAGCCAGGATTCGGCAGTGTGCCAAACGTTTGACAAACGGCACCCTAGCACGCCGCCCCCGTTCCCTGCATCTGAAACAGATATTTCATATCGTTTCCACGAGCACAGGGCTTATCCTTCGTTCTCGTCTATCCCCTACTTTCATTCATGATCGAAAATTTCTACGAAAGTCGCAGGAAACTTTGCGAATACGTTTTTTACTTTTCAACCTAAACATTTAATCAGCCGCTAATTTCAAACTTTTCATTTTCGAGATACTTTTAACCCACTAAGCCCGACGCAATATAAATTCGTTCGAAACTATCCAAGACTATTTTCAAACAAATAGTAATGCACCTGGCGAAAGATTAACGTGGAAACTAATGGCACTCGAGGTAATCGTTGGTGGAATTCCTCCTAGAAATAGTCGGCAACGTGAAACATAATTACAATTGCACGAAATTACAGCGCTCATCTCGCGTGTTACAATTATCTAATCCTCGAAGTACTAACGTAATTATTCGATCGCTGCTTTTTATCTGATTTCTCTTCACCGATCAAATCTCATTCCCCTTTCTTGTCCTTTCGAAGAAGATGAGAAAAGCATTCATAACGTACTGCGTCTTACAACTATAAAACTATCCTAACATTTTCTATTTTTCTCTTTCTTTCAGCGAATACAATATGTCCTTTTTGAAGAAGGGAAAAATATGTATCGTGTTCTTCGTATTTTAAGGAAATAATTGTGTGAAAAGAAAGAAAAGAGAAAACGATTAGCATCGCTCGATTGGAGATTCGATTAATTGACATGTAATAAAAGATCGTGTAGCAATAGAGCGATACGTCCCACAAAATACTCGAAACTCGACGTAACACGACGTCGTTACGAGAGACGCCTTTGAAGCAGAAATACGTATCGTTATGAAGCATCAACCAGACGTGCGTTTAATTAAAGGCCGAGTTAATGATCGACTGAACAGAATTCACCGCGTGTCCCCATAAATTGCGATGGCTCGGTGAGTCGATGTAAGGGCTAGTTTGCATTTTGGTCATTAAACGTTATTATGACGAAGCCGACCGATTCAATTGCGTTACCGTCATTGCTTTCATTATCGTTGGAACGCGGATATTTATCCAAAATTCATATTTTTATTGAAAAAGTTAATCTTCTTGGAGAATGAACCTTTCTTTAAGATCAGAAAGAAATTAATTCGCGCGTGTGTGTACAATAAATTAGGAATAGTTATACATGTATGTGTGTATGTCTCAGGATATTGAACGATCTGTTCTCAAAAGAAAAGTCAGATTATTTTGTCCAAAGATCAAAGAACGAAAGGAATGTTACGACGAAGCGAATAAATCTATTACGAATGAAGAATGAAAACAATATTTTATATGCAGATCGCAGAGTGTCGATAGGATCGCGAGAGAATATTTCCTTCGTGAATCGCAGCTGGATCGAAAAACGACAATATGCAGAGCGATGCGATGATAAAACATTCCATTAAACTTGTCGATTTCGGTTGCGAGTATGGCGGCAGATCGAGCGCGTCGACTTTTCATCGATTAGTCTGTTAGCAATAAAATATGGTGGCGAAGATAAAATACATTAATGAAGATCGAAATAGAAGTTTCATTTCCAGTGTTGAGTGTTTGCGACAAATTAATAGCGTGAGCAACTACGTTACAAGTTGCAACTCCCGTGGCGTCGACCTTTCGTTTCACAGGTTTCGCGTCTATAGAGAGTAAAACATCTCGCCCAAGTCAATGCGTACCATTCCGAGAACATTTCCAAGTTCCATTCAACGTGTTAGATGGTCTGTCACCGTGGAAGGTTACCATTGTAAACTATCGTATTGTAAGCTGTACGTCGCGCAACTTCCGGTGTTTAAGGGAGACGTCACGATGAGACATCGCTAGTCAGTTTTTTCACATCGAGATGTCTACTTCTCGAGAGATGTCTACTATTTCCCTATCTTTCTCTTTCAACATGCCGCGCATAATTCTTTCGTACTTGCTTTTTAAACCTGATATATTTCTCGCTCGTTTTATTCTGGTCGCGTTATTTGTTTTCCATTAATCTTCTATTAATTCTCTAACGCGCAGGAACCAGATTTGCTGAATAATAGATTTAAACTTGCTCGAGGCATTTTTAATTATAAATATTCATAAAATTATGTTGTCCAACCATCTAAACTCTATTTTGACTAATTTCCATGTTTGAAATATTCAATTTCTTGATAGAGTTAGCAACGTAATTTCGTCTACATGAAACATAAATCGTTGAGAAAGCAAAGAGCTATTCAAAAATCTGTATTATTATCCTTATATAATTTTTATATTGTTGTCGTATTTTATTTGTACCTGTATAATACCACTAAAGTATCCACGAACCAAGAATCCTCAATTTCTATCTGGGCCTTGGTCTCATGAATCTTATACGAAACAGAACTATCCAGGGATCTCTACATCACCAGCAATCGTTTTATTTCTATCTTAGCATGAAATTTCCACAAACGAGTCTTCCCTTTTTATGTCAACTTTAGATCTCGTAGATCGTTCTTAAAATAAAACTGTTCGCGTATGTTTATGCCAGCGAGCACTATTTTATTCGCTATCTTGCTAGAAAATATGCTGCACGACATACGCAAACAGGTCTGCACACTTTTTCTCTTCGCCTCGCTTTCACAGATCGTACATACGGTATCGATATCCTCGAACTTTTTTACTGTCCTTTTACTATCCCAATACTACGTTTCGTTTACACCACATACGCTGCAAAATATCCAGAAAAAGCGGCAAATCCAGAAAACGTACGGTCTTGAGGCAAATATTTTTCCATCCACGACAGCCTGCCAACCGAGATACACAGCGAATCCCAATGTTTCCACAGTGTCCGTCATATTCCAGGAAAATCACAGAATCCAGTAGCGCAGCTGAATCCAAGCTATGGCAAACCTCCCCGAGGATTTGTTTGACGGCGTGTCAACGATTCCTATTATTGTCGATCCTTATTTGCTCTGTCAATAACGAGGCAGCGAGGGGAGGTTTTGCAGCCGCGAGTCTGCAGCATCGTAGCGGGACGAAGATCGTTGTTACTCCCTCGACACAGGAGCAATGGTAAATCGACGAGGCTGCAACGTCGCGTTTCCTCGAGTCCGATACGTGAATTTCCTTTTTCGACCGCCAGACCCTGCGCTCTCTTGCTATTATTTTACTATTTATCAAGCCACGTCATGTTGTCATGATTTATATCGCCGGTATCGCCGGCCGAGATCACTTTTTTCAATATGCGCCAAAGGAAACGCGAGCCGATGCGAGTATTTTTACTGGCTCAGGAAAACTGAAGGTTTAAGAGGCCGAGGGGAAATGGAACGACGCGTCGATACTCCTCGGTGGAAATTAGGATATTTTCACCGGCTCAGGTAAACTGAAATTTTGAGAAATCGAAGGGAAATGGAAATTAGGCTGTTTTAAATGTGGAAGTTAGGACGAAGATTTGACGAATAGTTGATACGTAATTAACACAATGGGAAATTGAAAGGTACAGAAAAATACATAGAACGCAGTTTATAGGCCAAAACGTAAAGCAATCGAAGCGGCAATAACGAATAAAAGGTTTAACAACGTTTAACAATTATTTCCTTGGCGATTTTTTCAGTGACGTCGTATTCGTATATATTTTATAAAAAACACAAAAAGTTCCGCTCAATTCAATAATTTGACTGGCACAGTTTTGTAGTAGCGTAATAACCGCAATTTACTGAAAAATAGCAGGAAAAAGTGGAATCGACCACGCGAAGAGGAGACTATCGTGTTGGCCAATCGTAAAAAGGAGGATGATCGCTCTCGGCGAACATCGAAAGGCATACAAGACGCTGTTTGGGGACCTTGGATTTATATTACGGTCTCTAAAAATTCAGAACAATGACTGTCGATGCGCAAGCACGATAAAAACCTGTATTCCCATGCCACTGGATTACGATAAATATTTTAATATTCGCGAAAAAGCATCGACCTTTTGCCGAGCAATCAGGAAATGGTAGCTCGAACGAAAAGTAGTGAATAATTCATATCGATGCTATCACTATCTACGTCCACGATCAAACAGTAATAACTTTAACGTTAAATCGACTGCTAGCTGCGTGACGCATGAACATATACGATCCCAGTGATGTAATTTGCAATTTGCAATCGCGATGGCGACCCATTTAACTTCTTTTTCACCTCTTCTGTTTCAGAATTTATCCCAATGTTTCGTTGTTTGGCAAAAACTCGTAATAAAAATTCTACCAACCTTCCGAACAACCAAAATTATTTCTAATTTGAGAACTAAGTTCCAAACGACATTTCTATTGGGTTGGAAACTAAGTGTTAGTATTGACAAAATCCGCATGTACGTATGAAAATTTCTTCACTGTTTTCACGCCTAAAATCGCGCGTTATAAATATCATTTTGTTTGTATGTCCCGTGCAATCCACGGTTTTTTCGTGTGAGCGTGTGAAGGAAAGGGGATAGTGGAACGCGACTGAGGGGGCTGTTGCGTAGAAACAAAGGCAGCCAAAAATCTAACGAGTCGTTGAAATAACCGGGAATCCTCTCCCCAGAGCTCGAACAATTCCCTTAATAGCTACAATTAGATCAAGTAGCTCGGCATTCGCCGCTTAATTGTCCTCTAATTGAATCAACATCCACCTCTGTTTTCCATCCACGGCGAGAAGTGGATTAACGTTAAATAATACATCGATGGAACGCACGAATCGATCGATTTCCGATTAAACGATCGCCGAATTAATTGTTAGAATCGAATCATCGTTTTAAAATTTCATATGTAGTTCGGTATTTTGACGAATTTTTAAATTTCGTTTGCCATGTGTGCGGTTTGGTATTTTGATGAATTGTTTCATTTCGTTTGTAATGTATGTAATTCGATAATTTTTTTTTTTTTCTTCCTTTTTTGGAGGATGAATTTCGAGTGGCCGACCGATCGAAGGGCAAAGAATGAAATAATACGCGAAAATTTTGTAAATCTAACGTTACTGGAAAATCTAAAAACGAGATATATTAACGCAACTTTGACTCTCGATAGATTAAACAATGGAAAATGGAAATTTGCAGAAATGAAAGAATTTTATAAATCCGTGATGGCGAGCGGTCGGGTGTAATAAAAAATGTGATGATTTGTAAATTAAATGAGCAAATTCTTGGGACTCTCTTTCATAATTCCAGTGACGGGAGAATAAAATACAATAATGTAAATTAACTAGAAAAAATTGCGGATGAAACATCGCGATAACACAACGTTGACTCTTAATGGGTTAATTCTTTTGGTAAAAGCGTCGGTCGGCAAGTTGATGGTGAATCATTTTTTTTTCTCCAATCCGCAACGCATCGGTAATTACAATGATTTGGTCGAATCGATGCGGAAATTATTTCACGGGCGAACGAGGAAACGTCAGGCATAGTTGTCACACCAAGCGGAATGCGTACTGCCGGCCTGTGTGTGTGTGTGCGTGTGTTTCGACATTGCCAATTTTAAACATCAAGAGCAAAATTACGCAATTCGTTAGCAGTAAATTCAGCGTTATCGTTAAACCTTCGGCTTTGAGCGGTTAACTCTTTGTCGACACTGTAAACGCAATAACAAACGCGGCTGGTTTCGCTGTTTATTCGCGTATATCGCTATGGAGTAGGAAAAACGTTGAAAACGTATTCGGGATTCAATTTTAAGGGATAGGTTACGAAAAACACGATGCTTTGAAGTGAAACTAAATATATCCGTTTTAATCCGCGAGAAAATACAGTGCTGCATCAAAGCTTCCAAATTTTTGCCAGACAGTCAAAACATATTTTGTTCTGCGTGTTATATTTTCCAACAATCGAAATATATCACGTGCTATGTATGTAAGAAATCTTCTATCACGAGATACGAAGAAATATATTACTCTATCGAAGACATTCTGTAGGATGTCTGGCAACGATTGTCAGAAAATTCACGGGGCGGTTCCACGAGTTAAAAGAAGATAAAAATCTTGAATGGAAACATGCATTTCAGATATCGTTCTTTACCTATTAATATCTACGAATCGGCCAAACTATCTTCGGGATCTGGAAAATTATTTTATATTATAAATACGATGCAACATACAGATATAAATATTAAATATAAAGCTCCTCTGATGTTACATGTAAAACAAACAAATACGTCGAATATCCGAACCTCATTTGCATTCAATGGAACAAGAAAAAAAGAAATATACCTCTTTTTTGATAACTGACCAGATCTATAGCCAGGTAGCGCAATACTACTGTGCACAAAATTCAAGCTCTAAGAAATCACAGCATTCGATATTTCCAACGCGTCACAGCACAACCACAATAACTCGTATCTTTTATGAATTACACCACACAGAACCACGTTATCAGACCGTGATATATTAACATTACCTTACAAATCATTTAAACTCCCCACTCGAGTCACGAAGAAGAAATTGCACGTACTATAAAGAAACAGATTCCACGATACGATTCGAGACCACAGAGAAATTCCCATTGAAGTATAGGTCCGTGATGCTCGTCCGCGACTCAGCCGTCGATAAATCAACGGAATTTCGCGAGCAGAACCACGATTTAATCGGAAACGTTGCGTACATACATCGTACATCATGCATCATCGGTTTGCCGTTGCGCGTTTGAACGAGGGAGGAACGAACATGTAATTAAAAAGCCGCCGAGATTTCGGTTTTTTTCAACCGGCGTTTCCGCAATCCAAACGATCCTTCTCTCGCTCTATTTCTCTCTGGACGTTGGAAAACGTTTGCGCTTTTCACGAACGGAACGCGTGCGATTCGCCTGATCCTCGGATCACTGCTGTTTAATTAGCTGGAACGTCTGGCTACGCGTACGAACATGGATGAAAATTTTAATTCGAAATGGAGAGTTGCACGCTTCAAACTCACCTCCTTCCCCTTACGCGGCTCGTTTCATTAATCGTTCAGTTTTTGGATTTGTAAATTACCATCGGTCGACGTAGAAGGAAAATTTAATTCTACTCGGCGAGTTTTGTTAGATCGACAATGAACGTTTAATGGGACGCGGTTTCGCGTGCATTTCTGCATTTTGAGTATTGAAACCGGGATTCGGTTTCGATGTTTAATTTCATTCCGTAGAGGGACCATTTTTCGTCCCTCCCGAGGGGAGAACTCGTGCCACAGTGATTAATGGCAGTCCTCGAGTAATTAATTCTAATTTAACAGATTGTGTAACAGGTTGTTTGCAAGGGGTATAAATTAATCGAGAAATGCCATTTAAGTCGACGGCTATGTGAGATGGCTGGAGGCTTTCAAGAGTAACCTATTACCTCACCCTCTGCCTTTAATACCAGAGTTCATTGACCTATATTTTCGTAGATCTCATTATAGAGAAATTTTAAAACTAATAGGAAGTTTAGTTCGCGTGCAATACAAAAGAGAAAATGCTAAAGTCCAAGCTCTCCAACGCCCAAGCTGTTTGACCATGCGAAATATCAAAATTAACACGTGTAAAGTTACGTATAAAGTAAATAATTAGGAAATTGATTGATAGTCACCAAGTAACTTAAACAGAAAAAACAGTCAGTCGTTTCCGGAATTTCCTACGGGGTAGACGTATCGAAAAGAGTATCTTAATAATAATTCAGATTTATATAATTCTACATATATAATTGTAAATAAAAGATGTGAGTGTACTCGAAGTTTGGCCTCGTAATTAACAAATATCTCTTACTTTGAATTAAAATCCCCGTAAATAATACTAATTGCTACCAAAGAAACACCCAGAATGATATTCCTTAAAATCGACTGAAATGTGAAAGAATAAAATATCATAATCCCCCGAAAGAGAAAAGAGGACGGTAGAATAACGAAGGCATTTGAAATTTCATCGTGGCCAAAATTAGGAAGACGAGGGCGTAATATAAGCGGCGAGGAGCGATTCCTCGGGCACGGGCGAAATTCTTCGAACTGACGGAAAATTATTGGGAAAATCTATCGACTGGCGGGCGCAGCGAGGCGAGCCAAACTGCCGCTAATCACCGGCGAAATCTCGATTTAATGGTTGACGGGGAGTTTGGCCGGTACACGTGGAGCTGGTGGTGCGCAACGCCTAACCGAACAAAAACCGTCGTCTGGTTCGCTCGCATGCGTCGCGACGATAAATGCCATCGCGCCTCGCTGCATACACACTCCGTTACGTTTTATGCAAAATAGCCGAGCCGCGACGCCGGCCTACGGATTTATCGACGAATTCGCGCGTGCATTTCCTCCGTGTAGACACTTTCGTGATCTTCGCTTCATCGTGCCTCTTGATTCGAGAGCAGCTTCTTTCGCAGGAGCATGCACGACAGTGCTCGTTATTTCGAGAAAGTCGAGCGGAATTTTTCGCTTTATCTATGAGAGGATCCGTTCGAATTTCTTTTCGATGATGAGATTGTAATTAATTCTGTTCTTCGGCTGTGGAGTATAATTTTGTGCTTCTACGAAGTATTACGTTTCAACTGGCATCGTAGAAATTTTGATAAGGTTGGTTAACTTTGGTGTATTCAATTTCAATTGTTTTTTTTTATCCCATATTTCATAGGATAAATCGTTAATGGTCTTGATACGTGTAGAAGGAAGTGAATTTTAAAATTAAATTCTTGAACCCCACTTGGTTGTAGATCACGTACGACTCAATGACACGAATAGAAAGACGTTTGCTCTAATGTCTTTATGAAGAAAACGTAGGACGCACTTAATCGAAAATGAATACGTTTATATCTGACAAGGTTGATAACTTGTTGGAGGACACTGTGCATATATGCAACGTGAACCTTGAGCGTGGAAGGAGCAAGTGTCGATAACGTAAGAGATAGTAATTACGATAGAGGAAAGTCTAATTTAAGAAAGCATTTAATTATCTTCAATAAATGCAACTATCCAGCTGATACACTTAATCTAAAAACCACCACGGACCTACACCTCTTCATATAAAAAGAACCCTTCTATCATGCCATTCTCGCGTATCATATTTCGTGCTATCATATTTCGAAACCAATATCTATATTCGAATCTTTCGATAATGCCTGATCGACAACTTATAAACCCTCTCGCTCTCGATCTACAACGAAAAACAAATAGAAAGAGCTAACTAATAAAAGTTTAAAAAAAAGTTACCATCAGATTCAACGAACCTGTCGGTCATAGCCCGCAAATGAAATCGAAAGAAGAGTTGGACGTTGGCACCGGATGAAAGGCCGACGCCAAAGGCCTGGGCCATCCCCTCTGTGGCTGGGTTCTTAAAAAGTCAATTTCACAGGACCGAACGGCCAAAGGGGATCGACAGGTTGATCGCACGAATCCTCCCTTGTCCGTCCCGTGGCGTACTTTTTACGGGCGTGGAGGGAAAACGAGAGCCAAGCGTTGAAAAGCAGCGTAAGCGAGCGCCACCGCTTCATATTGATCGTAGCCGGCTGCTCAACATGGCGCCGGGGGTGGCGTTCGCGATCGGCCTGATCCTCGTCGTCGGACAGCTGAAGGAAGGGCCGAGCACCCTCGCGAAGACCTTCACCTTCCCAGAATATCCGTACAAGGAGACTACCAAGAATGTAAGTCGTCCTAAACATTCGTCGAGAATCTGCTCGAGGTACGCGTTCCCAACGCTAGTACAGGTTATGGTCGAGCGAGGTCTTGTTTTGGGGGTGGCGCTTTTTACCGTACCAGCCTTACCTGGCACTAGATTCCACGTCGAAATACCAGAAAGAATCTGCGGTGATTGAACTAAAAAAAAAATAAAAATAAAAATATCAGAAAGTACCTCGTGCTGTTAAGCATGTTTTCGATATTCGAAGAAGTTCGAAAAAAAAGTTTTCATCCTTTTTATTTTTTGTTTCTTCTCGATCGATGTTGCGGATGTTGAATTGTTCGATTCGATATGAATGGGACAGTTGTACAGGATTTTACGAGTTGGAATTTTCAAGAGATCTCTGTGATATCCCGTCAGTGATGCGCGATACTCGAGGAGGATTACTTCGCGTTGATCCAACATTCCCATGGGGGGCGTAACGAAAGGGCGGGTGATTTCGCGATTTTGCTATGGGGATAAAATCGATTTGGCATTAACCCGAAGACAGTCAGGGTGCTCCGGGGCGTACTTCGGTGTTGTCGCTCGGTGGTACGGACTCGTATCCAGTGGTGTCTTGAGAAATTGATGTAAATCGTGTATGTTCTCCATGAGGGATTATACTTTAACACAAATGTGATTCTTCCGTTGTTGATTATTTTATAACGTAAATATAAAACGGTAGGAGTTTGGTATCGGTGAATAATGTTCAGTGAAAGGGAAGTATCTTCAAAGAAAATTAAACGCGCCGGCGGCACCAATAATAGAACTCATACGAGCACTAATTGAGGTTAATCTTTCAACACGCATGAACCAATTGTTACGCTCAATTTTATCCCGTTATTGTGAGCGAGAGTCGGCTGTATTTTCCACAGCATGCTACGAGACTCTGTATCAATCGAATTCTCTATTGAAGCACATTTTAATTCAATCCCAATGTCTTTCTAATACAACACTGGTCGCAGGAACTTCTCTTCAGGCAATTCGAGCAGACTTGCGAGGAGAGCGGCGCTTGCAAGATGCTACAGCCAGAAAGGAGCGGCATCGCCAAAACTAAATGCATTCGTGAATGCGTGTCACCGTCCTGTTACAAAGAAATCTACTTGTTCGATCAGGTATTTCCATCTACTGGACTCTTTCAATTTTTCACTGTGCAAAGCAATGTCCGAATGTCTGATTGCAGCTGGAAGAAGGCGAGATCGACGTGAGATTAAACTCTTTCAAGGGTTGCTTCATGCAGCGCAACGGACGACCGCGAAAATAACAAAAAGCTCGCAAGCGAATAAAAGATGCTGAAAGAAGAGGGCTGAGGGCGGCCTGAGCGACCTGCTAATGGCGGTGAATACAAATTCTGAACGACAGACGCACCGCACGAACCGCGTCCGACCAGTTGAAAAAAATAAAACAGAAAGAAATTACAAAAAAATGACAATTTTGAAAATATATTATATCCGGCCGGGGCATTTAGAGCGATGAGAGCAATCAAGCTATTTAGTGAACATACAACAATAACAGACAGAATAATACTATATTTCAGGATCACGCTGAAGCGCACGCGTTAAAACACGCGGACGAATTAAATTCGTCCTCGATTGATCTTTTTCTACTTTTTGTACGCACGTATTAACACGTTACAATGTTATCGAGCAATGTTGCACGGATCGAATAAACTGTTAAAGCAAAGCCTTCTCCTTGTTCGTGTCATAAGATCGCCCTATCTAATCCTTATATTGCGACAACTAGAAACAACACGTTGCTTTTATAGATCAACGAAGAAAACATCTTGGTTGTTAAAACACTCACCGCGTAGAGAAGATTATAGAACGCCGCGTCGTTTCTTGAATCGTTTGCAGTGTTAACGTAGCTCTTGATCCGATCCAAAGTCTCCTCAAATGGTGTCTTGCAAAGAGATCTCGTGTTCCATGGTCCTTCGTCGGTGCAATATCTTCTGCGATAGCGGAGCCAGGTTGAAACGAAATCCAGAAAATGGTAGGTTACGGGACGTGTCTGCAGGATGCTAGATACGATATCATAGTTGCTCATCAGCGTGCAGATGTGGTACATCAGCAGTTTCGTGTGCTTATGGCAAAATTTCAGGACGCCTTGGAGGCACTGGTACACAATGTCTCTTTGCGTTGGGTCACTCTGCGAAAGGAAAAAATAATGAAAACCGTTGAAAGTAACGTATAGGTAATATAAGAAATTCTAACTGTTATAACAAGATCAATATTTCAGCGGAAATTTGTTAAATTGTATCAAAATTAATTATTATTTCTTAAATCGTAGATTTTCAAGTGAATTATTGAATCAAAGATCTCTAGAAAACTTTAAATTATAGATTTCCCTTAAACCAGAGCATTCTACATTTCAATATCGAAATGAATTCTAGTTAAATATACAATTGCTTAACAATCAACGAGGCGTCAACGTTCGATAAAAATATCAGCACTAACTCTTTCGTGAACGATATGAAGGGTCTCGTAAAGATTGATCACACCCTCGGTCCGATCGGCTGGGATCTCGTCCAGCCTGACAGGCGATCCGTCAATATTTTGAGTTAAAAGTTCCAGCGCGAGTTGCATTCCATTGATCGACGAGTGCACGGCCCTCCTCGTATTTAACAGCAAATCGGCTAAGCTCTGCACGTCAATCGTCACCGGCTTATCACGCTGGAAAACACGTCGTTCGACATATGGCTGACGGTCGACAACGCGAATCTATTATTTACGGGCGTAGTATTCTCGCACCTGTATCGACGATTTCTCCTGACAGTGTACGATAAACGCGAGAAGCTTCAAGCAGACAGCGGACAATTCTGGCGTTTCTAAAGAGAAACCTTGAACAAGCAACTCCTCCAAAAAGCTCGGCGTCGTGCAATACTTCTCGAGAACTGTTGGGAAATGAAGAAGAAGGTAGAAGAAGCCTAGCATTGTTTTCTTATACTTCAGTTTCTCTTGGTACTTATCGAGCGAGACACTCGTTGAAATATGTACTCGTGAATGGCTTAATCGTCGCGGACGTGACCAGCAACGCGTACGACTGCAATATTGCTAGTGTCCTCAGCTTCAAGTCCGCTTCCCGGCGTAGAATAATCGGTATGAGACTCTCTGCGCATCGAATCCTGATGATCCATGATAATGAGCTCGGGATGGATACGTTGCTTAATTCTAACACGGCTTTCACTTGCTCGTCTATTAGGGATCTTTTATTTTAGCATTTCTCAGATTTTTTTTTAGATGACTGGCAATAATGTGATCCTATACTTTCAAGCTTTCGCAATATAATCACGATGGTCGAGTGTCGTTACGATGTTAATGCAATTATGTAATACGATACGTTCATAAAAATATTCTCTCAATGTTCGAATACCTTCGTGAGCTATCGCATGTTGCATATAAGGAAAATACCTTTGGATGGTTGATAAGTAGAAAGAAGATTAGGCAACATGTGCCAAGCAATCTCTGCAATTTCCTTGGCATTATCCAGGCGTATCATCTCTCTAATTCCTTTCATCGCTAAGTTGATTATCTTATCCGAATATCCAGTTTGTATGACAAGCTATTTCCCAAATGATATTGCATCACATTATAATGCACCATTCTTACGATTTCAATAGGCCATTGAAGCGAACGTATGATTGATTACCATTAGATAGTGTTGCACAACTTTCCCGCAATCTATGGTCAGCAACGGTTTGATGTCTCCATCAGACTCGATCAACCACAAGTCCATCGCTCTGTTTCGAAGATCCTTTGGGAATTCAGGACAATTCAAGCAATAATTTAGCAGATCTATGTGATGAGTGTAACAGTCGTTCAGGTTGGAATATTGCAACGCAGCCGCCAATCGTTTCACGGCTCTGTCGTAATCCTGTTCCGAACACGGTGATGGATGCGATACGGACGCGACAGCAAACAGAAACCATAAAACTTTTAAAATTTGCGCCGGTGTCTGCTCGGATTTAGGGAGATTGACAGTCCTCGCGATCAGCAATTTCAAGCATATCATATAGGTCCTACAATATTTCTATTCAAAATATTGCCACGGTATACAAAAGAAGAAATATCAATATTAATTGATCCTTAAACGCTATCGTAGGTGAAATTTTACCCCATATGAATATTGTTTTAACATTCCCGCCCCGTAGTAATATCGTCGCAGTGTTGTCTGCGACTACTGTGAACAATAGATCTTCCTCTCTCTTCATTTAATATCGAATAACAGTATGACGTGAAATTTCACTTATAATTTCTTTTGATATTCAATAGCTGTTAAGGATTAACTTTGATTTCGTACTCCCTGGTTCCGTGAAAGTGATAGTAAACCAACGTCATTAATGCAATTGCTCTGTTTCCTCGATCATGAGCTATGATATTCTTCCATTGTTCAGTATCTTTTGGTAGATCCACCAGTCCTCTGTGTACAAGATATTCGAAGCTTATTTCTCGATTGATAGGTCGGTAGATTGGCATGGATTTATCAGCTAAATTTGCTACGATCCGCGACAACAGCGCGCAAATGCTACGTCGTAAAATTTCTCTAAAAAATCAGTGACGAAAAATTTGACGTTGAACAAAGTGAATGTTGGAAGGTATGGCAGTCGCGATATGACATCGTATCAACGAATGAATCCTAAACCATTCACGAAACTTACGGAAGTCTGACAGTTAACAGCAAGAAGTACTTGAGATATCCGTTGGCGGTCAAGTGGTTTGACAAGTTGTCGCGGCCGCAGCTACTGCTCAGCTTGTAAAGGTTGTTCAGACAAGTCACGAGGTTCCTATGGAATTTGACCCTGTCCGTTTCGTTTGACTCCGCGGTCTGCAGGACGGGAATGAAAGGACCCTTGATGCTCGCATAATTAAATATACGTCGCATCGACGACGTCTATCGAAATGATCGAACTTACCTTAACGTAAGGTACCAACGTGTTCATCATCACGATGCGAATCGTCTTCAGCGTCGTTGCTCTAAGTTTCGAAACTTTATTGAACGATCCTTGACTATCGTCTTCCGCGACGCATAATCTGAGGGAAACGAGTTTTTCTGTATTTCCGTTTTATGATCCTGCATACTGGGATTCTCACTTCGTTTAAATCATTTCATGAGTATACATTTAGATAACGAATCGACGTTTCACGTTTGGGGAATTCTATGTGTAATAAACGTTCCAGTCTTTTGAATGATACAAGAATTTACAAATTGTAATTGATATCGACCACGTCATAATTAATTTCAAATTTTCGATCATAGGATTTTATGTCTTAAATTACTTGGATATCATTGTTACCGAAATTACTGTTTTAAGTATTTGTACAGCGAATTGTTATTCCATGGCTGGGGAACTTAACATCTAGTGAATATTCAAGAATTGTGAATAACGCATAGAAATTCACAAATTTTTACTACGCTAGGATGAAACATGGTACAATCATGATTAAATTGAAACTTTCGATTTTGCTTTATTCCTTGTGGCTAGAATCTTTCGTCCAGCAAACGAAGTAGAATTAATATTAGCAAGCTCATAATATTCTCTCAACTTATGAAGTTTTAACTATATAGAAAATATATAGCCTCACCGTGTGAGAGAGGCGCAAACAGCGCACAATGCATCCGCAGCAAACGAAATCGAGACGTCGTCGTCGCTATACTCGACGATCTCTTTCATTAAATTGAGAGCTTTGTGGCACAGTTCGTATACCCCATCATCCCATTCGTCTTCAGCGTTAACGTTTTCAAGTACAAGATTCAATAGCGTAACGGATGAGAACTTTATCTTTTGATTCCAAGAATCTTCCAAGATCAAAGATTTCAGGAGCATCAGTACTTGCCGTGGTACACAAACAACGTCGAAATTCACGTGAAATTCTACCGCTCTAAAAATCATTACGTTCGCACATAATATTTTGTTTCATTACTGTCAAATTACTTCAAATTTGGTTAATTTAATTACAAATTTTGGACGAAACGTTTACCTGTGAAGTATATCGTAAATGATTGAAATAAGTTTCTCTAATAGTTCGGTTTCTTTGCAACGAGACTTTGCGACGCAAACTGTAACTTTCAAGATGGAGTCCATGGCGTCTGTGGCTACGTGACTTTCGTAAAACTTTCGATATACGATTACCAAGTCCAGAAAATTGAGAATACATCTATCAACGAGAATTATGGGAAGGTTTTAACAAGAATTATTAATTCTATTTGCGTATAACGTATTGTGTGATACATACGGAAGTAGACGATCACTGGAAGTTTGTAGAAGTTCGAATATACTTGAGAGTATGTCGAACTTGATCAACTTTGAAAGTGCCGCTTCTGTGTTCACAGCGCCACCACTTTTGAATAAGTTGGATATTCGTTCGATGCATGTGATCTACGAAATTTTTCATTTTTTCTATTTCAATTTATGTTTATATTAATGGTATTTGGTAATAATTATAACATATTGTATGTTCTGATTACGGCTTTTAGAAATAAAGATAGCAAAATCTTTTATTCTAATAAAATTCTAACCACATTCTTTTTCCACTTCATTATGTTTAACCAAATATATTTGAAATTCCTACACTAAGATATATTCTAATTGAAAAATGAACATTTCTAAGATATCCGAAGATCTCAGTAATGTATAATTTTCAAATAATGAAAGTTCAGAGCATACTCGTATGATGTTACAAGGGGAGATGATACACGAACTTTGAATGTTCTTCTCACGATACATACCTGAGAATATTCATCGTGCAGCATTAACCTCTCCTTCGTGTTCACGAGCAAAATATCGATATTCTCAATGTTTAATTGGAATAGAGGTTCCATTTTTCACAAATAACTGAACTTTCATACGTACGAACACGCAACGCACCGACTAACTACGCGTTTCTTTCAAACTGGAAGTCTTTTCAAGTACCTGCGCATGCGCCTAGAATCTGCGCGCTAATACAAACAATTTAAATATCTCTTCTATTTTGTTTCGAATATTCGAAGCAGTTTCTAACATATAAATAAAAGAAACAGATTCATTAAACGGATATTCACGTCAATGGTTACTATATTTTATTTCAAACGTTATTATAAATTATAATACAAATACAATAAGTATAATCGTAATATATTATAAATGTTAAACAATCCTGAGTAATTACTCTACATAAGAGATAATGAATCGTATTGTTATCGATAATTTTCTTCTTTTTTTTTGTTGTAATTCGCTTCTATCGACATCAATCAAGATGTCGAACGACATCTTCACTAGAACGCGTCAATATATAATATAGAATACAATAATAATAACATATAATATAAACAATCCATTTTCATATGGAAGGGGTTAATTCTAGGCTATTTATACTTTCTTGCTTCTTAAATTGAAAACGTCATAAACTATACAGTATTAACATCAAAAAATGATAATATCGCGAACCGACAAAAACATTTACACAATGAAAATATGTGGTAATACACAGTGCAATGTGACAACGCCGTATTATATTCAATTATGTGCAGAATCTATACATAACAAGAGCATAAACAAACCATCAAGTTCGCACGCAACCGGACCAGCGACAAGTCATAGTTCTGCGCGTTTCCTCGTAAAATAATCGCGTAAAATTGGATAGAAAACGATCCAAAAAGAAATAAATGCCAATATCCATGGTCAGGAAAAAGATGACTCGTACAGGACGTAACGCACATTCCTCTAAAACGAAGATTCTATCCAAGAAAATTTTGCCTTCAACCGGAAAGGAAAACGCGCACTCTTCTAAAACGAAGATTCTATCCAAGAAAATTTTGACACATCGAGAGGAAAACGCGCGTCCTTCCGCGAAGCAAGCGTACAAATATTTTCGACTACGAAGAATTAACGAGAAACAGTGCAAAATAGAAAAAGAAAGTAAGAAGAGGGGAAAAAGGAAAGAAACGATAGAAATAGAGAATAAATCTTACGCCCCTTGTCTTCTCTTGACGCGACAAGATATCATCGTTATTTTTTCACTTTAACATACTAACTCATCTTTACAAAACAAAATAATAATAATAATAATAATAATAGTCACGAACGACTTGTCAACAAATGAAAAAAGAAATAATTGAAGCCTCCCTAGAAGACGAACTTTGAGCCGATCGTCGATTAAAATTAGCCCCCTCGTAAAGTCACAAGATGGCGAACAACAAATCTTACGATTGCACAAAATCATTTCATCGTTTCTTTTTCTTTTTTATTAAAACGCAAACGCAAGGGTCTTCATGAATTATTTGTCAGTACACTTTCACACCGATACATTTATGTGTTACATTGCGTTAACTACCACGACACTTGTATAAATGACTCACAGTACGGTAGATTGTTAATTATCCGGACTTTCGGTCTCGCTGATTCGGATATGTCTAAAGATTCCTGATATTCCAGATATTCGAATCTCTGAAGTGAATCATATCTTGCCAATTTAATTACTGGTAATTCGTTCGAATAATCGACATTCTACTGTACTTTCATTGCATCTGCCGCTTTCTTTGCCGTTTCTCGTCATTTAAAGAATATTCCATGAAAATATTTTGCCTCTTTTAGATAGTTACTTTACCATAATCTCAGTGAAGATTCAATTTCTCTATATATTCGAGCGCTACTCATTGTAATTCGAATCTGAACTCGAAGCACTAAGAAAAAGTCATAGAGAAATTCGAAGAAAACGGGTTCAGACACTGATTAATAATCGCACGACTTCCTTTTATGCAATCATGAATAAAGTGACGAGAAATGGCAGACAGCTGAAATAATGCCCCAGAAACGCACGTCGCTCGCGAAAGTCGATCGAAACGACTACTACTCGGTCCTACGGGAAAAAATTCACGTATCGAAAGTTTAAATGCGTATCAAAGGACCAGCCTCATCGAGTGGTGGTCTGGTAAATGGTACCCGGTAAAAATTCTATCGATATAAATCGGAAAAAAGACAGTCCCTTCGAAAACGACCTATCGTTCGCGATAGGCGTCCAACCGTAAAGCAGAACTCGCGAGCCTCGCGCGGGACCCGAGCCTCGTTTCGGCTATTGAATCATGTTTACTTGATAAACATGCTCAATATCGTTACGTTACGACGAGCATGATCCCGGGCGACCGTATTAATTGACACGAACATTACTCCATTTTATCATCGAAGCTCTATTTGCTATGGCAGTGACGAAATGCTTGCAAATTGTCATCGAAAAAAAAAAAAAAAAAAAAGAAATAAAATGAACAGTTATTTCAACACTAAAGATAGAAGGAAATGCTAAAAAATGTCGTATGTTCAATATGTGACAATGCAAGTCGAAATCCATGGGTCTTCCTCGAGGAAGATTTTGAACGAGCAACTATTATAGTTTAGCACCATTTGAAAACGATTCGTACGAATTAATTTGTATTTTCCTTTTGCATGGAGTTACTGCCGATGATACGTCCGACGATGAGCGTAATCTTGAAATTTCAGCAGATCAATAGCATAGTGATACATTCTTAATTAGCAATTCAGAGCTCGAAACGTTTCTTCCTCTCGGCGACCATGCCCACCGCTGGTAGTGGAGGGTGGAGCGTATGATGATAACTCGGCGTAGGCGTTGGGGGCAGGCTACGACAACTTCTGCTGGACCACCTCACGGCTGGAGACCTCATCAGCTCTGCAAACAAAATTCTATCTTATTCATTGTCCAGTTGACTAATTTCCTCTTCACCCGTGCTACCCAGAACACTAAATGCGCGTGGAGATAGAAATCAAAGTACGAAGGCAAACTTAGATAAAAAGAGCAGTGTATATACACACACGATCGGATCAGGTTCGTGTATGTGCATCAGCAATGTATAGCCTACAATGTACAAGTAATGACGATAAATAATCCAATTTGAAGTAGAGTAATTAAAATTAGAAAATTTAGAATGAATTATTTACCACCTGAATACACATAAAGGAACCTGTACTTAGACGAAAAGCTGGCAAAGCTGAAACTTGACCCAAGCTACTAAGCTACCAAAGTGAAGAAGACGAAATCAAAGCAACGTTTTGAAAAGAAAATGAAAAAAAAAAGTGCGGATAAGAGGCGTGTCGAAACAAAATAAGCTGGTGAAGTGCGTCGACGATGAATTCGTTGAAAGATTTTCCTTAATTGGCAAAAAAGAGAACGGACCTGCAACGGAGAGAGCTGGGGGTTCCGGGGTGAGGCGGGACGCGCGAGGATCGTTGGCATGGAAGCTGTATGCCTCCGAGTGTTGCTGTTTTTCGATTTTGTTGCTGCCCTGCCAGCCACTGCCGGCGCTGTCGACTCGCACCTCTGCTGTGCCACCTTTCGTGTGAAATACAATTTTTTCGAAATACGATTAACCCGCTTTGCACAATCCATTTACGCGTGTATTTCACTTGTTTTTCTTTCTTTCTACATTTTTTATACAACTTAATTACGAATTATTTTCGAAACAAATATAATTCGAACGAACGTTCTGGATTATTGTGAGATTTCTTTCTAATTATAGAATGATTTCTGAAATTTATTAATTTTACTACCTATACAGTCGAAATTTTATTTTTCTTAGCTTCGCTCGTAGATTTCTTGTATTCAACAAATAGTTTAAATATATATAAAGGAATTTTGGATAAACTCAGAAATCATGAAGATTGAAATTATATTTTTTTCGATCAGTCTTACTGCCACCGATGTCCCTTAATTATTTTCAGACGATACGACGGCTAAAAGGGTATAATGATTTTCTTAGAGTACCTAGTATGTTCCCAATAGTGAAGCGACGTTACTCTTACAAATATATTCGCAGAGTTTGATGCTGGTGTTCGGAAGCACGTAGAAATCTGTGTAAAAAACTTGGCATTTCGACGCGTGTATACTGCAGATTGCAAAAATAGGATCTCCAGTAAGAAAGTGTAAAAAGTTTTATTAAAAAGATCCAGTTTATAAAAGTTCTGTGGTAGAGATCTATTCCACGCGCTTCCAAACCTGTTAATAGTACAACTTGAAAATTATTATGCGCATAGATTAGACATTGAAAGAGTACAAAATCACATTCATGAGAAGGCGGGGTTACTTTGCGTTACACCGTTAAAAGGTCTCTTGGTTAGCAATTGGTTAGACAACTTTCGAGTAAGATTAATATCTGCGCTTCGTATCGCTGCTTGAACAGCGATCGTACGCTTGTCAAATCGAAATACAAATCGTCGTCGAGAAAAGCCGGACGAAACAATCCGCATGAACATTCGAATCTCGTCGACGCGTTATACACATGTAAATAACAAAACGATTATTGCACAACAACGCGATTGTACGCGTTAGTCGTTGAGAATTTGATCGGTTAATTCGATTCGACGACAAACACTAATAACTCTAATAGAATTAATATGTTCGAAAGTGGTTAATTTATAGGAGAAAGCACTCGGTTAGTCTTACGTTTCCCACATCTCTTTCTTGGTAACAAATTTCAAAAGCTTTTTCTTACGAATTGTTAAACAAAATACAAAGATCTCGATACTCGCTTTAGCTAGTTTTAGTCATGCCATAATCCGCTAAACCGTGAACGAACGAATCGTCGAAAGGAAAAAAGCAATGAGACAAACTCGACTCGATGTCCATCCAACGCGTATGAATATCTCGTAAGCCGAATGCAGCTAGTATGCATATTAGAGAGAAGCAGGAACGAGTTCGAGGAAAAGGAGGAGGATCGAGAAACGGCGACGATCCACCAGAAGCGTTTCTTTCTTTTTCTGATCGGCTTCTTTTTTTCCTCCCATTTCACCTTTCTTCTGTACCTTGATACTGATGGGGCAGTCCGGTCCTTGGTCTCAGGCTGTCCCAAAGCGGCGATGCCAGGCCGTTACGCTCCTGGCCCTTTTGCCCTAAGCTCACCTCTTTCCTATCGTGCGACGGCACGCCAGAACTACTGCCCGGCCTAACCAAGTTACTCGAGTAAGGCAACGACACTGACTTAACGCGTTCAAGCTTGTACGAGAACGCGGCCTGCTTGTCCTGCGTGCTCTTTTGCAACGTGGACAGCGAGCTTCTCGGCCGTTCGCCGGTCGTTCTCTGCTCCTCGCTGCTCGCCGCTCTGAGCAGCGGCTCGTGACTACTCCGGGCACGCTGCGGCGAGTAGCTTAGCGACGGAGATTTCGATGACACACCGGACGTATCACGAGGAGCCTCCCCATGCTGTTAGTGAAATATCGAAAATATAATGCGTCAGTGCGGCTGGTATATGGGGGTGGGTTAACACGATCGTTGGAGATCGATGCGCGCCGGGGCAATCAATTATGGGCTACTCACGATCGGTCAGATAGGTACAGTAAAACCTCCGTCAACGCTGCTCCTAATAAGGATCTTGAATATCTGCTATCGTTACGTATCGTAAAATATTAAATCATTATTTTAGGGGTAAAATGTATTTACTTTTTTTGGTTACTGGTAGGATGGCAGCAATTTTAGTGTTATGTTAAGTGCTTCAATTAATCTAGTGCCTTTATATTATGCCTTTAGATTGGAAAAGATATACAGAAAGTAGATATGTCTTTGATGATCAAGTTTATAATTGCGTGATATATGAATGAGATTTTAATTTTGTTTGAAAAAGGCACTCAATTAATTTACTATACATTTGTATATATCTTATACGAATAAATCAATATATTATAAGCGATCTTTCGAGGAACAAAATTCATTGAATGAACGAAAAGATCTTAATAAGCATGGGGTTAAAATATCTTTTTATTTCTTGCCTACCAATCGAGGATTAAATATTCGCGAACGGTTAAAGCCTGCGCACACAAAAGCTTTTCTGTACCTAACTTCATCTTTAGCTTATGACTACTATTTATTTACAATTGTCAGTTCTTTTTCGTTATCTAGAAGCGCTTGCTCGAAACATTCGAAAGGGTTGGGCGCCATAACATGTAACTGCGGCGGAGTTAATTAATTTAGTATCGTACATTTTTGTTAACCACATCTACGCTGTAAATGGGGCACGTTCATGGCGACGAGAGCTATCAAAAGTTTACCTTCAACTGTTGTAGTCGATGAATTTCCTCCCTCGGCTCGACAATCTCGTTGTCCTTGCTCCTCAACATTTGCATACTGTCATTGATCGTACTATCGTTCGTTTCTAATACCAAATGTGCCCTCAGCTGTTTGTTTCTCGCGTCTAGTTGCATGATGTGCTGTTGCGCTTGAGCAAGTTGTTTGGTAAGGGATCCTACTTTTTCCTCCAGGGCCGCAGACTCCACACACTTAGAGGAATATTTTGCAGATAACGAAAGAATTTCCTGCTTTATCTCCTCCATCTCTTCCCTATAAATTGATAAACGTTATTTAATAGTCAGAGATATCTAAATTAAAAAATATATATCATCATGATTAATTCATCGATTATTTAGAAATATAAAATTTAGAGATATAAAAATGCATAGATTGCGTATAGAATAGGAATTAATTACATACTCGTGTTCTTTATGAAGCACGCCAATGTCCTCGCGTGCCTGCATTTGTTTAATAAATTCCTGCTTAAACTTAGCTATTTCCTTCTGCACTTCGTGTTCGTGCGCCTTTCTCATAGCATCAAGAGCCGCCAGAGTGGCCTGAGTCTCTTCTGATAATGCCTGCTCTTTCTCTACCCTCAAATTTTCCAATTCCTGTCGATGTTTCTCTTCCATCTCAGAAATAATGCGTCTATGAGAATTCTCCATTGCCAGCAAACCTTTCTCACACAACGCTCGCAATTGCTTGATCTCTTCTTTATATCTCTTTCTTGTTTCCGCATCTGTGTCCAATTCCGCGCTCATGGATCGTTGATAAGCTGCTCTAAGTTCGTTCACGTGAGCAGAGTGCTCAGAGTCCATAGCGTTCAGTCTATGTTCTAATTTCCTCGCCTTTTCTCGCAGACTGGCCGCTTCCTGTTCGTACTGAGATGTTAGAGATTGTCTCTGATTGTCCAGTTCACCTTTGATGTCCATCAAATCCCTCTCCTGGTTGCGCTTCAATGTCTCCAACTCTTGATTATGCTCGGCTGTTATCCTATCGATGGTTTCTTGCAATTGGCCACACTGTTTGCAAGTCACGCTATTCATGTAGTCGCTCAGCTTCTTGATTTGCTTGCGCAATTCCGAGCATTTTTCGCACACGCTCGACCAGTCGGTGATGGTAACCGTCGGCGACTTCGTAGGCCACAGGGTATTTTCGTTATTCTCGCTTAATTTGCCTCGGACGCGTTTGTTCAATTCAACTAAGTCTTCTTCTAGGTAGTGCAAACTCTGGCCAACGTTCTTTATCTGATCCTTCGAAGCACGCTTTGAACCGGATATCCTTTCCTCGCAGTCCTTGCTAAACTGTTGATAAAGGTAACTGTACTCCGCGTCGAGAATCGGATTGCTTTGGAACTCGTAGTCGTCCGCTTCTAGCAGACTTGAAAGGACGTCGTCGTTTCGGATTAGACTAGATACGAAAGTCTCCCCAGGGAAGATCGTCAATTGTCTCGTATTCTCCTGAAGAAGCCCGATTCTGGCGTCTATTAAAGCTTTGTGCGCGATCACGTCCGCGTATTCTGTTAACAACTGCCGGGACTCGTACTTCGATTCAACCATCGTCGACTTATTCTTCTTCAGCTGATGAAGGCATTCCTCGTATACGTCGGATAGCTCGCGAGTAGAAAGTTCCATCTCTTGACGGAGTCTGACCTGCGCGGCATCGATCCAAGATTCCAACGTTACGTTCTCCGCGCCCTCAAAGTTGAGACACGCATCGGTGATGCTCGTGATGTTCTGTTCGTACATTTGGCCGCAACGCACGATCACATGAGACACTTCAGCTTGTACCAACTCTTTGCTGACCGTTTCTTGAGCCAACGCCCACGCTTCGCGAATTCGTCGATCTTCCAGTAATTTTTTATTCGAGTTGGTCACCTGATGTTTGTTCAAATCCTCTTGCTCGGACATACTCAACGTTTCGGCGGCCAGTGCTTCTGCGAGCTGTCTCAACTTCGTTTCTTTATATTTCCGTACGATCTCGTTCACCTCGCGTTGTTTTTGCAGCAGGAAGTTCAAGCTCTCGTTACGAGCTGCGGACACCTCCTTGGTCGTCGTCTCCGTCGCGGCCACGCCACCTACTAGTACTAACTTATTCGCTAACACTCTAGTAAGATACTGAATGTAACTGGTGTTTTGGTACGTTTTGGGCTTAGTTCCGTGAATCTTACGCATTAAGCTTGAGGCAAGCTGACTAGTTTCGACCAATTCACTGAGAACGGCACTCCGGTCGAATGTCCGGCCGATCGCGCACTTGATCTGTCTCAGAACGACGAACTCGAACGCCACTCTCTCCGCGACCAGCTTCATCTTCTCTCTGTCGTTTAGTTGGCCGTTCTGCTCGAGCGTCTGCCGTCTCTTCGTGAGTTCGCTCAATTTATCTTTAAGTATAGTCTCTAGTCTAGATACCACTACGCCTACTGACTCGGTCACTTGAGCGCTAGCTTGATTTTTCTTACATTCTAAACACGAGTCCAGGATGTCGTTTACCTCGCGCAAACACTTCTCCGCTTTATCCTCCGCCTGTGTCGAACCTAAACACTTCTCCAGCCTCCTCTTCGACTTCGACACCACCCTCTCTAATTTCCTTAACCTCGCGATGATCTCCAATGAAACTTCGCTGGTGGAGGATGCACTGATCTCGCTACACTCGCTGGAGTCTTTCTCAGCGTCACTCGCCATATTTTCTGTAACGTTCGCCACTTTCGTCTCTAAAGTGCTGAGTCTGATCAACACTTTCATCGGTTCGGAACTAGTTGCACTATCTAGCGATTTTCTTCTTAATCTAGTACGATCCAGACTCTTTCCGTCCCTTCTCTTCTCCTTCTTTGGGTTAGGACTCGACTCCTTCGAGCTGCATCCAGTTGATACTGGCGCACTGGTACCTTTTCCGCGTTCTATAGCACAGATCTTGTTCTCCAGATCCAACAGTTTGTCCTCCATCTCTTGCGAGATCTGGAAGGACTCACGGCCCTTCAACGACAGCGATCTTCTTTTATCTCTACTTTCAGCTTTAGTCAACTTCTGCTTCAACGTTCTCACTTGTTTCTCGCTAGCTGCAAGCTTGTTCGTCAAATCTTGAATCCTAGCTGCCATTAACTGCAGCTGGGCCTGGTTCGTCTCGCTGACACTCGCTGCGTCCTGCTTGTGAGCGAAGATCTCTAGCTCCAGTGCGTCCTGTATCGCGTGCGCTTCACGGAGTTCCTTGCGCATCGCGCGTATCTCCAGGATAGCTTTCTCAAAGCGGCTTCTCAGTTCGTCGTATTCTTCCACGATTCTACGGATAAAAGATGCAAAAGATATATATGATTTTCAAACTACTTGCAGCTATATACAACAATTTCAGATATATCTTTATTACCTTTCCTTATCAAGAGTATTAAAATCCAGGTCTAACTCAATATTCGTTAAGTCACTGAGAGAGTCGAAGCTTCTCCCGCGCTCCCTTGAAGAAGATAGTCCCCCTTTATCTTCCAATTCTCGAACTTTGCTATATAAACGCTCGTTTTCGTCTATTCCTACATAACAACACGATAAATGTATAAAACATATAATGACATTGTAATGAATGATATTAACACCACAACACTTTTATTTCAAATTCAACATACCTTGAGACAATCTGTTACTCAATGAAGTAACCTCCGATTGCAAATGCTCAACGGTTCTATGACTCGATGCCAACTCCTTAGTAAGCATCTCGCACCGTTCACTCGTCTCCCTAAGAATAGCCTCTGTCTCCAGCAATTTGCACTCCAACACCTCTTTGTCTCTGTTGTACATCTTCTTCATCTTCTCCAAGTCCTCTAAATCCTTGTTTCTCTGTTGCTCTGTTCTCTGGATGGTATTCAACAGTTCATCGACCTGTTTCTCCCTAATAGAAGCTTCAGCCTTCTGCTGTCTCAACCTAGACAACTCCTTCTCCGCACTAGCAACATCCGCTCTCGCCGCGTTCAGCTGCGACTTCAGACTCTCTATTTCATTTTCTTGACGCTCGATAATGACTAGTAGCGTGCTTGGGTGGGATTGATTTTGATCCAACTGATCGCGCAACATCGACACCTGATTCTCCAACAATTCTACGATCAAGGGACTCTCGTTGGCGCTCGAGAGGCAACTATTGTTCTGCATGTGCCCATTATGTTGGTCCTCGTCTTCTCCAAGTTCGCAGCAAGCCATCATTAGATCTTCCGACCTCACGCTGTCCAACGTACTTCTTCTTGAGCTTAAAGGGGAGCTACAGCTTCTCTTGTAGACTCTAGACCTGGAGCTTGATCTGGACCGTGCTTTTACTCGGGATAGAGCTGTTCTTGTCAACGGTGGTGACGGGGGTAATTCTGACCATTCGTGGTTTGCTGAGTCTGACCAGCTCGATCCCTTCAGTCCACTGGGCCAATCGCCGTTTCTTACGAGAGGTGGTGACACTGGGACTTCTGACCAATCACCGGATTCTCTTCTGCCACCCTCGGATGCTGTTCGATACTCCTCGTCCGAAGAGAATAGGACTGAGCGTGGCGTGACCGAGGTCGATGGAACAACCGAGTCTCTCTCACGGTCCGTAATGGATCTAAAATTCAAATGTGGACTTGAATAAATTTCAAAGCGCTTCAAACTATGGGAAACGCTTGGAAAAATTTTACAAACAGTGGAGCTAATCAGTTTGGCTTCTAAGAAGTTCATACGAATCTTTTTCCCTTATTTAATCAATTATATTTCTCTTGACTTACGCAGTAGGTGATTGAGGCGTGTTATCTTGCTGTCCATCTTGACAAACGGCCAGAGAATCGTTGCTACTGTCAGGATCCGGCAAATTGGCAGCCCTCCGAATGGCCGACATCCAACTGGCTCGTATACCTGCGGTGACCGCGGACAGCACGGTAGATCCTCGATCATCCCAGGCCTTGAAAAACGCGCAACAACCGGACTAGAGCAAATCATCGGATAAAACAGAGCAATATGAAAGCAGGTAACTGAAACGTTATCGTCTATGTGGGCCAAACAGCAGGATACAACGGATGACAGAGATCAGTGACACGAATAAACGAAGAGTTTCAAGATCTGTTCTAGCGTGAAATTGAGTTAGCGACTTTTTCCAGCCACTCCCGCCACGGAAGTTAATTCCGGCGATCCAATTGACCAACCAGCCTCCGGCAGATCTATAGTTAATTATAGTTTTCGACGATCTAATTCAACGATTCTTCAATGTTACGTTACGTCCTCGCTGAAGCAACAAGGAACTTTTGTTGCTTGTCGTTGCTGCATATTCCAAACGCTGTTCGACAAATATCAACTCGTGGACATATTTTGTCCATATCGAAGCCACGTAATTGGAGGAATATTTGGTTTTTGTTTCGATCTCAGAACGATACTTGTCGTTATGAAACATTATGAATCGTTATGAACATCTCGCGAAGCTACCAGACGCTCAAAAGTCGGTCCAGCTAGTAGACAATGTAAGCCAACTCGTTTTGTATCGTATCTGCCTTTACGAGGATGAAAAAGAAAACGATGAAAATTGCAGCTCCCGTAAGGTCTGCAACTGGATTTCCGTTGACCGATTCTTTCTTTCGTGCGGAATGTTAATTACCGTAAATCACCGCGTGCAAATCCGCCGGTCACACTCACCACGGTCTGGAATCCATAATTTCTTGCGACTTGAAGGGGCGTGACGGCGGTAACGGTATTCAGATCTATGACACCGTCCATGATACCCTTATCTTCCGCGCAAGGATCACGGTAGTACATGAGACCGCAACCGCGCAACACGAACCAATGCTTGTTCCATTCCTGAAGAATACACCATTCGTTACGTATATTAACCTACATTCGATGCTACCGTAAGGTTACACGAGAAATTGTCACGTTTGTGACCTTGTTCATTCACGTTTGTCATATACCTTGTTCAATCCTTGCTTCATTAGCCAGCCTTTCTTGATGTTTAATAAATCCTCGGCAGGCAGATCAACCCTCAGTTCAGACGTGGGAGAATATCTTATCCCCGAAATGTCCAGGCCACATCCGTCTGGGTCACCTCTGATCTATATATGATATTAACGATGAATTTCTATTATTCTGACTGCTTGTAAAAGACATCTATATCGAAGTTATTTAGAGTCATGAGGATTTAATCGTCATTAAGTTAGACTAGAGATTTTACATCCTTTATACTTTTCATTGAATCCTATCCTAGATTCTGAATTATATTCTACATTCTCTATTTTGAGCAATGTATCTTTCTTTGAACCTTAATCTATATCTTTTGAGCCCTGTCCTGTACTCTATACTTTGAATGGTAGTATATTTTTCTTTCGGATCTAGTTTATATTTTAAAGCCTACTCTTGACTAATATACCAGAGTAATGCTTCCTTTGAAATCTTAAAAAAGAAAACCCATAACGAATGACGATGCAAAATGACAACCCCAAATCCTTCAACAGGTATAGAAACTCGAGACTCACGAATTTGTCCTGATACGCCGCGTTAGCTGCATCCACCACGTCCCTAGTTGGTTCGGACGTTCTCGGTTTGATCCTCCTGACGCGTGGCTGGGTCAAAGAGGCAGCAATATCCCGCAATTTTCCCTCTCGTTCCCTCTCGTGCTCCAGGAGGATTCTTCGACAGGCGTCATCGTCTGAAGCATACGTCGAATCGTTCACCATTTTCTGCTCTATTCGATAGAGTCATTCCGCATCTCCCGTTACAAGACGATAATGACAGGCTAGTCGCATAATGGTCATGATCAAGCAGCAACGTAGCAGCAACAGCGAGAAACGCGTTTCCGGGCTTCTATCGCTCTCTGGCTGGCCGTTATCGAAAATGTTCGTCTTCGACTTAACGAATTAAGTTCTTTTCAGTCGGAGTAAAATCTTTAGCATGTGGCGATGTTGCCAAGGCCAGACGATCGCTCGGTTAATTGACTGCCGACTAATTAATAACCCAGTCCCCCTTTCACGTCAACGACCAGGCGAGAACGCTTATCGCCCTCGTTTATCCGCGTTTCTATCGACCCATCACCCATCGAATTCTAACCGCCATTACTATGCTAATAACAGTTTTCTGCCAGCTACCTCTCTTCGTTGCTGTTGACGTTAGAGAGCATGACGTTTTGACAGGGTGGAAACAATGGGGCAGTTTCGGGGAAAATTGGCTTCCAGTGATTCATCGCTCGATGGAAGATTTTACATGTAGCGAGCGACGGAGATATTCCACTTTGGTGAAACAATAAACAAAGATTCTTACGATATCAAATCCGATGTCTAGAGAAAATTTTCCGTAGAAAATTTCCCCGTAGGAATTTGAGCAATAAAATAAATCAGATTCTTCTAAGTTTTAGACAAGCGGAAATAAATATTTCTTGAATACAAACATTTGTACGATATAATTGAGTACAATATTCAGGAAAAATGTTCCATAAAGATGATCGGAAAGGTAAGAATTTCTCAATACTCGCCGATTATTCGTATCGATCGCTCAATTATTCGGACGAATAAAATTAAAAAATGTATGCAGGTGGAGATTTTAGATTGCGCGGCAGCAATCCTGACTTTTACTCTGTTATAAAAAAATTCGCTAAGTGTATCTTCCCAAGTATTTCGTGGATATCTTTGGACAATCGGCGATCGACATAAATCTCAGGTATCACTGGTGAAGCTGGGCAACGGGTTCCTGGACGTTCGTTGGACGCCAATCTAAATGAAATCTACGGATCAGACGGGAGAGCAGAGATCACGAAGCACGCGGCGAGGAGAACCGGTAGATTTTCTCGTAGATTGTGCACACGCAATTACGCAACGAACGGGAAACGTAATCACACCAGGCGAATCCTTTGGAATCGAAGCTAACTATGCCGGTTAAACCCTTATAAATCTCGAACGCCAGATTCTTCGTTCGACGAAGAACGTATTGCTTAATCTTTTTTCCTGTCAATCGGTTGATTCACCGTTTAATGACGAATTTCCGTATTGACGTGTCTATCATGTTTGTTCGGAGTCATTAAGCTAATAGGAGATAATGTCGATCGATGAATTTAGGTTGCAAGAAATAACATTGCTGATTAATAATTCACTCAACCGGTTGAATCAAAGTAGAATATGCCTGTTTATCTTGTTTATTTATGAAGTATCCATTAAGCTGTCTAGTTTCATTTCTTGTTGTCTGATCTATTGAGCAAACGTAAGCACGAGCATCTTTAAGAAGATTCAACTTCGATTAAGAATAGCTATGATAAATATATTTAAATTTTGCCTCATCAGAACTCAGCTTCGATTAGGAACTAAATTTTACAAACGGCTACTTTCATCCCTTCGATGTAGACAAGTTAATTAATTTTATGCGTTACATCTTTTCTCGTGGAAACGTCAGAAAATATGTATTTCCGCTATCAATAGAATTAAAAAAGCGATTTAATCCTGGAAGCCCTGTTGAAACTGACACGCCCAGATTCGAAGTGTTTCTTTGTTAGTACGAAAACATCGTGAAAATCTTGCGAATGTAAAAGACATATTGCATAGAGATACGTAAATAATTACAAAGAAACATTGTTACAAAGATCGACTACAAAACCTATAAAACAAATAAAATCAAATCCCAAAACCTATAAAGCAAAAGCCTTTACCATCAGAATTCTCAAGTGACCCAATTCCAAGAACCTACTAATCTCTTAAACTATCAATTATCCCAATGATTCCTCGAGAACGCCAGTTTTCAGGCTTCCAAGTCTGAAGCCCCGTGTTCTAAACCTTCGACACACCGTTACTAGTTGAACCTTCTTCGCCCTAAACGGCGAACCATCGAGACAAGTTCATCGTCAAGCAGACAGCTGAAAGATATCGTTGTCCATGCGCGTTCGAACGGAATTAGGCTTTTTCACGTTGGGATACGCTAATAAACCGACCGCAAGAAGCTAATTCGATAATGATGCGTGAACAAATTGCAGCGGCTAACGGTGTAAAGCACGCGCAGTTAACGCGAGGCGATTGCACGATTTTTAGAAAAGGATACACCGTTTGCCGCAACCGGTTCTCCATGCAATCGACGAAAAATTCACTTGTGTTCTTCTTCTATCGATTAAAACAAGGCGCCACGCTTCTTCGTTTATTCGTTTGTTTATTCGGCAAGATTAACGAAAAATATACGATCATAGAGAGGCGCGAGTACTGCGATAAAAATAGAGACACGTTCCGTCACAAACTAGCGTGTGAGTAAAGAAGTTAAGTGTTGCGACCTTTCAACCAGTTGGCGATCGCTGAAATCGTAACTGTTCGGTGGGGTCGCGAACCTTGAACGATATTAACGCTCAAGGTGAAGCGTTGATTAAGAGTTCCAGTACGATAGTGATTTTCTTGAACGTTTATTTCGAAGTGTCTTATTCTCTAACTTGTGTTGACTGGTGCCTATATTCCAGGTGTCAGTCTACGTGATGTGTTTTCGTCAACGTTTTCTGTCAGGTGAGAATTTATATCTGTTCGATCATGCGACTGTCGAAATGTCGTGGGCATCTCGCAAGTTGTGCGTTTCTCGTCGAGGGTTCGCAGCGTAACGTCCCGTTAGTGACATCGTCGCGTGGTCTATTGTCGACTTGTCAACTATTGTCAAAGTTTATGACACGTTGTTTGCCATTGTAGGGAGCCGACGAGCGCTCGAAATGCGAATTAAGTCGTCCACGTGGTCCGAATGTAAACTTTATAATGTGCAATGTGAACAAATTCGAACTTGTCGAAAATAGCAGGTGTGCTGTCCGTATCGTAAACTTGGGATAATCTTCTATCCTAAACATCAAGAAATTTGCAGAATTTATTGAGGCGAGTAAATACACAGTTGAAGCTGTTAAACTGACCATAAAGAGCCCTATGCCGTCTCTGACGTTAATAGCTTATGATCCTTCTTGATCATTGTAACTAAATGGACGGAAAAAAGGACAGTCGCAGCGCTTCGAATCGGCTGGATCGATGAATTTCTATCATCAAATATGATTTAACGCCTCTTTTGTGCATAATGATCAAACGCGAGGATATTGTTATTGCCTTTTATATGAAATCATCAATCGCAGGTTTTATAATACCACGTTGGATATTCTAAATTACGGCTTGCAATGAAATCTCCTTCGTATAAGATCATGCTATTGAGTTATAGTAATAGTAAACTCGCTTTAGCAAACACAGAAGGTCTTAAATATTTTAATACAAGAGGAATATTTCTAACGAAATATCGTGTTATTGAAAGTACACGTTCCGTTGCTTGAGATTCGAAAGATTTTGTCACCTTACAAATGTCTTTAAAAATACAATGATTATATTCTCGCAAGAAGGGAAAATATTCGATATTACCTTAAAATCGCAAAATAAATTGATACGGAGGAGGATACAGTACGAGAAGCCTTTTAAGCAAATAAAGCTTCACAGAAAAATTGTCATGGAATTTAATCGGCAGACAAAACACCCGCTCCGTGTTTGAAGTTGGCGAACACTCGACCAAAGAGTGTCTCTGTCCTCGATAACGACGCGGCGGGCGAAAATTGTTAGCGAAATTAATCAGCAACTCGTGGAGGCTCCCTCGAACGTGATAGGGGATTCCAATTAAACGAGCGAGGGGATTTTCTCTATGTTGTTCCCACCATCGGTATCTCCTACGTGCTTTCCAATCGACGATAAGTTAGCCTGTCGTTTTCAGTGAGCTACGAGCCTTTAATCGCGATATGATTCCCCCTGGCGCTCACGTGGCTACGATTTCTCTGCTTCGTTGCGTTTCTTCGATACAGGTTCCAGCATTAGAACGAATGTCCTGTGTTTCTTGTGTTATTAGAGAATCGTTGGATGTTCCAAGTAAAAGTGAAAGTAACAAGGGGAATAGTTAGTTCGTCGTTTGTACCTTAATAACCATGCACCTATAATAACAACATTAACCATTTCTCGTATAATATTCGGTCGCGTCGATTTTCTCCTATGAAAATTTCATTTTAACTTTGATTTTGCTCTCCCATTCCAAGACTTTAAATTATCGATTACATTTGTCTATACCGTTTCAATTTTTATTTCAGAGCTCCTTCGCTCATCCTGCGTTCTTTTCGTCATTTTCGACTCAAACGTCTTTTTCTAGCATTAAAAATGATCTCCAGTTTGAAACAATATCTCGATACTGAAAATAGGAACTGCTTGCTTGGCGCAAAAATTCTTTCGATCGTAAGATTCTACAAAACACTCCCTTTCTATGAAAGATTTTGTGAAACACGTCGTGATTGCGTGTCTTACGCGATTTAATCAGAAATGCACACTACTTTTGACCTTGTTCGTATATCGCGAGCTTTCGATCCCAGATTCTCGTCGAGCTACGCTTCCTGTCATTAAAACACAAACGGTAGCGAAGCTTCCCATCGAGATTGCACTGTACGATAGAGCAGATAAATGACTGCCAGGGACGAATAAATTCGTGCGGATAGAATCGGCTGGATTTTCACACGGACGGTTCTCTGTTGCGTGGACACGCGCTAACTGTTTTGTTTATGCCGTCAATTGTCACGAGGGAAAATGGGTCAGGTACGATTTAACGCGGTCGCGCGAATCATCGTCGAAGAGAAGAATAGTCGTCGACGACCCAGTTTCCTCGTGCGATTCAATGGGACGTTGTATTGTTGGTTTAAAGCCGAATCGCGTCAGCAGATCCGCTTTGCGATCGGGCAACGCAGTAAAATTTCTCTCTAGGTGCACGACCTAATAACGTGGCAATTAAACTCGCGTAAAACCGATTCATAAGCACTTAAATAAGGAGGAGAAAAATAATTTACGATAGAGTTTTATGGGAGTGAGACTGTAAAAAAGGAGAAACCACGGTACGAATAATTCGATATATAATTATCGTATAAATTTTCTATTATTTTACACCGACGTCAATTAGCAATTTCAGTAATCGTTTAACTATATTTAGATGTCGTTAACGATCCTGCTGTGCCAATTACAGGGATTAAAGCTTCTGCTCGATTGGACCATGAATAAAACTACGCAATCGGCGGTGGGATGAATAAAAGATGCCGTCGTATCTTGTTAAAACGATTTCGACGAGTAACGACTGTAAATGACGATCCAGCCAGATGTTCCTAGGTCTGACTCACCGTGTTTGTCAGGTTGATCAGCGGAATAAACACAAGTTTAGATTTACAGACTATTCTGTGCTTTTTAGTTCACTTGGAGATTCTATGCTTCGGCTATGTTCTAGAAAAAAAATCATTCAAAAATATCAAATTTACCCGTTCGTTACTAAAGAGCCTTAAGAACGTTCATTTGCCTCGTTAAAAATTCTTCAGCAATTTTTGACAGGGTAAGTGCCCCTAATACCGTTCGCTATCGTAATATTCTGAAAAAGAAGGCGCTGGTAAAAATCGGTATTTTACGTACACGAAACGCAAATAATATCTCTTTCGTTTGAGACTAGTTTCATACAAAGATGTTTCCTACCTTCTTGCTCGAAACTTGACAGACGATATTAGATGCAATTACCTTAGCACAAATTTGCATACCATATGCTCGTATGCATTGCATCGCCAAAAAAAAAAAAAAAAGGAAGAAAAAATTATAAACTTGCCACATTGTACGGTTCGAAAAAATGGCTCGCTCAGAAAATCCTACAAAGCCTGAAAACAACGTGATCGCGATCCATGGATCATTTGCAGCGGGCCTAAGCCAGTCCCGGCGTCAATTCGCATCTCCGACGGGCATCGCGAAACCAAGGCCACCGACATATTCGAGTATACCGACCTAGTTTCTCGCCGGTGCAGGCTGTCCCGGCTCGTTCTCCGTGCTGATTCATCCTGCGTCTGGCCTTGTCCTCCGCTCGAAGCTTGTCCCTGGTCGGAGGGGACGCGCTGCTCGCTGGTTGATCCCTGTAGCTCGATCTACCCTCGTTGGGTACGATCGGTGGCTTCTCTGTCAAGGAACTGCTGCTTGACACGGTCGTTGGCGTCGACGTGGTTGAATACACAGTGCTGGACACGCTTCCGTTCATCGACGAAGTGGTTGAGACGGAGGATAGATACGTGGAACCACCGTTCTCGAGAGGTGTGCTGGTTCTTAGAGGCGACAGGTTGCTCGTTCGATGGTCGTTGTTGGTTTCCACGTTCCCATTGCTCATCGTTGCATTGCTGGTGGTGGTTACCACGCTGTTGGTTACCAAAGATGATGTGGAAGAGAACACTGGAGGACAGAGGTCGGAAGAGACGCTCGTTTCTGGGATCCATGTGTTGCTGCGCGGCTCTGAACGACAGCTGTTGAAACGTGGTCGCGGAGGATTCGGTGTATTGCCTGAAAACGGAGTAGTTTTGGTGTTAGATAAGATTTCGATTGACTTAACGCTAGTCTGGGTTTCATCTTTGGCATCGATCCAGAGTTATTCAACTTTCAGACTCTATCGAGTCTAGGTGGTTGAATGATGGGACAGAGATTGGATTTTTATCGCGTGATACAGAACGGGAGTGTAATAATATCTCGAATGGCAATATTTTAGTATCTTAATAGTATCTTCGTAATTTCGTACAAAGAAAATTAATTTAAAGATCGATGACAGTCGATTAATTATTCTCTAAAGGAGCAATCTGCATTTAATTTATTCTTAAGTGGCGCGGCAGAACATTCATTTAACATCGTCGAACTCTCGAATTTAATTAACCGCTCCATTGAAAATAAAAACGTATCAAGCGTCTGCCATAAGCAAAACGTATTTCGCAACTTAGCTTGTACGGACCGATCAATTCGAACTCTGATAAAAAAAAAACATTATCAATTACTTACTTCTGATCGTTGGAGTGACTTGAAGAATGGTAGTCTGTCCACCGGGGAACGTCGCGTTCCTCTTATGTCGACCCTGAAAGTTATTTCAACTTCGATTAACCGTTTGTTCTCTAATTCTTCGACAATCGACCACCCACGACCGAATCATTTCATCGACATCGATCGGTCAACGTTAAATTTACAAATTTCAGCTTTCTAAGTCTAAAGTCTAAGTTTAAAGTCTCATGTACCTGAAGGAATGGTACATTTATAATGTAAGAACTTTACGTAGCAGTTGATTTAAAACGATAAACTCTTCGTAAGGAATTTTTTTTGGAAGTTCAATAATAATAAAGAAAGAAGAGAATACTAAGACTTCGGCGTCGACCGATCCTTCAAGTATTGGCGTATTTTCTCACCGCGTATAAAGGGCACACTTGCGTCGATTAAAAATCGCTAAAAAAATGATTGTTATCTTCTCGCGAGTCAGACGGACGTCGCGACTCCATGGTGGAATGTCGTAGAATTTGTACGTGGGCGACGGTACGAGGGCAGGCGTGTGCGCGACCAGGTCGCGGTAGGCGGCCGCAATAACGGCAGATAACAGCGAGCCTGATAATATTCCGCGAGGAATACGCTCTTCTCGCCGTGCATAATTCATAAGTCCGCGGCCCGTGTACCGGCCAATGCCAGACAAATGCGAACACGGACGATTCAATCGGCCCTACTGAAGCAAGATCTTCTTAGAGACTGGATCTTTCGATAGAGGAAGAGGATTTCAACGCGTATGTATGCTTATCGGGGTAGTTTCGATTATGATAAAGAAGTTGGAGGGATTCGTTAATACGATCTTGCGCAGGAAATAGTTTTTAGATTAATCTTGCGAATGAAAAAAAGTAGTAAAATGTGAGCGTAATCTTTACGGTAAGACAAAGATGAAATAATGCCAATGTAAAGTATAATTTGAATAAACTTTCTACAATGATATTCGAATTGATACAATATATGATCACCGTAATAAAGAGTTGAACAATAATTACAATTAGATATTTGGATCTTGTTAAAGTAATTTACTACTTAGAAATATTAATGAACCGATGATTAACAAATTATGGATTACAGACTTCCACTGTACGAAATATTTTTACAATTTTACGTAATTCGTAAAATTCTATCGATTTGATTGTTACCAAATTTATTGACGCTTCTAAAATCCTGCCAACAATATTAATGCAATTATGCAAGAAGCTAATAACTAGACAATCTTGGGAAAATAAATCCCACAGAAAGCAATCCTTTTCTCGTCTCAGAAATCTCCTACACGACGATCCTTAATATCCCGATAATCGATCCTTTCGAAATATCAAATACGAATACTCGATCAAATAATAGAAACGATCAAAGAAACCAATCTCCCTGTCACTTACTCTTTCCAATCTACTTTCCTCTCAACCTTCGAAACATTTCGCTGAATTAACCGAAGCCTTACTCGATTTAACAATCGGACAGGTGACTTAGCGATTTTTTTTGCCATCGAAACGCGAAATAGACGTCGTGCAACATTTTATTTCGTATCAAAGGACTGGAGCTGCCTTTACGAGAGGCGATCAGCGAAGAGAGGAAATAAGAGGCCCGTTTCCTACGCGCGTTCACCAGCTTGTACGATCGTGTTGGCGTACGTATATGTCGCCTTGGCCTCTTAAACGTAATCGTACGTCTACACCAAGCTGCAGGTCCGCGCAACGACGAGCCGTTTCCATTTGCCGATCGATCATTTCTTGCGTAACGGATTTGATGCGAACAATACGCCAGGGACGATCGATCGATCGCGACGCCACATTGGCGACGATCTTATAATCGAAAGATGCCCCTTACAGGATACCGATGGGTCATTGGTGTTGAGGTCGTATTTAGATGGCAGATACGATTGATATTTTGTTGGTAATTTCCAATCGTGATCGATGATCGATCGATCTTTTTACTTTACGTTCTGCAATAACCATGTAGCTTAGATGTTACGTGAATGTGATTATGTTTTTTAAACCTGATTTTATCTGTTCGTCGCTGTTTCATTTGATTTCGTTACCGTTGATTCTTCTAACGTTAACAAACCTACGTATTTACAGCAATTGTTAGCTTCTAGCTTTCTAACTGAAGTAAAAGTAATTCTTCTTCCGACGATTAAAAGATCTTCTATCAAATCTTCTATTAAAAAATTTTCTAATCAGAAGGGATCGAAGATTCCAAATTGTTAGCTCCTAGGTTTCCAATTAAAACAAAGATTGCGTTTCCCGTTACGCGGTATCATAAGAAATTAATAGCATCGATCATATCATAGTTGAGCTTTGCCAAAGTATCTTTATCCTTTCAATTTCCATGATACGAGATATTCAAAGTTAAGAATATTCGTATCGCCAATCACGAGTCTAAATATTTCTCGAAATTCGCACACAGGCGAACAACTATAAGAATAATTCGTACGTTTAAAAGCCTCGTCTGATTTTTATCTCGTTGAGGAGAAGCTACTCTACCATCGATCATTTGTTGCACAACGCGCCATTGTCGAGAGCCTAAGTAACGTGGCAAAATGACGGTCTCCCGACGACAGGCTACACGATTCTCGAACGGGCGCCTTGATCTATCGGGCGATCGCGAAACGCGTAGATCACACGGTAGATAACATCGACCAGGCTCTTTTACTGTTTCGACGTCGGCGTTAATTCATCGATACCCGCGTTCTCAAATATTCGCCGTAGCGAAGAACAAGTTTGAACGTTCGCGCGGCGATCATTCAAGACAGTCAAAGGACTGAAATAGATATGACATTAAACGGAGAGGAAAAATTTGGAGAACGATTGGTAAAAAAAAGTGTCGTTCCATTTTAATTCCATAATTATTCTTGCGAAGCATAATACAGTTGAACGTGCAATTCTTTCGTCGTACGAACATTCATCGTTGTATCAGGTTGTCCGAAAAGTTCCTTTCGTTTTATAAGGAAGTAGTAGATGCACAACATTTTTTGTTTTATATTTTATTGAATTATATTTGATCCGTTTTATTCTATTACTACAAAATGGATTACACGTAAATCCATAAAATAATATAAAATAAAAAATGTCGTGCACCTGTTATTTCACTTATGAAACGAAAGAAACTTTTCGGACAACCTAATAACATCGTCACAAGTAGAACCAAAGTTACAGCTAAAGTCGACAATGCAAATATAAAAATCGACAGTCTGAGTTCTATAATTGCTTGAAAAACTCGAATCGATAAATTCACATCTCCCAAACATCGTCCCCCCAAAACAAATCCCTCGACACACACCCACAGTGGTTCGGCGTCGAATCACGCGCAATTAAAATTAATTGAATCAATCTCAACACCAAAGCAATCCCCCATCACGCTCGTGAATCCGCTCTGAATACCTGTCAGTGCCTGACCTCCCTCTCGATCCGTTCGAGAATCGGATTGAATCGTCGCTGTTCACGGATTAACAAACAACCGGCGATCATCCGGCATTGTTGCGCTGTTACCAGCCGGTCACGAGCATAATCGGCTCTATTCCCTCGAACGACGATAAGAAACCGGCGAAGAACTCTGGCGAGGCACGCGGAACGATCGAGTGAATCGCAGAAAAGCGGCAATCGACGCTTGGCTACGGTGCAGTTTTGCTCAACGCGGCATTATTTCGCGCAGTAACGAGCGTGACGCGGCGACAGCGCGCGCTAATGATCGAGCATTATCGCACTTTTGTCAGACTCGTTTCTTTTCTCATCTCTTTCCCGTGCCCGCCTCGTTTACCTGTCGTCTGCTTTCGCCCGTTCCGCGTCCAGATTAACTGCACGAGCTCGAACCGCCGCGCCGATTCTCCGACGATAACCGAGAATTAGATGTCTGTAGTGGTCTATCCGAGTTATATACGTGTTGCTCGATTGCTATGGTGAAGTATCGATACGGTTGCGATTGTTGGATGGACTGTTGAAAAAGAGAGTAGAGTTGGTGGGATTTTTGTTTGGCGCGTAAAAGGGTTGCAGATGGGCAGGTAGATCGATCATCGAGATACTCGTAAATTATAATCGGTAATTAGGGTATTGGAAATAAGATAGTTGGGTATAATAACAAGGCGTGAATAAGACGAGAATTTCATTGATAAGGATTTATTATAATAGAGATAAATTTGAGAATATCGTGAAGATAAGAATAAGGGTTGAGGATTAATCGGCAAGTTGATAGGTCGATTAACTGGATACCTATAGTAATTGGAATATTGGAAATTCCATCGAGATAAATTCGTTAATGAAAATTTATTATAATAGAGACGAAGTTGAGTACAGTGAGAAGATAAGACTAAGGACTGTCGTGGATTTATCGTCCGATTAAACGATTGATTGGCGGGTATATATACGTATAGTAATAAATTGCAAACGTAATTAGAGTGTTGGAAACTCTATCGAGATAATTTCATTACTAAGAATTTATCGTAATAGGGATAAACTGGGAGTTAGAGTACCACTGAACAGGTACCGCTTCCGAGAGGTCTGCAATTAGAAAGATACGTAGTGGAAGAAGGTTGTCCATTAAATCGGTACTAAAACATTCGATTATTTGAAATCAAAAGGAATTGAAGTAAAAACAATCCTTTAATAAGAATAACGTGCTCCTATTAGAGTCAACCATTAAATCGCTAATAAGAGAACTTTCAGCCCGCTTTTGAATCTACCCAGTCGTTAAACAGCCCGATCAAAACGTTTCATACTATCGTTAACAAAGCCATAATTAGCTACCTTAGCCCTTTAGAATGCCACGTGACTTGAAAATTACACGTACCGTATGTACGTTTCGTGTGTATTTTTCACGTTCTTAGTTAAAATTATACTACAGAAACTGAAATAATGATTATGTTCTTCGAATTGAATATGCCACGGAACAAAGATGGGCTTAGGTTTCTGCAGTTATTTCAAAATAATAGCGTTACCTACATTGGTCAGAGAGTTTAAAAACATGACAATTACTCACTGCGGAAGAAACATCGTTATATGAAAGGCAAAAAAAAAATTTTAATAACGACGAAGGACCTCTCCTGTTTTGATTGGGAAAGACAGGATAGAGGAATTCGCGTAGGTCGAGGCGCGGAAAATCCGCGGGCGGACACGTTTGTCGCGATTCGTTTGCCGCGAGAACGCGAACGTAGTTTCGAGCGTGTGATTATTAAAGCTATTTCCGCCGGTGAGACAAGTCGACGCGACTGGTATTACTGCACGCGTAACAAGTATGACGCAGAAGGATGTAGTAATGATTATGCGAGCACCGCAATCAACGAATGACAGCGGTCCCGTCGTGTCAGCGTCACTTCTTTTTCGCGTTGCGCCACGCGGCTCGTGAAACGTGTAATTCGCGATTCGCCGCTTCTCCAACCCACCCCGGCTTATTTACCATTCGATGGCAATTAAATGTAGCTCCACCGAAATTTCCGATAGAATTTTAGTCGCTTCAGAAAGATCCTTCTGTTTTCGTTCCTTAAAACACTGAACATTCTTTGGTATATATAAATTGAGGGGTTTGCATCAGAAACAATGCATGTTCATACTACTGCATCATCTATAATTTGCAATAGCCCGGTAGTTTTAATTTCGTCTAAATAGATTTCGATTTTGTCGAACAAACGTTCGTTCCACGAGTGTAATTGTAATTACATAATAGAACTATTAGATTGGCACCCAATGACAAAAATCAATCACTTAGTCGCCAATTCAATATATTCGGAAAAACCATAAAGTTCGAAGAGAGAAACTATTAATTGGTCATTTTGACTATTTGGTAGTTCTAACATAAAGAATACGATATTCTGTTTCCATTATGCAGGTAATTTTGTATTTCCTACTTTCAAATTTACCAATTTCAGTGACCAATTTCATTATGGAATTAGAAGCAACTCGATACATTTGGGCTAAAAGTGTTGCATTCGAATCGCATTGTGTAAAACGACTAGTATAAATCAGCCAACGCTCGTATTACGTGTAATATATTTTTGAAGCGAACCTTGTTCCTCGAGTAGACTTGCAGCACATCAGCCCACCATCTGGTTTCCTCGCGGCACGTGCCTTTTACGAAGGTAACTCCTTCCGGCGCGGTGATCGCGAGGCTGTACGGATGTCCAGTGATGTCTTCGGCTGCAGCGACCTCCAACACGCGGGTCATGTCGATCCTCGCTTGAGGAACCGTCTCTGGCTGCAACAGAAACGTCACGTAACTCGTTAATCATCTATAAATCTCTTTTATATTCGTCTAGCAGCTGGCAATTTCGATTCGACGACCAGCCGCTGATTTAATCGAATAATGTTAATCGTTTAATAACGAACAACGCGACCACGAAACGTTCTATTTCTCAAGAACGCGCGACGAAGACCTAGAAACACAGAAATGCCAACCGGGTCAATTGAGATGCAATTTAATCACTATCTGGAGCAACGTTCGTTCTCCATCGATAGGAAGCAATTAAAACGTCGATCGGCCATTGATCGTATGTAAATGCGGCGATATTTCGAGGAACTGTCAGTGGCTTGGATGGTTCAATTAAGGGTTTCATTGAACGTTTTCCACAGCCTCGAATCAGCTGCTCCACTTTGTTTCGATTAAGAGCGCTCTCTAAAGGTCAGGTGGAAGTACGCTCGATAATGCTTAAGAGGATCTGCTTTAGTTTAATTAACTTAAATCAGTGAGCAATAATTGGAAATTAAACGGGCGAGTTGCGAATGGTCCTTGAAACATATTAATTCCTCAACGAAATAAAACATGCCTGATTCCAATCTGTCTAGCGTCTTAATAATTGTAACGTGAAAAGATTTTACTTAACTCTATCGGATATTTAGAAACTTTTGGCCTTTTTTAAACGCATAACCCAATAGTAACTCACAAGTATGGACGCATTAAAGTCTTATTAAATCAATAATTTGAAAAGTCTCAGATTTTCTAACAGAATTTTTTAGAGATTCGATCTTTAAACCGCGAAGATAAACTAACAAAGTAGCTAAATATTACAATAAGTCATATGCTGAAGCGTAGCCGGTTTCTCTTTGACAAAACAGCGAATTAAACAACGGTGTTCTCTTCTTAATCGATCGAGCAACTACCAGGAAACGTCCAAGCTAAACATCCAAGCTTTTTACCGTTCGTTTTCGACTGGTATCGCGAGCCAGTGTATCGAGCCAAAGCTAAACGACCGAGAAAGACAGACGATCAGAGCAGAGAACCAGGTTTCACCGTAATTTCGCGTTTATTTGTTCACCGTGGCGTACGCGCGTCCCGCAACGCGTTTTATTGCAAACAGGATAATTTAGTGCGCCGTATACAGGCGACGGTAAAAACCGCGTGACAGCGTGGCAAGGTGGAACGAGTAAAGTCCAGCCATTGCCACTTTGTCGCCGATTTCGGCCGCCACGGACCGGAAACGTAGGTTTCCCATCGGCTTCACTATTCTGCCAGTCGTAAAAGCGTCACTTCCCGTGGAATAACGTCGCGATTACTGCCAATTCTCGCCTCGTAAAACAAAACTGACGATTGCGAGGTCATTTCCACTTGGAGACAACTCGGTGCTAGGTAACTTGTCTACAGTATGATATTCATGTCGAAAAGTTGATCGATAGACGATTTTGATAATTCCGATTCGTTTCCAGGAAGGATTAATCGATTGGAATAGCGATAAATCGAATTAACTTTATCAAGAAACGAAGCATTTTGTCTTCTTTACTTTTTGTGCAAGTGAACCCTGAAGATGTAGTAGTTGATTATAAGAGTATCGCTTAAGCGTTTCATGATCAGTTCTTGAAATATACTAATGATATACTGTAGGATTTATGTATTTATTTAGAATGGATTAAACAGGAAACGATGGTTATTTAATGTGAACTAAATACAGTAGTGTGCTACAACTAAGAATTAAATAACAATCAAATAATTAATTTACAATTCTCGTCACCACGGTACCAACGCTCCCTTTCACGCGGACCATCCTCCTCGACAACGCTGACAACGCTCTGACTTCTCAACTCACGACTGACTGGCAATTCGTCTTTTTCCCTTAAGCATCCCTTTGTCTTTTCTCATAGCCCCACCATGTACCTGTTCTGCAACCGTCCATAGTCACTAGGCCTTTTTTCCGCGTAACCATTTGACCAAAGGATCGACCACACATTGATGGGTCGCTCGGTCCATTGTAGTTTCCAGACCCTTTTGGCCCGTCGGCATTTAGGTTTTCTCGCAACATTGTTTATGGTTCATCCGATATCTCTTAAACAATCGATACTACATTACTATAGATCTTATCTCATTTACGAACGATCGATTTTTATATCACTGCGGAATAGAACAATAATTGTACGATTTCCTAGAAATGATCGATACATAAATAATCTAATAAAATAGAATAATACAACCGAATACCATTGTGACCAACTGTGTACATGTATTGTTTATTAAAAAAATTGTCTTGCTTATTCTACATAAAAATAACCAATTAACTGAACTGAACGTGATTTGTGTACAAAAATAATGCTGTTGAACATTTCCGTACGTATATTATCTCGCTGTGCGCCAGCTAGTTTGATTTGTCGATGCAAAAAAATAGCGAGAATCTTTTCAACTAGACTTTTTTATTTTTTACATTTGGATTGCCTAAAGTTGCTATTTGCCAAGAATCTAAGAGGAAAAGTTTCGAATTGCTACGGATATTTCGATTTTTTAACTCGAGTAACATGTGGATGAATTATTACAGGTTGCGCAAACTTTTTCAACGGATATCTTGCTGAGATGATACGAGTGATTGGTAACCAGGGATGTGTGACTGCTCTCATTAATCGCGTTATTTAGGTTATCGAACGATTGGATGTTCTTTGAATGTTAGCATCGAGGAGGATGCTGTTTCTGATAAGTCTGTGGAATAATTATACGCCTGAGAGTATCGAGAATCCGAACAGCAATAATGTATCGAGATAAAATTCTACATAATCCTTCTCTACACTTAACAATCTCCGTATGATCGCTTTGAAGATACCGAAATAAAGTCGGGATTTGATAATATTTCATTTTGTATAGATATCTACGTATGTTCCCGACTATTATACAGCTTACACGTACTTGATGCAACCTAATCTCTTGAAGAATATCGACACGTGTACACGTTTAGCTTCTCTCTACTTCGAAATTAGTTTCAAAGAATTTAAGAAACATTATCGCGTATAAATATTTTTGACTGTATAACATTCTTCCATGAATAGTTAATTTCAATATTCAATGGTCCTCCTGCACCATAACACCGTATAGCAAAGCTATTTCTATCGATATAAAATCCCACTGAATATTATCACTCGACACGATCGAGACTAATTAAATATTACTTTTATAGCAAACAAGTGACACACTTTGCTACGAAATAATCGTTGTTTCATACATTAATAGACAAACGTAATATTCCAAATAAGATACAGTTCATTTCGATAAACGACAGATCTTTTATAGATAGTAGGTCATCCGAAAAGTTTCTTTCCTTCTACAAGGAAATAATGGACGCACAATATTTTCCGTTTTATATTATTTTATCGAATTACGTATGATCCATTTTGTTCTACCAAGATAAAGATCACTACGTTCGACAGATTAGGTTTCATGTTTGTATAAAGATGTATCGTTGTAAAAGACGTGTCTGTAAAAGAAAGACACTCTTCGGACAAGCTAATGGTACGCGCAAAGACCCTAACAAATAACTGTACGTACATACTATTTCTCAAAAGAATAGACGAAAATCGCGTATTTCTTTGGCCTCGATAGATTCTACTTTTCTGTGCAGGCAACGTTAGCCATAAATATTCATGAGCAACGCCGCTCGAGATAAAATAGCGATATTTTAGCGTAGAACTAATCGAGAAAACAGAGCATCGTCGATATTTCCAATCGATTACCCGTTGTCGACTACCGGTTGCGATCGAGAAAGATGAGAAAAAAAAAACGGAGCTTCCTTATTGGCCATAGAAAGTTGCCAGCTTAGACGAAAGGTCCGTGAAAACGACGTCGTGAAATCCAGCGACGACCGCGATTCGCGTAGCAGGATCGTGTGATCGTCCGCGGAGAAGGAAGCCGGAGAAGAAAAAGGACCAGGGTGACCGTGGAAATCGCTCGGCTTTTAAAACCGAGCCGTTCGTGACTGCGACAAAGTATCATCTCGAAACGGCGATTATCCTTTCGAACGCGATTGACGTGGCCGGTAACGTGGATAGCCGGCGTTCGACGTTGAAAACTGGCCGCCAAGATGAAACGAAGGAAAGTTGAAAAGGGTTCTTCGTGAAGGATCCGGGATCGAGGGGAATCGAAGTTCGATGGAGAGGTAGTTATGCCGTCCCGTTGAATTCAGATCGTACGTTTGATTGGCATGGAGTATCCGTGCTTGTTATCGAGTAAACTGTGGTGAATGAAAAAAAAAAAAAAAAAAGGAAAAGAAAGAGAAAGAAGGAGAAATTTTGCGTAAGCGAAGTCGTGAGCGCAACGACGAAGTCTCTTTTAATCCTTTGAACTCCAATTTTTGTCTGTCTCTTCGATAATTATCCGATGATTCAATGGCGCATCACAGATACTCGATAATACTAGGGAGTACGTACTGTTTTTAAGCACTCACGATTTCATTCGTCAATTAAAGATTCTTCCTGAACGTGGCTTGCGCCTGGAAACCCCGAGTGACAATGTTCCTTGCAATTATATCGCATTATATTGTTATACGTTTATGGGGAATTCAAAGGCGCAGAAGGAACAAAATGCATACAGTATGCGGAAATAGAAATATATTCAAAGTGAACTATTCGTTAGAAGATTTAACGAGTAGAGTAAACTTGTACGTATGTTTCATTTCCTTAGATTAGGTCTCAACAAAAATACGATACTGCGTAAAAATTCGCAATCTACTTACAACAATACAAAGTTGTCGACTAAATGTATGAAAATCACAGAATGCATACTTTATACTGGGAAAGGGTTAAAGAGAATCATCACCTACTACCGTAACAATCCCAACAATTTCTCCGCCGGGCAAACATGGTACATAAAATTCCTCGTTAACGTTTGCAGCTCATTCCCCCACTCCAAGCGAACTAACCTTAAAAAATAAAAATAAAAATAAAATGCGAGTCGCATAAAACGAAGAAACACAGCGATCAAAAAGATCGGAGGACGACTAGCGACTGTCCGTTAAGGCCGAAGAAACATCGCGAGGGTTACGCCTTAAATTATGCCGGCCGGTCGTTTATTCGGCGAGCAGAAGTCGCGTCCCATCTCAACAAGGGGGAGGGGGAGGAGGAGAATTTGTTAAATGTAGATTTTTGCGCGTTCGAAGCGGTTCATTAGCCTGCTCTCGCGATAAAAGAGGCTGGTAACGGTAAAGGTTCGTCAGCGACCTCCTATACCGCTTAATCAAGCGACGCGCGAGGAGTAAGATTCGTCGTCGCGCGGGTTAACGCTTTAGTCCGCGATGTTGCGACGTCCCTATTAAAAATGTTAAAAGTCACAGCTTTTCCCCGGATTAATATCCGATTCCTTTTCGTAGGATGTTTCCATCTCGATCAAGAAGCAGCATATTTCTACGTCTTACATCGAGAAACTCGATGCTTTCCCTGCTTTCCTTTGATCCTCCAATTTAACGATTATATTTATCAGTCTATGCGATCATGACTTTTGTCAGGCAAATTAATTCTTCTGTCAATTTACTGTAATATTAACCGCAAAAATTGGCCGCATCTGGTTTCTATTTATTCAAAATATCCTTCACTTTTTCAATGAAAATTAATAATATTGTGCAACACGACGAATAATTTATAGATCGATCTATAATATGATCGTTGATTTAATATCAGTATCGACTTCGATGATGGCAAAATACGATATATCAGACAAAAGTTGAAGGTTTTGAACGTCGAGGGGTGAACGCGCCACTATTTGCACGATCTGAACACCGAAACAGAAGAAGGATGGAAGGAGAAAAAATGTGGTATTTCGCGGTTAAAATTCAGTAAAGGCGATCGTGTTTCGAAACAGCGGGCACGACGACGCGGACACATTTGTAAAATGTAAATTTTTCGCGTGCACGCGAGTTGGCGCGGTTTGAGAAATGTATGGACACGGAAAAGGTGAACGCGCGAGTGAACCAGTCGCAGGAAGCAGTTCGGAGAGTAATGTCGTTGTTTGCACGAGTTGGATGAAAAATCGCGGATGGTCCGAACCTGTACGTTTCGAGTTACATACGCGTTTAACGTCGCTGAGAAACCTGTAATTTTGAATCGTGTTGCAACTGTCCACTTTTTATACATATCGAGGATGCGTTTAACGAACGAAGCTTGGAGCTGGAGAACGTAATTAGTCGAGAAGTTTCAAGTAGCGTTCAAATTGTGAGCGCTGTACGAGAGATCGAATGCCTTCGCGAGCTCACACGCATACTTCGCATATTCCTTGTAATAGATCGATCCTCTTTCACCACCTTTCTTGGAAAAACACGTGGCAAGGCTGGCGTCTGACGAGATGAATTTCACTCGGGTGCCCGTGGCAAAAACATCGAAATTTGTTTTCATCGGCATGGAAAAGGAATCTGCAGCTGGAACTCGCTAATCCGGTTAACCAACTGCCTTTGAACACCGATAGTAAATCTCGCGGTGAAATAACACGAGCGACGTTGTTTGATCGAAACAAGCGTGCCGTTTAGACTCCGTCGTTAGATCGGCCACAGGCCCTCGACCACGAAAACGTACGATCGGACGTGGCCAATAAAATCCGCGATTTAGAAATGACCGACGAAATTCCAGTCGGATCCCGGAGTGTCGAGCACGCTACGGCCGCCGTCTTACTTTCTATTATCCGCGTTCTTGCCACGGCTGAATGGAGACCGTACAATTAAGTACACTTGACGTTCGTACACGGCGATCCATGAAACGTCCAACGCTCCTGGTTCGGTCCGCTTTGTTGCACGGCGGCTACAATTTGTTATTTGTTTATACAGCGTCGCACCGGCCGCGAATATTTTCAAGCGACTGCGTGGGAGGCGTTCAGGCAAACCTACGATAAAATGGGGCGCAGCCACGTACTTCCACGTTGCGTAAACTTCGAAAGTTGTATAGAGACTTCGAATAAAGCCAGGGATCCATCGGAAAGCCAAGCTAAACTGTGCTGCACAGATTTTAGCTTTTAGTGGGAACGGTTCCGTATAGGTATATTTATCCAAGCAAACATTTACAAACTCGCCATTCCATGGCGTAGCGTGGCTTCACTTTTCGGTGGAACATCGACCAAAGTACGTTACTTGCGCATTATATATCTACTCATCTAAGGTCAGAAAGATTCTAGGACTGAAAATAAGACGAAAATGGAGAACAAAATTGTCAAGAAGAATCCAAGTAACCAAAAATCCCACCAAGTTAAAAGATTTCTGTAAAGCTTTCTGCTTCGAAAGGCATATCGCGTTTTGGCGACGCTACAGTGGATTCGATCTGGCTCGACCGTTCCGCATCGGAACTCGCCTCAAACTGGCTTTCGGAGGCCTTCGACGCGTAGCTCGAAAACGGCGAAACGTCCAGCACAACCTAGCGATCCTGTTCAGTTAAAATAAAAAAAAAAAAAAGAAAAAGAGAAAGAGCCATGCAAGGACAGGAGGTTAATTAAAACAACGATTTATGCCCGCTTTAAATTAAACAGACCGCTCTCGAACGGATCGTCTCTGAGTCTCGAGACGACTTCCGGTTGGCGGCAATCAGCTTCCGGCAGCCTCGAGGATCGACGTCGAATCCAGGCAGGGAAGATCGAGCAATTATTGCCAGAAAAGGAATGGATAGAGGGAAGGAGAGGCTAGGGTCGGCATAAAATCCAAGATATATTGAGTGGAGAGCGGCACGAGCCTCTATTAAGCCGCCTCTCTTGGTTCCCATGTGCTCCACATAGTAGCGAACGGGATTATACCTGTGCACACACGATCACGGAGACGGTGTGTCCACCAAGAGCGATACATCATGGTCCGTGTCCGGCCGTTATGTATACGAGACCGCCCTGCTCCGCGTTTTTGTTCATACGACGTATTTATTAGCGCGGCACCGGCGTGGCTTTCTTTCAGGACACGCTTCTTGATTTATCTCGAACGACCGCTTCGGAATGTCCATTAGCACGCCAGGCCAGAGGTTCGGGTTCCTAACGAGAGGAATTTCGCAGCAATTGACAGTTTAATGGTGCGAATATTTGGAGTTTGATCGAGTTTAAAATACGTCGGTGGAAACGAGTGGATAAGGAACCGTTAAAAGTTTGCAGGAGAGATGAGTGCCACGAGGGTGGAGGGTTGAACGTATGATGCGGAAAATGAAATTTAGTTGGAGGAAGTTGGAAGGAATTTGAATGCACAGAACATAGTGTCAATTGGAAGAGTTATTAAAATTTAAGCACGATTTTGCGGGTTTCGTTGACTTGGAGTAGGTAGAAACGAGTGAACGAAGAAGTAATGAAAAGTTTGCAATAGGGGAGTAGGCGGTGTAAAATAGCGCAACTGAGCCAAATTGGAAATCGGTAATTTCAGAAAACGACGAGTAAGAAAATAGAAACTGTCCTAAAAAGCAAAAGAAACGCAGAGGGAAGGAACACAATGGGGGAAAGGTGCAAACGGGAGAATAAGTAGCACGAAGAATGGCCGTAAAAGAAAGAATCTCAGAATATGTCGTAAAATAAAAAAAAAGGAAGATACATAAAAGAAAAAGGAGAGGGTAATGAAACAAGCGGGGAAAAACGTGTAGCGAACAAGGTGGCGACGAGCAAGGCGTGTAAAAAAGGGAACGAGCAACCGAATGGTGCGACCAGGTGGAATGTCAAAAATAAAAAGATATCTGGTTGGTCCAGGCGTTCGAGGATGCGCAAGATCTGGTACCTGGCTACATCGTGACCCGGTTGCAGTGTCCAGAGTGTACCAGAACGGAGATAAGATCCGCGCTACTTATGTAAAACACGAGTCGTCGCGCCCCGTGGCGGTCTCTTCATCTTCCTCCGTACCATCCAACCTTCCACTCTCTTTTTTCTCTCTTCATCTGGCTTCTTCACTCAGTCTCTTTCCACCGGAGTATCTTCAATCTCTCCTTACGTGAAAATAAAATTCAATGAAAAAATCTCGAACGCAGAAGCAAGTCGTTCGTGATTCTCGTTAATTCTTTCGAGAATAACTCGAAAGAAGATCTTTCAACTTCGTCTTCAGCTAGAGGCACTGGCTAACCTTTCATCGAAGCGAAGGTCGTCGAGAGCGAGCGATTCAAGGCTGCCGCGATATCCGCTTCACGGTCGAAGCTCGGCTCTCGATCTTGGTCTAATTAATTGCGGCAATTAAAACGTAACGCCCTGGCCGAGTCGCCGGCGAATTTACGGAAATTAGCGACGCTTATCGTCTCGTTGTCGTTCACCATCGACTCGTCCCCTTTCTACACGGACTCTAAAGCCGATACTGCGACAGATAAACAGGATTCTTGCTCCTGTAATTTACGAGATGAACTTTACGCGGTCCTCTAAAGATGCGACAGGTAAAGCTTTTTATCAATTCGTCGTTGCATGCAGAAAGGTATCGATTAAGACTCGACACGGACGTGTATCGTCGCACGTTCTAGTAGTCTGAAATATGGAATATGATAAGAAATATACCGTGCATCGCTCGGAAGATGACATTTCTGAGAGCATAGGAATCTTATTTGCAGATGTTTCGGGCAATACACGTGCCAATTTTTACGATCGTATCGTATAACAAAAGTACTATTTTCCAATGAAGCTTCTTCCATTTCAGTTTCGTAGTATCTTTGTGTAATCGCATGCGAATGCTATCAAATGACACGAAGTTTAATATACGTACTTGGATCTAATTAATTACTATGCAAATGTTGCGAAACTGGCATTAATTTGTCGCCATTTGTGTATCTTTCTCCGCTGAATTATCCTTCGTGGCCAACACGCGGGAAAAAATGGATCCACTGTGTCGAGTTTTCGAAGGAAGACGAACGAGGATTCGGGGCAGCGATCGAGAGAACGTGTCAGGGAAGCAACGAACGACAAGATCAAGCAAAGAGAAACTTCTTCTTTCGGAAGAGGCGCGTGTTCGCGATATTCTGTGTCGTGTGGTTTTCGCACGGTCGACCAGTTCCATCTGGAAAAGCAACGGGGGTCTGTCGGGCGTATCGTACCGTCGTTGCCGATCTGAACGATCTGGTAACTTTTCATCGGTGAAAACAGGTCCCACCGGTGTGTCCGGGGAGGCTCGCCACGAAAAACGATCGATAAAACCGGAACCCATCGACGCACGAATGGCCAACAGAATGGCCAACAGAATGGTCACCGACGCCCTCTCACGCGACCAACCTCATCGCGACAAATAGTCGCTCAATTGCTCGCGGATAATCGAGGTTGAATTAGAACGACCAACCAAATCGATGATGTCCGATCTCCAATTGCCTACAGGCGTAAGCTATCGCACATGGTTATTGGATCGTTCAAAACGTGTCCGTAGAGAAATGTATCCCTGTCGCGATCCTGCAATTTCTATAGTTGCTCTAACTTTTGCGATCAACGAGGATTTTCAATATAATTTAAGAAAATATTCGACGTAAAATTATGAGGAAAAATTATGCCTGAGAATAACGACGTTTTCGTATTATGTTCCAACCTGAGATTGATTTTTTAACATCAAAAAAAAAAAAAATACAATCGAGTAAAAAATGAGAGTAAATCGTGTTTTGGCTTGTAATTTTCTAATTAAATCACTAATTGATCAAAGAGGCGCGAACGTCCAGCTACTTTTGAACCCAAGCGTACGTACGATCAAATTACGCATAGATTCGATTTATTTGCCAATTTACGATCGTTAGAGTTAGATCCAATCTACTATGATTCAGCATGAGTTTTCGTTTAATACAAACGGGTGTTATGGATGATCAGTATTATAATTGGATTAAGTTATGCTAGCCGTAAGTTATAGCCGATCAAGCAAAACGCTTCGACGTAAACTTATGCAAGCATCTACACGGTGTAATTTCGTCTAAATCGTGATTGGATAGGTCCTCTTAGACAGCGGCGCACGTATCTGATACCGTGATCTAAATTACGCGCCGTCTCGACAACTTATAGTCGCGATCTAAATTATATATACGCTCGGATAATCCTAAGTCACACTTGTATGCGGCAGGTTATGCTAGAGACGGAGCATCGTGCTCCAATCAAATTGTATTAAGCTGTAATTAGGCTTAGTTCCGACGTACGCTGTCGCATCGGCCTCTAATCCACTCGACTTAAATCCTGGCATTAAATTCTAGGTCATTTCATTGATGATGGATCAAAGTTACTCTAATGCTTGATAATTGTATGATAAATTATATGACAAGCTACGTGATACATAAATATAAATAAATTAACTGACGATATAAATTTCGGATCGATTTGAACGTCGGTATACTAACAAGACCGTAGTTGTTTTTGCATTTGCATTGGCGGAAAATTTAAAGATGCAAAAATAGACAGCATTGCTCTGTACCATTCAAAGTGAAGTACTTGCCAAATATTATAACAAGCGATATAAATGTAAATAAATTAATTGACGGTATAAATTTCGGATCGATTTGAACGTCGGTATACTAACAAGACCGTAGTTGTTTTTGCATTTGCATTGGCGGAAAATTTAAAGATGCAAAAATAGACAGCATTGCTCTGTACCATTCAAAGTGAAGTACTTACCAAATATTATAACAAGCGATATAAATTCCTATTCAAATTTCATTTTATAAACTGTGTTTATAGAAACGTGAATTTTCTTCAACGAGGATGACAGGTCAATTTTGATGAAACTTGAGACCTTCATAGTATAGCAAATTAAATGGGCAAACACAGTTACGGGGTGAAAAGAACCCTTGAAGAGTTCGGGATTAAAAATTGCGCCAATTGGCGAATTTTGTATCTTTGAACTACGATTACGACTGTACAAACAGATTTCCGGAAATTCTATCGAAAATAACCCTTAATGTTAGAACAGGGAAATTATATTTGTATCCTTGAAGTGCAAATATGTGGCTGTGGAAACAGATTTTAAAAGAATCTATTTTTTAAAAACGATATTGATATTAAAAAGCATAACTCTCCGTGTTAATTTGTCTCGCCAATACCTATCGATCTCACTATAGATTTTTAATTCCTTCGCCCAGATTATATCTCGTATTACAGTCCATTATGCAGTCCACGAAACGATCGATCGAATGTGCGTTCAATATTCCAACTCGTCGACGAGTTTAATATTCTCCTAATGATTATTACGACAACCCTGGACTGGCAATCGGCCGATTTCTCCGAATCAGCTTGGTCGGCCGTACGTTCGGAGATAGGGGGCTAGAAACTGATTAGAATACCAGGGATTTCCTCGCGGCGCGAGCGACTCCTCCCCTGTAACGTGACGGAATGCAACGCAGGCCGAGCCTAGTGCGTTCCGCGCCTTACACGCGAGATGAGTTTACACCGTACACCTTCCATGGAATTCCTATCAGTCTCTCACTAACGAGACCAGCCGACACCAAATGGGATCGATTTTCCATACGATCATTCGCTTTCAGCCTATACGCAAGTGTAAGAAATCGCGAACAGCCTGTTATTGGATCGTGAATGATGACGAAGAACGTACTATAATATTTTCGGGAGAAAAGTGTCGAGAGAAACAGGGAAATTCAAATTATACTTGAAATATTATTTTGTTGGAAATCTATTAGATAGGCGAAAATATGTATAATTTCTAATAAAATTGGGCTGTGACATGGAGAGCTCACAGTTAGCACGTGATAGCTGCTCTAAAAGTACTTAGGAATCAAAGTACGTACGAATGTCTTGCAGATTTTGGGAAATATATCGAAAGTGTCGATCTCGATCATATAGTCGTTATTTATAATAAATAAGTTTATAATAAAAAGTACGAGTAACTTGAAAATATTACAAGACAGGTATATAGAGTCTGACTTTCGATCTTCCTTACGATCGCATGTACTTCTTTGCTCGATAAATATGTACTTGAAATCTAACGAAAGACAGGCTTATTATTATATACAAGATATCATAGCTCATAAACATTCTCTTTTGTAAAATAAAAATCCGTATGTTTAGCGAGAAAAGATAAATTGGCGAGCAATCACCAAGCATTGTCAAACAAACGAACTTCCATCATCTCGCATTATCACAGACACACCTACTCGCTCCATTAAGCACACGGTATTACGTCAATTACAAATCAACGACGACGTACATACAAACACTTCGCTATCCTCTTGCCGACTAATTTACGATCTAAACAATCAATCAGCCGGATAAAACCACGCGTACTCGCCCATTAAAAAATACCAAAGCGGCGTTGCGAGGTAATTTACGAAAGGTTAAACTGAAAAGGTTAAGACGAAACGCGTGTTATCCCCTTTTCCCCTATCCAAGCAATCCGCCAAGATAATCCGTCGGTTTTGCAACTTTTCAGAAACGCACGGCGGTGGCTCGGCCAACTAGCAGCGTCCTCGTCCGAGATCAACCGATAATTTAATCGACGGTGATCGTCAGTCAGGCTACGCGACCTCCTGCGGACCTTTCGATGATCGCGGCAACGCGTAGCCCGTCACACGTGGAAATTTCGTAATTAATAAATGTGCACGGCGATCTAAACTCGCGATTCGATACCTATCGTCACGGGGTACAATTAAATTAATGACCTGATGTCCTTATTAATTGACTTCGCCCCGGTTACAAATTACGAGCGCTCTCGCGCCGTGCCGGTGGCTGCTTTCATTAAAGCGTGGCGGATAGCGGCAGCTCGCTCGATCTTAACCGTGTGCTAGATCGACCCGAGCGGTACGATTCGATTACGGTGGCTTATACAGGCGAGGAAAATGTAGCGGGGGATTTGCCATCGAAGAAATAGAGTTTGGAAAGATTTAATTACTTTTAATCTCCAAGGATGTGTGGTTTTTTTTTTAGCTTTCAGTCAGAAGGTTTCAACGATTTTTAATGTGAAATGGTCGAAAGAGTTGTAGGTTCGTAGAATTTACGAACAGTTCGATAGAATTTCGGGATTTTTAGTTTACAAAGGTTGAAGAACATTCAGTTTAGAAAAATTTTAATTTGGATTTTTAAATAGTTTTAGTACTTGAAGATTTTTAATATGGAACTTTTTAAAGAGCGAAAATACTTTACCAATAGCCTATTTATTAGTAGTGACAAAAAACGATTACTCTATCGTTCTCATACGCGGCAAAATATAATTCCAAAGAAAAAGAAGAAAAAAAATAAAACACGTCATTGAAACCGTAATACGAACGTGTAATAGTACTACGAATGGGTTGAAAAGAATCGATGACTCAATTAGAATGTACAAAAGTATCCATCAAACATCGGATATCTTCGTAGATCATTCAAAATGTTCGCTTTCAATCAAACTAACGAGGAACGTTTATCTACTTCGAAACAATTTCTACGTGTAAGGGTTGCTCAACCCTCTGACCGCTTCTTACCGAAGAATCCATGGTCTGACGCTTGTTCGGTTCTCGAAAGTCGATTAATCGTCGCCGACGATTCTATCGCGATTGCTGTTAACGTTACGTTAAGAAGATTTATCGATGACGTAAATAATATGCAGACAGTCGGTCGAAGTGACGCGAGCGTTTGCTTATCTCGTGGTCGCGGCAAGATTAATGCGCGTGCCGACCGGCGCGTGTACGTCGGTTAATAAACATTGCTCGCAATAATAGTGCCACCATCCTCTAAGCAAAGAATTAAGAATCGGTCGAGTGGTGCTGTCTGCATACACAGGAGCACCATGTCGAAATACCTTACCGTAGGTATGTACATTTCGAAGCGACGAACAACAATTCGTATAAAATTGATTAATATCAAACTTTACTATTTTCTGTTCGTTTCTGTTAGCGTGCATCAGAAGAATAAACCTGAATCTAGAAACAGATTGTTACAACGTTCCGGACAGATCTTAATAATTTAAAAATTGAATAATTTAATAATTGGAAGATTATTCGCGAGTTATAAAAATGATAGAACTTTGTGTATTAGGACGAACCTCTCTGATAAACCATATTCCATTGCTCTCTTCAACCTTCTGCGCGAACTAGCCAAGTAAATAGTCACACGACGATGACTCCGTCAGCGTTCTACGTTCACGATCAACCACGTTCCACATTCAACACGACGCCTTCCATCTCCTTGCGTTCTCTCCTCGCACGAACGACAAAACGTTACATAAGATCGAGAGCATCGACAGAAGGATCGAGCGCGCTCCTCCGCGAAGGAAAATGTCGAGTGAATTGCGCAAGCGTAGAAAACGATCTCTTCCTTCGAAGAATCGCGCGCGCGCGCGCGCTAGAGGATCCTCGATCGGCGTCCTTGATCCTCGGCCTTTTTCTAGATTTCACGAACGATCAATCGGCTCTCCCCTTACCTTTTCCTGACGTAGATCCTCCGCGAAGCGTGGAACATCGTTAACCTTTGAGATCATCCGAGCGCGAAACACGCACGCGTGCGTCGCGATGCATTCCACTACAACGTAATCCCTTCTCTCTCTCTCTCTCTCTATCTCTCTCTCTCTTTCTCTTTCTCCCTCGTTTGCGTGTTAAAGAAACGCGGTGTACACGGTCCGCGACGAGTAACGGGATCGCGAGGGATCGATCGTGGCGGAGATCGAAGGTCCCTCGAGAGATTCGATTCGATCGTGGAATGGCGAAGGTCGCAGGCGAAAGGGATATACCGTTCGTGAGTTATCGATCCGGCTGCGGAGATCGATGGACGGAAAAACGACGAGACTGCGAGGATCCAGAGGTTTCGAAACGAAGAGGTTATGAGACGGATCGGTGATATTGGCACGTGGGTGCTCACGCAGGTGTAAATTCCGGAATTGTCGATGAGATATAGAATAAAAGGAGGCTGTGGTTGAAAGAAAATCTAAACCCAAAGATCGCAATGATTAACATAACTCGCGTAAGAAAAGTTTCGATTGGGTGATTCGAAGAAGAAAATGGGGCGAATGACTTGAAGATAATTAAGATTAGGAAAAGTAGGATTATCGTGGTATCTAAGGTATGTGGAATTTGGTAGAGTCGAAAATCTAAGATAAAATACGTTCATTCGAAGCTTCGTTCTCGCGAGAATCAAATTTCAGAATACATCAACTATTCGATCATGCTACTATACAACGATGCAAGAGGGAAATTATCTAGAGATCCGTAGGGATGGTCTGTGCACTTGCGATAAGGGTTAGCTAGTTCGAGATTTAGATTAGACCGTGATTGTTTAGTCTCGTTCAAGCGAAGTAACAAAACTTAGAAACTTAGCTTGCTCTCATCCCATTATATACCAAATATACGGTAATTCAAGTTTGGAATTAACTTGAGGATAACGTTATCCAAGTTGCCAGGACCTTGAGGGAATTCCTTCCCTCGTACGTTTGATTGATGTTAATTTATGTGTGAAGCGTGTGCAGTGTGTATCCTAAATTCAAAGCCAGCTCGGAAACATTACTATCCAGGCTAAGTCTTAGGACCTTAGGGAAGTTTCTAACCGCCTTGCTATTATAGCGTAGGAAGGTTGATGCCACATTATGGCGCTACGGCGTGTCTCTAAAATTGCGGAAAATGATTTCAAGATGAATGTCCTCGGGACGAAGCACTGTTTCGCGAACACGTTATGATAACTCGTTACGTGGGAATTCAACCGAACGTCCAGGAAGAGAAGTATTCCTTGGTGATTTTTGAACTCGTCGGATAATTTATGGACCGTGTTCAACTGTATATTAAGGCTTCGTCTCGAGCGCTTCCCTTAAAAGTAACCAATTACTTACTGGAACACAAAACGGCCTGTAACGCCAAGATGAAAAGTAAACATTCATCTTCGGGACTCGACGCCGTTCTTGCGTCACCGTACACGTAACGACACACACCTGTACGTATGTTTCGTTATGAATAACTGATTGAAAATCTGGGACAGTTATCTCGCTCCTCTTTCCTCCGTCGCACAAAGGATCCTGTGGCAAAAGTAAATCTAGACAGGATAGGAGTTTATTTATAGGTAGATTCTCTCAAGTAAATTGAAGGGGACAGGATAAAAATTAATCACTGTCGAGAATTGACGCTTGCTTCGTTTAACACCTTGGAAGGTGTTAATACGATGTCGAGATTTATAGAGGATATAGTAATTTTAGATTGCCAAGTCAGTGAGCTATCGAATTCTTTACCGCGTAATATCCAAATATTCTAATTTGCAAGTTTTCTATACGCGACTATTAATTAAACAGATTCGATATTTATTTGTTTTATGAAATTTAGTAAATTCACGAGTTTCGTTATCTGAAAATATTCCACATCCGCGCTATCGAATTTATAAACTTTAGGACTCTACAACGATCAAATTTCCGTACTTAAAATTACTTGAAACCAAAGACGCTGTATATCCAACCGATACCTTGCTATATCCCATCCTCATCCCCTAAAGAAAGTCAAATCAAATCGAAGCTACAAACGACTGTGGACAAGCATACAGCTCCAATCAGAAGCTTCGTACTCGGAGATCGTGGGTCGAGCATAAATCACTAAAATCCGTGAAAATTAATTTGGTTCACGGTGTCCATAGGCCAGAGTTCGTTTGACTCTGCGTCCACCTTGAGCCGGACGCTTGCTTCGTTATTTCATTATCCACGACAGCTATGGTCGGCTAGCATGAGAGCCAGGAAAATGGGTTACCGTGGCCGCAAGATTAATGGTGCCACCTGCTCGCAATTATAGTCGCATAGCGAGACTCGCGCGCGTGCTAGCGCGTGGATTATCTTTCTGCCCCGGGCTCCACGGGAAATTCCTGTCCTCCTGTTCCGCTTCTGTCGAAGGTCCTTAGAACGCACGCTCTATGATTATTCTATATGCAGTTACTCGCGAAAGCCTGCACGTATCCCTTAAATATAAACTATTATAGTTAGCTCTACGAATTACTTTGACACATTAAGACACATATCGCTAATGGTTTCGACATTTCTGCTACACTGTTATCCTAAGATTTTATAAATTGAACGTTTTAATCTTTTGAATTGCTTTCGGAAATACGTTAATCATAATTCTATCGATATTTAAGTAGAAATAACTTTGTAACAAATTTAATCTACTGAAAATCTTTCTACGCAGTGATTCAATGTAAAATAACAAAAGAGCAATGACGCTATTGTAAGCGAAATATCCGAACCTCCACTAAAATGCTCAAAGTACAAATTAAAAATACTCCCTCTTTTTCAACATGTTCCTCGTTGCACAAGCTGCATGACCGCGACGTGCGATAGCGTATAGAGACGCGAAACGGACGCTCGGAACATTTTCTTTGATCGTTTACAACTATCGTGTTCATGCGACATTTTGTACTTGCCTTTGTACGTAGATGGACACGAATTTATGAATCGCTGTGTACAACGTGACTTAAAATCTACCCTCGTAGAGAACCTTCCTATCATTTCAAGATCAAAGATCACAGATCGCACTGTGTGGAAACCACGCTACTCCCCTACAGGCACGTAATTAACGCGGAAGTTATTGAAAAGCATTATGGTCTCGGTCACGTGCAGAACGCTTGCGAACAGCTCTTTTCAAACGACGGAGCACACCGTGGCGTCGCCTCGTTCCACCCCGGGTTAAGTGAGTTTCATTTAATCCCGTCATTAGCTATTTGCCGGCGGAGAACGGAGGGCGAGGCGTTTCACCTTCTTCCTTCTTCTTCTTCCGGACGAAGGCACGACCTCCTCCAGCGCATCATCTATCTTGTATCTTCTCGCTGTAGTCGCGGCGAGAGAAGCGGCAGCAACACCGCCGCCACCGCCCGTGGAACGTCTTAATGATAATCTTCGGGGTCGAGCTCCAGGAGAATAAAGAGCATGCATTACGCGGGGCAACAACGAGCCAGCGAGAAGAGAACCTCCACTGGGTGGCTGCCGTTGATGGCCTGCATCCACCGCAGTGGATCGATCGGCCGGACGGACTTTGAAACGATTAGTCGTTGGAAATTGAATGGCCTGGATCGTTCCGCCAGACCATCGTTCCTGTTTACGACCGCGGTGATTGTATTGGATGTTCCGAATGCTCCTCTGATAACCTCGTGCAATGATAAGATACTGATGCGCCGTGTCATCGCTGTTTTCATGGGTGGGCTAGGTTTCTGCGTACGAACGATGGAAAAATATAGTGGGTTTTAGGAGTATTGTGTATGTAGACATCGTATTACGCATTTAGATGTGGTAGACTTCTTTGGAAACACTTTGCAACTGCTATTCGTCAGATTCAACAATCGAAAAATTGGAACAGATTATGGTATTATACGAAAGCATAGATTTTCCTTGCCTTGGAACTTATTTTTATCGCTATTCGTACCGATTTCTTGCAGCGCATGAAGTTAGGGGAGTCAGTTATTTGAATTTTGATTTGAATTATTATCAGAAATATTAATATTAATTGTGTATTCGAGTAATGAAATTGAGAAATCTACGACAGGTGTGGTTTATTCGAGTAATCTGGAGCATTTCTTTTTGGGAAAATTTAGGTTGGAATTTTGGATTAAATTTAAAACGTACACTGGTTCCGTGGATGAGCGTCAGGAGGAAACGTAGAGAATTTGGTGAAACAAAGAAGATCTGATGTTTACACGAGCGTGAAAGAGGAGCAAAATATTAAATATACGGAATCGTGAAAACTTTCATCCGAGAATCTATGCTACTTTTGTAGATGGATATAATCAGAAAATGTCTAGATCTTTTTCGATTATTGAATTTTAGAACAATTTAGAAGTGGTTTGTTTTCAGAGATTTAAATCGACGATATGTTATTTTTAAGAAGATGAGAGGCTACATACTAAATAGACAAGATTCCTCGAATATTCACGTGCAAAGTATCCGTGGTATTTAAATTCAAGGAACGCGCGCATCACGCAGTCAATTTCTTCTAGTAATGCATAAGCTTACTCATTGTCAGTATGCAAATCCCTGCCACAAACAAGTGACTGTATTTTACGGGGAGACGAGATTCTTTATCCGAAAAGTAAGTAAAATCTACTTGCCGTGCTTTAACCACTTACTTTGCTTGAAAGCACGCCTGCTTCTTTCATCTTCGCGAAAGAGAACTCTGAAGTACGGCTTTTTAGTTGGACTTCGTCGACAAAGCCTAAAGCCAGACTACTTCTATTCTCTCAAATGCGTCCTCAAGGAAAGATGTCGAGGTTTAGAAACTACTTGCACTCTTCGCAATTTATTCCACGTTCAAATTGCTTCGGCTGCAGTTGAATCGTTCAAGAGTCACATTGATCAATTCCAAGATTGGAAAACAGTTTTTCTTTTAAATTCGCTTTGAAATTTGCCGCAACTTATGAACAGCGAACAAACCTGTGGAAGTAAATTGGTCGTTTCTTCAGTCGTGTAGCTATACGATGTAATTGAAAAATTAATCAGTTCGGCTTCCGAGAACCTCGATTTATGCAAAAGATTCCCAACCTTGGAACAATGCATAAAGAAACCTTCGAATTTTTCCACTCGCAGCTTATTATTATCTGAATCGTCCAACTGCGATTCACGCAAAACTCGCAGAATCCGAAATATTCATTCTGAGATCAAACTCCGCCCTTTCTCTGAATGTTCGTAAACCGCTGAAGCTTAATAAGCAACCCGAAACGGTTAATCACGGAACAACGCCCATTTCCTTCCAACTACATTATCCGGAGATCCATTACAATCGAGGAATTCCAATAATCCCGCGAGACCGCCGAGTACCACGGTGATCCATCCGCCAAAGGAGATCCAGTCCACGTATATTCATATAGCAGCCAATGGAACGCCAGTGATGTCCAATACGCGATCCCAAATGATGCACAAGCTGTACGATCGCAGTGTACGCGTATTACGTACCTGCACGAGTAAGTACACGTGTATATAGAATACACGTAGACGCAGGCGTGCTACGTTTCCTGGTTGCTCGCCTATGGTTGGGCGTGTCGCGATGCGGGCTCGCTACGTGCACGCAACGCAATCTCTCTACGATGTTCGATTTTGAAGCTATTCGCGTCATGTAGCTTCGACGAAATGTATCGTATAGGTTGCTTTCTTCCAAATATCTCGTCTCGATAGAAATTTCATCGCTTTTACGATTCTAACGAATGAATACTTGTTCTGTTGCTGAATTTTGCCATTATTTTTTTACTGCACATTGAAAAAGTAATTATACGTATTACATATACGACATCTCTTATTAATCTGATTGGCTCGTTTTAAAGATTTTTTTAGAAAATCTTGAAAGAGGAGTAAGATTGGAAACAATAGAAATTCTAAGACCAGGATAATACGTGGAAAAAGAAATATCGAGGAAATATAAAAGTTATTCGCTATATTGTTGCACCAATAACGAGAATACGCGTCGGACATTTCTTAAATCAAATCCTTTGTCACACGTTGCATTTTCGACGTTAATATCGCTCGATTACGGGGAAATTGGTCGAAATTGTAGCGGGGCTCCCTGGCGTACCAATTTCGCCATTACATTGTTACAGGCAAGGTAACCGGCAATAATGTTCGCCAGGGTAACCTTATTCGCCGACAGTTTCCAATGCTATTACGCAGTTCGGTTTCACGCGGCGCACCGTTATTCATCGTTCTCGCGATCGTTTACTTTGCCGTAACGACGCTGTTCGCGGCCAGCCACAAAGACACAGAGAACCGTCCGGTCTCGGTCTGCAACCAGCACGAGACACGGATAAACGAGCCATTGATTCGACCGTACCGCGAATCCACCGATGGACACGTCCAACTCGTATCCAAAATTCTATGTAACAAAGACAGTCTCGTGAATAACAACAGACTCGTATCCTGTCTGATAACAATCTGAAATATTTATTTACAGACTACGTTATCGCAGAAAATGCTCTTCACATTATTCAACATTTTTAGAAAGGTTTATAAGATACAAAACATCAAAGACTTGGCCGAATCCTGGAACAATTTCAAAAGGAACAAGATCGTGCACTTGCAAAGCGATCTGTCGTAATTTCGACTATACCGCGAATCCACCGATGGACACGTCCAAGTCGTATCCAAAATCCCATGTAGCAAAGATAGTCTCGTGAATAACAACAGACTCGTATCCTGTCTGATAACGATTTGAAATATTTATTTACAGACTACGTTATCGCAAAAAATGCTCTTCATATTATTCAACATTTTTAAAGAGCTCTATAAGATATAAAATGTCAAAGACTTGGCCGAATCCTGGAACAATTTCAAAAGGAAGAAGATCGTGCACTTGCAAAGCGATCTGTCGTAATTTCGCGACTATTTAACCAAGAACTTACGCAAGTTCTTATCTCTGTCTCTTTATCTATCCTTGAAACAAATGGAACACACACGCAGTAATGTTCATTCGAGTCTTTATTTAACTGGAAATAACATCATTTCGACATCCCGTCTTTTGTTCTCTGTTGAATCTTCGCTTTTTTTTTCAAAAAATAATGTGAGCAGCATATTGAGAACAAACGAGGATGAAGCGCGACCCGAATATACTATAATAGTTTAGTCTGCGAGGAAGTAGTAAAAGTGAGTTGGCAAGCATCGGGTTTTAAAGCACGCATTCTTCAAACATAGTAAACGAATACTTCGTAGTCTCGGGATATGCGTACCTGGAACTATAAAACAGGTATTGACGTTTTTGAGCAAAGGCTATAGGTGACGAAGACATCGCAAAATCATTTTAAACCAGTCTTATCATTAATATTTCGTATTTCATTCAGATGTTAATCGATAAATGTCGAAATTATAAATTAATAGAAACCGAAATTTCCATTGAATAATTTCTTAATTCAGATATCGGAGAATTTCATCTCCTCTGTGTTTTATAGGAATTTTTATTATTTTCCGAACAGTGTAAAGAGCAGAGGTTACGCGTCCCTAATGCTCAAAACACAGAAATTCGCGATAAACGAAATTCCCATTTCCACAATTTGGAAGTGAAAATTATCGTACAAACTGAACGAATTAAATTTCGAATATCGTAGACGGAAGGAAACGCGCGTTTCCCGGTTCCTGATCGGCCAGCATCGAGTTCAAAGAATAAAGCGAACGAAAGGAAATTAACGCGAAATCGAGATTACTTTCACCCATTTATTTTTCCAATTACACCCAAGAAGAAGTAACTTACGTTTCATCTTATATTCCAGTGATATCGAAGAAGTCACGAAAATTCTCTCCACTGACCGCGGAAAGAATTCTTAGTTTACCATTTGGTTAATTGACGGGAAAAATTGCAACAGCAGAAGGAGAAAAGAAATCTGCCGGTGAGAATGGACGTTCTGATTAAATTTCAAATAGCATCGCGGGTTTATCAGGGTCAGTATCATGCGGAGGCACGCACTTTCTCATTCCACACGATCGTTTTGCTTTCGTCGACTGGTTTTTCACGGGCTGATGCAGAGACGAAGTGGAACGGCGGTCTCACGTGCAGAAGCGTCATGCAAATGAGACGGAGCCTTCACAATGATGCTTTTTGTCTCGTGAAAATGTTGCGACGACGATGGAACACTCGACTTATAATGCCGCTGGGATTAAGCTAAAAGCGTACGCGGCAATTAAACGGAAATTGTTGCTTTTGCCGCTAAAGACCGGCTAATTGCGGGAAAAACGATGGAATGCGTCTGTTTTGCCAGATAATCGAGGTAGATTATCGGAATTTCAAGAGGCAGACCCAATTTACTAAGCAACGGGCTATGTTAGGCGTGCTGGTTAATTAAATGATGTCTTTATCAAGTGAAAATATTGGTCATACGTTTACAAAGTTTCACCTTTTAAATTCCACGTCTGCTTTTAGAGGCGCGAAAATTCGAAATTCAAAAACTGGATTCAGAGATTCGAAAAGACCAACATTTACATCCTATTGTGCGAAGCTTAGAGTAGAAAGAGCGGGATCCTTTTTTTTGAGCCGGAAATTGAAATGTTAGATTTCAAGATCCGAATTTTCTACAGAATCTGAATTTCAGAATCGAACGTCGAATCGTTAAATTCGTAAGCTTTAAACTAACAATTTTCCGACTCCAAAATTTCTATTACCACACCAATCGAGATTCTCAGTACGCGAATGAAGCTTCAAAGTCCAGCGTCCAAACGATCATTCCGACAGATTTATTCCGTGTCTGTCATCATTATCAACAGGAAGGGGATACATAATTCCTAAATCGCCGTTACAACCGGTCGTTTCGGTAATTTTCGTGCCATAAATTTTCCGTTCTCTCGACGAGCGCGGCTACGACCGGCAAAATGTTCGGTGCAATTTTAGGACAGGGCGATTCCGCGAATAGACCACGCAGGACGAGCGGTAATCTCTGACACGCGAACGACTCCTGCGTTCGTTGCATCGTTTAAACCGTTTCTATCGCATGCTGCTGCAAAGAGATCGTTAACCTTTGCCAGCGCGATGCTCAATTACGCTCTGTGCGTTACCTTCTTTACGCGCCGGCTACTCAACCAACGTATTAATATAAATTTACCTGCGACTACTATTCTACTTTTGCTATCTGGAAACGAACGAGCACGTGAACTGAACATAAATGAGACTGCAGTCGTAAATTTTTAGAGACTCACCGGTAGAAATACGCGGAAATCGATCTTTAATCTAACGCAAACATACTTGGAAATTTTACATTCTTTAGGTAAATTGAATCACTTACACATAATGTTTTTACTACTCCAGGTTCTCGAGAGATGATTCAGACAAATTCTGAGATACTTATCGATAGATTTATGTATAGAATATACAAACGCATGTAAAATCGATGTAGCGTCAAATTTCTGTAAGAATTGACAAATCAACAATTTTATTACTCTCAGCTCTAATTTGAGATTTCAATGTGGAAGTCGATAATAAAACGCGGGACGTGCATTTCATTATGGTTGAAATAACAATAAATAGATTGCACTGAAATGTCGAGAGTTTTAAGATACAGAGCCTAAACGCGGAGGCAAACGTCTTCCGTTCGTTCGTCCCGAACAATTTTGTATTACGTGCAAGCGTTGCGATCATTACCCCCTCGGCACGGTAATGTTCGGTAATCAGGTGTATTTTAACGAGTAGAAGCAGCGGTTTGCGACTTACTAGATGCCATGAACACATTTGCGTGGCTACGTTGTGCAGGTGTACGTATAGCGGCCGCTGAAATGCCATTTCTGAACGACACGAGATCGTTGCACTCGCTCGGTCGAGAAAACTTCCTTCGACGGCCAACAAACTTACCCATTTCCTTTTTTTTCCCCTTCCCTCTGTGTAACGTTATTTACATAATACTGTAATTTCAGGAACATTTCAATAAAACAATCTATAATTAAATCTCGGTTTTATAACACGCGTTGAACGACCGGCTGGCTTTACATTTTTCTTTCGTTCTTTCAGATTATTCTGTCAGAATTTCTGAACAATTCTATTCGAATTCTCCGCAATTAATCGTATCTCGTTCTTGCAACTGAATTTGGCTTTCAACGCGATTTCGATTTTTCTCATTTCAAACTTTCCAATTGATATTTTTTTAGACCAAACTAAACCGTGGCGGTACAAATACGACTCATAGCCGCAATTCCAAGTATAAATAAATCTTCGTATTTTATACACAATCTTTTCGAGGTAAGTTTCCAGTCTAATATTTTACGCTCGAATTTCATTTCTTTAATTTACGTCGAATTGCCACACATTCTATAGATTCTCATTTACATGCTATCGCAATTTAGGAAAATTCTGCTGAAACGATCTGCAACTCGATTCAATTTCTCTGCAACCAGCATCTAACTTTGCAATTTTTCCAACTTTCTTCGTTTCAATCCTTCTAACCGTTCCTACATCGCCCGAAACCATAGCAAATTAAACGTGAATCACGTAACTCTGGATATAGGAGCAAGTTTACTTCCTTTCCTTTATTTCTCTGCTCTATGCAATCTTATTTGCTACCGTATATTACTATCATATATCTATACACGCTATATACAGACACCATGCTGTCATAATGTTAAGAAAATTCCATCAAATCAGTCTATAATTCAATCGAGTTTTTCTAATTTCAAGCTTTCCAATTAACCGCGTTTCCAGACCGAACAAAACTATAACGACTGAAATTTCACTCGCGTCTAAATATCACCACCACTGAGTAACAATTACGTAAGATAAAATTGCCCCTATCTATACCTTCCTTTCGTCAACCAATAAAAGACGACTTTTTTGTATTTTAAATATTTTCATATAACGGGTTAACCGTTAGATGCCGGGTTTATGTTCGTCCAGGGAAAAAGCAAAAAAGCTGTGATAAACGTCGAAAAATTGGCGAGCATGCTGTTTCATGGAGCAAAAAGCGTTTCATAGCCAGGGAAATAATGACGGCAATAACTCGCCACAATAAGGTACAAACGGCCCGTTCTGCTAATTAGGAGTATCGCGTTAACAGTTCGACGAGCAGGAATGTATAACCGAAGATACGGGGTCGTCGACACACGACTGGCCGCCCCGTTACAATGTAAATATCGTACGCAACACACACGCGAGGAACGTGCTCCTATTATACCTTTCTCCGTCCCTGCCAACCTCGCCTAACCGAGGCAGTAGGAGTAATTAATATTAATGCACGAACGTTGCATGGCATATCTAGCAAAGTGCTCGCATTTTTCCACTGATAACCAGTCGTAACGATGTTTCGTTACACCTAGACTCGACAATTTTTCTATACATTTTTCTAATTAACCCGTTACATAATACGTTAAATACGCGTAGCCACGTGAAGTTTATACGTTGTCGTAGGAATCGCGATACACTAAAACTATTAACGTAACACTTAATTTTTCTCTGACCGTGTTATCTAACTGTATGTCACTTACGTTTTGCTGGAAAATATTTAGTCCGCGGAGTTCGTCTTATTTTAATCACTCTAGAAACTTTAGTAAAACGTGGCTCACCGATGACCACAGCAGAGTCTGCCCTGAGGAAGCGAACTGGAATATTCACGAAACGTCGGAATAAAACGCAACGTATCGATGGAAACGCAATCGAGAGCCGAAGAATTAGAAACACGTGAAATAGGAAAATGCTTGTTCGTTAATTTAATTAACACGATCGACTCACATGGCAAGGTTGTGATCGAACCATCGATCCATGCGGACGATCGTTTAAAGACTCGACATCCTCAACAGCTTTAATCGCTACACGGAGATCGTACATCATCGAACAGGAAGAGGAGACAATCGGCCGAATCTCGATAAGTCTTGAATGAAACGACCACGTTCGCGGCCCACGAGCCAGACTTGTTCACGAGGTCCTGTGCACGTGACATTGTGCTAGGAACGGAACAGCCGTCCGTCTCGACGTGGTTTCCATGAGAGCGACGATGCGTTTCGAAGTGTGCCACGTTTGTGTCTGTCCCACAGTTAGCAGCGTGGGTCGGCCATTGTTCCCCGTAGTCCACGGACACGCCGTTTCCCAGCGAAACGTGCACTCGACTGCGAAATCTTATTTGCGAAATGCGATTTACGCGCGCGCGTGTACCAATGACACCGATAATCGCACGGCGAACCTTTGCTTTCTCCTTTTTTTTCCACGGGAGCACGTCAACCGGGAAGCGTACTGTGCTGTAGCTTCCTTTCGAGACGTCTGCCGAGTTCTTGGAGGTTTTCAGTTGTGTGACCCAGTAAATGGATGCGTCGTTAATGATTCATCGTCTCATCTTCGGTTCTGAAGGGGTCTCGCAAGAAACGAAGAAGCGCGAAGCTAATTCTTTCAGTCTCTCGGTAATCTTTCAGTCTTTTGATGCGAAACCTTAATTGTATTTCGCTTGTTACGTTGCGAATTTACGCGATATATTTAACGATACGAACGAAAGATTTATTCAACATCTTCGAATTAAATTTCGTGATTTATTACGATGTTATTTCTCGATGCGATACGATTCCAAGGAAATAATAATTTCTTTTAATTTATTTCCAGTCAATTTATATTATTCTGCTCTGTTAAATTAATATAGCGATTATGAAGAAGAATTCCAAGAATCTGTGAAGTATTTTGTTCGCTGTTATTTCTCCTTTCAGCTGGATCCTATAAGTTTATGAAGTTTATGAACATTCGAAACGGTGAATGGTTAGGAACGATAAAGAAGATGATTTAAAAGGAATTAATGGTGAATCTGTTGCCATGGGGAGAACGCATTGCCGGCAAGCGAAACATTAATTAGGACGAAAAATTAGCGTTGCGGAGTTGGTTTCAACCGAATTCCATATTAGAAGAGAAACGTTTCAACCCAATGACGCTCGCCTAATGACAGTCGTGTTAATTACGCTCTGCTTGCCGTTAATTACATCCGTATGCTCGTGTGCGTTTTCACGAACGAATTGGGATTACGTAAAAGCCGATTCCCAACGAAGCGCCCCGTTTCCTTGCGCAAGAATTGGATCATCAAGAAGAGAATATCAGTAGCAAATCAGGAAATTCAATCCCATCGTGTTAATCCAACCCTTCAGCCGTAATACTAAATCTTAAACGCATAAAACTGCAACTTAAATGCAATTAAAATACAATTAATCGTTGGATTCGTTTCTCTAGTGAAACCATCAGAACGAAAGATCAACGACCAAAACGATGAATTATTAACCAAGTACTCTAATTTTTTGCGCGAGAATCGGATTATCGGATAGAAGATACCGCGATAAATCAAACAAGTAAATTGTATAGACTCTACACGATCGTATATCAACCTAACGCTAAGCTATAAAGTCATAGAAAATTACAAATTAAATACGATCGCAACCTGAACAAATTTTTAATAACTTCCAGGTTGTAAAGTATCCACGAGGAAGCGTGTGTAACGATTATAGGCGCCAAGATGAAAAAACGAAGAGAAAAAAAAAGAAAAAAGAAGATAGGAGTTCCAACGAAATCTGTGTGGCGTTCAGGTTTTCTTGCCTGTTCCTGGAGAAACCCAATCGCCAAGGATCTAATGCCTCCCGATGTACGTGAACGGAGAAGCATCGCAGGGATTTCTTCCTTTTGGACGCGTTGTATCGATTTCCGCGTCGCGGAAACCGCAGAATCCCCGAACAAGACCGGCCGGTTTCGACCCGAAACTCTGAAACCTGAGACGCCCGATGTCTCCTCCGAAGGAACTACGAAATAAAAAGGATCTGGCGTTGCTCCTGCGCCGACCACCAAACCAATCTTCGTCGTTATTTATTGTTCGTGAACTTCAAGTTACATCTCAATCCTTCTCACATTGTCGCAGAAATTTATATTTACGTTCGATTAAATATTGTAAGGTTATATCGCTCGTTATATACGAACTTTGAATTACATTTGAAGCCCTGCAATAGTAAAAGAATTATGCTTCAATCGGTTTCGAAAGGAGATCGATATTTTGATCAGAGTTGTGGAATAAATAACTTTCAGAATAAAACAATCTCGATAATATTCGTTATCTTCGATTGCGTAACGCGACACGTATTCCCTCGCCATTTCTCACAGCTATCTTCGACCACCGAAACGTGAAAAAGCGCGTCCATCCGGTTCCTCCGGTTCGTCGGCGGTGCATGTCCCAGCAATTACGCCCACGACCATTCAAACTTAATTTCTCGTCAATTGTCTAGACGGTTCGGTTCTCTCTTGTCTCGCCATTGCGCCGATAAATCAGATTCCACGGCCGTTCTCCATGGGACCGTTTCTATAAATTTATGCGTAGCTGGAACAGACGAGAATTCTCTGTCACAAATCGCGACACGTCTCTTTCTTTTGTCTCTTTATTTTTGTGCCCTAACTCTTCCTGAAAACCTCGCTTTTTCTTCCGTAATCCTCGAGATTGTACTTCGCGCAGATACGCGTAGCTAGTCGAGTTTTGTATCTGACCACGTCCTAGCTAATAAGGAAAATAAGAGGAAAACGTGTGCGCTATTTTTAAGATTCTACCACGGAAAATAGTACCGTTACGTTCTTAAACCAATCAGTTTCTTCGGCAATTCTTTCACGAATGAACTTTCCATCCTGGAAGACACGCGATTATGTTTGTGGAAAATGGTCCCATTGCGTTCCAAGCCAATCAATTTCTTCTGCATCGCCTCCGTTAGCTGACTTTTCAGCCGCGAACGAACGATTACCTCATGGAAAATGATCTTGTTACATTACGAACCGATCAACTTCCTGCGCGCCCCCTTCCATTCGCTAACTTTTCAACCAGGAAGTTTTCTTACTTTGACGCGACTCGCCATTCTGAAAAGAGTCTCCGTCTGAGAGCCGACGGTGGCGTGGCACGAGGTGGCGCGGCGTGGGACGAACGCATTGTTCGACCCGACGACGGCCTCAACGATATACACCAGGAATAAAGAGTACCGGTTAGTTTTCATGGGTGCTGCCACCATAAACGCCAAACGCTATTTGCGGATTATAATTTGTGCCCCGATAATGAAGGATAATAAAGCGCCGCGTGGGATTAGCGACTTCGGTCTAGTCGAGAGAAAGCCAGAGACGCCTCTCTTTCTCTCGTTTCCTTCCTTAATTCCTCTTTGTTTATTCTCCTTCCTGCTTTATTTTTCTCTAACGTGACATTACCAGGCAATTCGAAATTACCACCTCAAGTAGCCGGTCTCTGAATCGTCTTGAGAGCCGAATCAGCGTTGCTCGATCGCCGGTTCTATGAATAAAGAAACTGCTAAGCTAGGACCGTCTGAGTTAGCTTAGGGTAATCGGAGGATCAGCCTGTGAGGAGTAACGGGGTGGTTCGTGGATCGATTAGCTCAGATTCATTTTGTTCTTCCTTTATTAATTCTTGGTTAATCTTCTTTGAGAATCAGAAAGTTCGTA